>NC_133617.1:336786566-337156566 GCF_048593235.1 Sminthopsis crassicaudata | reverse complement strand
TATTTTTTGTACATATAGGTCATTTTCCTTTTTTTTTTTTTTTCAGAATCTCTTTTGATATTCATGTCTAGTAGTGGTGTTGTTAGTTCAAAGGATATATATGAATTTATAGCCTTTTGGACACAGATCATATCTTTTGATCATTTATCATCTGGGGTATGGATCTTATTTGACTAATAAATTTATAATTTTTATTAATTTCTTTATGTTTGATTAATAGGCCTTATCAAAGAAACTTACTTTGAATTTTTTTTAATAATTATTATTACTAATTGTATTTTCCACTATTTTTTCTTTCTTTCCTTTCACCCTGTCTTTCCTCAAAAGTGTTTTTCTGCTGACCATTCCTTCCCCTGATATGCCCTTTCTTTTGTGACCCTACCCACCCTTCCCATATCCTACTCCCCTCCTATTTTCCTGCAGGGTAAGATAGAGTTCTATACATATTGAATATGTATGTTATTTCCTGTTTAAGCCAATTCTGATGAGAGTAAGGCTCATTCATTCCCCTTCTCTTCCCCCTCTTCCCTTCTACTGTACAAGCTTTTTCTTGCCTCTTTTATTTATGGCAGATAATTTGTACCATTCCACTTTTCCTTTTCCCTTTCTCCCAGTACATTCCTTTCTCACCCTTTAATTTCATCATTTAAAAAATATATTATCCTTTCATATTCAACTCATACCCGTGTTCTCTGTCTATATATAGTACTGTTAATTGCCCCTATAACAAGAAAGTTCCAAAGAGTTACAAGTATCATCTTCCCATGTAGGAATGTATTAATTAATTAATGTAACTTTATTAAGTCCCTTATGACATCACTTTTCTGATGACCTCCTTTAGCTTCTCCAGAGCCCTATATTGAAAAATTGTTTTTTTTTCCATTCAGCTCCAGAGTTTCATCATGAATGCTTGAAAATTCTCTATTTCATTCTTTTCCTTTTCAGTATTATACTCTGAAGGATTTGGTGAGTGTGTAATTTTTGGTTGTGATCCTAGCTCCGTTGATTTTTGAAATATCATATTCTAAGTCCACTGGTCCTTTAATGTAGAAGCTGCTAAATGTTGTGTTATCCTGACTGTGGCCCCATTATACTTGAATTGTTTCTTACTGGATGTTAGTGATATTTTCTCCTTGCCTGGGAAGTTTTGGAATTTGGCTATGATATTCCAGGGAGTTTTCATTTTGGAATCTCTTTCAGGAGGTGATCAATGGATTCCTTCAATTTCTATTTTACTCTCTGTTTCTCGAATATCAGGACAATTTCCCGAATTTCTTGAAAGATTATGTCCAGGCCCTTGTTTTGATCACGACTTTCAGGGAGACCCTCATTTTTTTAAAATTATATCTCCTATAACTATTTTCTAGGTCAGTGTTTTTTTTTAATGAGATATTTCCAATTTTTCCTATTTTTTTCACTTTTTTGGTTTTACCTTATTATATCTTGATTTCTCATGAAGTCATTAGCTTCCATTTGCTCAATTCTATTTTTTTAAGGAATTATTTTTCTTAATGAACTTTTGGACCTCCTTTAATTGGCCAGTTTTGCTCCTTAACACATTCTCCTCTTTAGCTTTTTTTATTTCCTATTTGTACCACTCTCAATTCTTTTCCAATTTTTGCACTAACTCTCTCATTTGATCTTCAAAGTCCTTTTTGAGCTTTTACATGGTCTGTGTGCAATACTCACGTGGAATTTACTTAAAGGTTTTGGATGTAGAACCTTTGACTCTGTCATCATCTTCTTTGTGTGTGTTTTGGCTTCCTTAACTTTCAATGATTTGAAACTTATTTCTTTTATTTCCTCCTCATTTTCCTAATCTATTACTCAGCTCTTAATTCTTCATTAAATTAGGGCTTTGTTTCCAGGGTAGAGGATGCACTGTCCCAAACTTCAGGGGTTTTGTGCAGCAGCTGTTCTCAGAGATGCTTTTAGGAAACTGAGCACAAGCACTCTTTTCTGCCCTGGAGGTATTAGAACTGTCCCTGTCCCACTGCAGCTGTAAAGTCCAGTGTGTTAAAGCATCATTACTAGGAATGGGACTGGTGCTGTGTTGGTGCAGCTTGCACTGGGACTGCACACAGAACTCTCACCCAGTTGCCACAGATCCTCTCTACTGACCTTTCAAGTGGTGTGTCTGGGAAGAGAGGTTCAAGTCTTCAACACTGCTGCTGATTCAGAGGTCCCACCTCATTGAGGCTGTTTCTGGGCAAGGAGTCAGGATGGGCTGGGGCTGGATCTGGGGCTTGAATTTCCATGGTATGGCTTATGCTGGGATAGCATGCTGCTCTCATGCTGGACTCTTTACCTCGTTCCACAGACCTTTTTGCTGACCTTTCAGGTCTTCTTTGGTCTCTATGAGCTGAGAGTCTGGAAGCTATTAGTACTGCCTCTGATTCAGAGGTCAGGCTGAGGCTGTGCTGATGCAACCCTGCAAGAAAATTATATACTGGATTCTACCCTGGTGTCACAGACATTTTCTGCTCAACTTCTTTTTTAAAAAATCAATTAATCAATTAATTAATTAGCTTATTTTTAAATACACATTGTTTTATTGATCATGTTGAGAGAGAAAAATTAGAACAAAAGGGAAAAACCATGGGAGAGAAAAAAAACACAGAAAAAATAAATGAACATAGCATGTATTGAATTACAGTCAATCTACATTCTGGATGCAGATGGCATTTTATGTCCAAAGTCTATTGGAATTGTATTAGATCATTGAACCACTGAGAAAAATCAAGCCTTTTATAGTTGATCATCTCACATTTTGTTGCTATTGTTTACAATACATTCTTGGATTTGCTTGTTTTGCTCAGAATCAGTTCATGTAAATTTTTCCAGGCCTTTCTAAAATCAGTTTTGTAAAGTATGGGCTAGCTCCCTGAAAGGCCTCAAGGTCAGCTAGAGTCAGGATAAATCAAAGTTCTTGGTCTTTAGGGGGAGAAGTGAAGGAGGCAGGCAAACTGCCACAAGGCTTGCAAAAGATGTATCCTGGATTCTGGAGTCCAGGAGTCTCCAGCCTCTCTCTTCCTCATCCTACAGCCAAGTTCCTCTCACTTCTCTCCCTCCACCCTCCAATCCTTGACTAAGATTATTTTACTACCAAACATTTAGCAAGCACCAAATGGTGAGGAGAGCTATCATCCAAATATATGCTAATAGAGCCATTGTCTCACATTGAATAGGTAGCTTTAAGTGCTCTCTTGTCTGATTTAGAATTTCAGGCCTCTATAAGCCTTTTCATCATTTTTTATAGAACAATAATATTCCATTCTCTTTATATACCACAACTTGGTTAGACATTCTCCAATTGATGAGCATCTACTCATTTTCTAATTCTTTCCTACAACAAAAAGAGCTGCTACAAACATTTTTGCACTTGAGTCCTTGTCCTTCCTTAAAGATTTTCTTGGGATATAGACCCAGTAATGGCACTGCAGGATCAAAGGGTATTCATAGTTTAATAGCCCTTTGGGCATAGTTCCAAATTGTTCTCTAGAATGATTGGATTATTTCACAACTTCACCAACAATGTATTAGTGTCCCAGTTTTTCCACATTCCCTCCAACATTTATCATTATCTTTTCCTGTCATCTTAGCCAATATGAAAGGTGTTAGGTGGTATGTCAGAGCTGTTTTAATGTACATTTTTCTAATCGATAGTAATTTAAAGTACTTTTTAATATGACTATAGATGGCTTGAATTTTATCATTCGAAAACTATCTGCTCATATGTTTTGACCATTTATCAGTTGGGAATGACATGTATTCTTATAAATTTGATACAGTTCTTTATATATTTTAGAAATGACTCCAGTATCAGAAACACTGGCTGTAAAAATATTTTCCCAGCTTTGTATTTCCCTTTTAATCTTGTTTCTGTTGGTTTTGTTTATGCAAAAATAATTAATTTAATGGAATAAAAGTTGTCCATTTCGCCTTTTATAATGTTCTCTAGTTCTTCTTTGATCATAAATTCCTATTTTCTTCAAATATCTACTAAGTAAAGTATCTTTTTCTGTCTTAATCAGCTTTATGCCCAAATCATGTGCCCATTTTGATCTTATTTTGGAATAGGGTGTGAGACGTAGGCATATGCTAAGTTTCTGACATATTTTCCCAGCATTGTTTTTCAAATAGTGAGTTCTTATTTCAGAAACTGCAGTTTGAGGGTTTATTGAGCTCTGGATTACTATAGACCTTGATTATTGTGCCATGTGTATCTAGTCTATTCCATTGATCTACCACTCTATTTCTTAGCCAGTACCAAATGGTTTTGATGACTGCTGCTTTATAATACAATTTAAAGTCTGGTATTGCTAAGCCACCATTTTTTGTATTTTTTTTTTCATTAATTCCCTTGATATTCTTGACCTTCTGTCCTTCCAGATGAATTTTTTATTATTTTTTTTGCTAGTTCTATAAAATAATTTTTTGGCAGTTTGATTGGTATAGTATTGAATAAGCAGATCAATTTAGGCAGAATTGCCATTTTTATTATATTAGTTCAACCTACACATGAGTAATTGATATTTCTCCAACTATTTGACTTTATTTGTGTGAGAAGTGTTTTGTAATTGTGTTCATATGGTTCCTGGGTTTGTCTTGGCAGGTGGACACTCAAATATTTTATTTTATCTATAGTTATTTTAAATGGAATTTCCCTTTCTATCTCTTGCTGATAGGCTTTGTCAGTAATATATAGAAATGCTGATAATGTGTGGATATATGTTATATCCACTAACTTTGCTAAAGCTATTAATTGTTTCCAGTAGTTTTTTTGGATGATTTTCTAAGATTCTCTAAAAATATCATCATATCATTTGCAAAGAATGATAATTTTATTTCTTTATTTTCTATTCTAATTCCTTTGATTTCTTTTTCTTATTGCTAAAGCCAATATTTGTAGTGTAATGCTAAATAATAGTGGTGATAATAGGCATCCTTGCATTACCCCTGATCTTATTGAAAATTTGTCAGCTTTTTATTAGAAATACTGCTTGCTGTCAGTTTTAGATAAATACTGCTTAATATTATAAGTAAAACTCCTGTTTTCCCTATGCTCTCAAGTGTTTTTAATAGAATTGGATTTTGTCAAAAGCTTTTTCTACATCTATTAAGATTATCATATTATTTCTGTTGGCTTTGTTTTGAATATGATTGATTATAGTAATAGTTTTCTTGATGTTGAACCAGACCTGCATTTCTGGTATAAATCTCACTTGGTCATATTATATTATCCTGCTGATAAGTTGCTGTAATCATATTGCTTATATTTTATTTAAAAATTTTCATTAGAGAGACTGGCCTATAAATTTCTTTCTCTGTTTTGGCCCTTCCTGTTTTAGGTATCGACACAATATTTGTGTCATAGAAGGAATTTGGCAGTACTCCTTATTTACCTGTTTTTCCAGAGAGTTTACATAGTATTAGAACTAATTGTTCTTTAAATATTTAGTAGAATTCACTTGTGAATTCATCTGGCCCTGGAGATGTTTTCTTAGGGAGTTCATTAATGGATTGTTCAGGTTCTTTTTCTAAAATGGATGCTGGTAATTTGTTATTTTGGTATTTTCTTTCACATTGCCTACTTTATTGTTGTTGTTGTTGTTTTTAATTTGGGCTTGTGATGGGAGAAAATGATTCTATGACATACCAAGCTTTCATAATCCTAATGTCCTTATGTCTTCTTGTTCACATGGACATTTTTTTCACATACTCTTTAGTGGGTCCTTTTATCTCTAAAAATATCAATTCCTCTGTCATTCAAAATCCTTCAAAAGCTAGTGCCTTCCAACCTTGCATTCTTCTTAAACCTTATTTTTCTATCATGTAGTCTATTTGTCACACATGACACTCCATCTCTGGCTGTTTTCAGTAACCATCTCCCATGCCTTATTTTTCTATCTTGTAGTCTATTTGTCACACATGACACTCCATCTCTGGCTGTTTTCAGTAACCGTCTCCCATGCCTGAAATTATTTTCCTATTCATTTTGGTTTACTATCTGTTTTATTTCAACTGCCAGACAAAAATCCAGTTTTCTAAAAGAAAACTTTTTTCTGTCCTTCTTAATGATAGTGCTATTCCTCTTTTGATTATCTGTATAAATCATTTTTATGCATGGTTGTTTACATAATGTCTCCCCAAGAATACTTTATACAATTCACTTAGTAGATACTGTTGACTTTCTTTTATGGATAAATTCAAGTAGAAAGTCATCTCCAAACAGCACTTCCTTATTTTGTCCTCTTACAATTTTCTAAATGCTCTGCTTTGTAGTTTGACCTCTGATTTAATCATTTTTAGCCCACCCCACTTACTATCTTATCTTCTATCACCCCTTACCCCCTTTGCTTATCTTTTTCCCAAGTGTTTTTGCCCTCCCTTCTATCCTATCCATACTTTTCTTTTTCTCTTTCTCCTCCTACTTCTTTATAGGGTTAAATAAATTTCTGTAGCCAAATGAATAGTTAAGCTATTCCCTCTTAGAGACAAAACTGATGAGTTCAAGCATCAGGCAATACTCATCCTTCTCTTTCTTTTCCCTTTGTGCCTTTTCAAGTCAACTAATTTTCCCATTATAATTCCTCTTTCCTCTTCTCCCCAGTACAGTCTTTTTTCCACCTTTAATTTTTTTCTTTGATATTATTATATCAGAGTCCATTCACAACCATACCCTCAATATGTTTTGCCTTTCTGCCTCAGTAATAGATACAGTTCTTAAGAGTCACAGATGCCATTTTCCCATCTAGGGATGTAAATAGTTTAACCTTTAAATAATATGTATGTTTTCCTGTGTTTACTTTTCTATGCTTCTCTTGAGTTCTGTGTTTGTAGATTTATTTTTCTGTTTAATTCTGTTATTTTCAATAGAAATGATTGAAAGTCTTTTACATCATTGAAGATCCATTGCCTCCCCTGAAAAATGATGCTCAATCTTTTTGAGTAGTTAATTCTTGGTGGTAATCCCAGATCCTCTGCCTTCTGTGATATGGTATTCCAGGCCCTCTAATCCTTTGTTGTAGAAGGTTCTAGATCCTGGGTAATCCTGACTGTTATTCCTTGATATTTGATTTGTTTTTTGTTTTTTGTTTTTGTTTTTCTGGAAGCTTGCAGTATTTTCCCTTAGGATACAGTTCTGGAGTTTCATAACAATGTTCCTTAGACTTTTCCTTGTGGGATCTCTTTCTGGAGGTTATCAATGGATTTTTTTAATGACTATTTACCCCTCTTTTTTTAGATTTTTGGGGCAGTTTTTCTTAATGATCTCTTGAACAATGCTATCCAGCATCTATTTTTGATCTTAGACTTCAGGGAGACCAGTGATTTTTAAATTGTCTCTTCTTAATGTATTTTCCAGGTTGGCTATTTTTCCAATTAGCTATTTTATATTTTCCCTCATTTTCTCATTCTTTTTAGTTTATTTGCCTGATTCTTGATGTCTCAAAGAATCATTAGATTTCATTTGCCCAATTTTAGTTGTTAATGTGTGATTTTCTTTAGTTAGCTTTTGTAACTTTTTTCATTGCACATGTCTTTTTTTTTTTTTCATTTTTCTTCTACCTCTCTTTTTGTCTTCTAAAGCCTTTTATGAGGACTTCCAAAAAGCCTCTTTGTGTTTGAGACCAATTCATATTACTTTTTGAGATTTCTTCTATAGAAATTTTGTCCTTGTCTGAGTTGGTCTTCCTGTCACCATAGTAGGTTTCTATGATCAAGATTCTTTTCTATTTCTTGCTCATTTTCTATCCTTTTCATTGGATATTACCTCCTTTTTTTTTTCCTATGAAGCTCTGAGTTTTGGCCTTGAGCACAGCACTCCCATTGTGTTTGCAGGGGTAGCTTTTTATGTGCTTTCCAGGAAACAGCTTAGTTTCCCAGAATTTGCCTTCTGAGCTGGAACTGGGGGCTGCCCTACTGGTTTTCTCCAGTACTGAGCCAGGACCTAGGGTCTCAGTTGGTGAACTGCTGTGATTAAGACCCTCTCACTGGCTTTCCCAAAGTGAGTTGGGCTGAACACCCTTTTTACCCCAAAGAGACTGACCTTTATTGAAGTTTTTTCAATGTATCTTGAGCAAGAGAGTGGGTATATTCTGTCAGACTGTTCAGAGGCTACGTTTCATATGGTTTTCTAGGGAACCTGGGAGAGTTTGAGTAGCTTCCTGGCTTTACTCAGCCATCTTGGCTGCACTTTGCCAAACTTCTAGGTTGCCTTTGGCCGGAAAATATTCTAGTCCATCTTTTTCAGGTATTTATTTGTTTAGAGTCATTATTTAAAGGAATTTAGCATGGTTTGTGGGAGAGATTGTGTATGTTCCTACCTTTACTCCATCATCTTGGTTCTGGCTCTGGGTGAGTAATTTTAAGGGATACATATTTAGTAGATTAGTGGAATAGGTTTGTAGACATGATAATGAGTGACTATTATACTTTACAGTTTGACAAAACTAGAGACTCCATTTTCTGGGATAAGAACTCACTATTTGACAAAAAAAAAAAAAAAAAAAAAAAAACTGCTGGGAAAGTTGGATAATACCATGGTAGAAATTAGGCATACTCCAACATTTGATACCCTATTCTAAGATGAGTTCAAAATGGGTTCATGATTTAGACATAACGGTGATAACATAAGGAATAGTTCATCTGCCAAATCTATGAATAAGGGAAGAATTAGTGACCAAACAAGAGATATAGAATTATGAAAGACAAAATGGATAATTTTGATTAGGTTAAATAAAAAGGTTTTGCACAAATAAAACGAATGCAACTAAGATTAGTAAGAAGCAAAGCAGAAAGATGAAAAACAATTTTTACAGTCAATATTTCTGATAAAAGCCTCATTTCTGAAGTTTTTATATATCTCAGTCAAGTTTATAAAAACAAATGCCATTCCTCAATTGATAAATGGTTAAAAGGTATCTTCAGGTGAAAAAAATAAAGCTATCTATAGTCATATTAGAAGTGCTCTAAATCACTTTTGATTAAAGTAATATACTAAAGTAATGATTAAAGTAAACAACTATGAAGTACCACCTCACACCTATCAGATTGGCTAAGATGATAAATGTTGGGGGGATTGTGGAAAAAACTGGGATAATAATGCACTATTGGTATTGTTAACTAATAGTAATTTGTAATTATGTCTGAAGATATAAAATTGTACATACATTTTGACCCAGCAGGTCCATTATTGAGTCTATAATCCAAAGGAGTTATAAAAGAGGGAAAAACACCCATAGGTGCAAACATATTTGTTACAGTAAAACTAAAAATTGGGAATGGAAAAAATGAGTGAATGCCCATCATTGTGTCTGAATAAGTCTTGGTATTTGAATATAATGGAACATCATTGTTCTATAAGAAATGATGAGGAAGCTTATTTTAGGGGAAAAAAAACAAAAAACAAAAAACCTGGAAAGGCTTACATGAACTGATGCTAAGTAAAGTGAGCAGGAGAGCATTATATATTGTAACATCAAAATTGTATGATGATCAACTATGATGGATTTAGCACTTTTCAGCAATATAGTGTTTTGAGACAATTCCAAAAGACTTGTGATGGAAAACAGCATCCCAATTCAGAGAAGGAACTTTAGAGACTGAATATAGATCAAAGTGTATTATTTTAACTTTTTAAAAAATTCTTTCTTGTGTTTTTTAAAAACAAATTTCTGATTCTTCTTTCATAACATGACTAATATGTAGATATGTTTCACATGATTGTACATGTGTCACATATATCAGATTAATTTCTGTCCGAGAGAGAGGAAGGATAAAGAGGGGAAAACATGAAACTCAAAATCTTGCAAATGAATGTTGAAAATGATCTTTAAATGCAATTGGAAATAAATACTTCGAAGTGGGAAAGAAAAGATAATGTAAAAAAACAAACAAACAAACAAAAAAACCAACTAATCACATATTTCCTTTCTCTCTCCTTGATGTATATCCTTATAAGTCTCTCCTTTTTTTTTAATGAACTTGCCTACTATCCAGAAATTTGACAGTGTTGGATGGGATCAAAGATTAGGAACATGGAATAAGTAAAGTCCTTCTTAGATATAGGCACAAATGATATACTTCTCATAGCCTTCCTTACATCCTCCTAGCTAAGAAGGTATCAGCCCCTAGCTTTAGTCTAGTTGGCATGTCTACTGCCTGGAGGAAATAACATTTTTTTTCTGGGGTAGATGGAAAGACAGATAAGACAATACAGAACACATTATATAAATTTGTTGATATTCAATAAATCTTACAATTTTTTTTACATTTAAAAAGCTCTATACTGTACAATATATCCTCCTTTTGCTGTAATCATTCCTTTTACGTGATCTGACTTTGAGTTCAATGATCTTTGATGCATATTTTAAAATTCTTCATCATGAAACCAGACCTTTATTATATTAGTTTTGTGTTCTTCTGATAGTCATTATATTTTCTAAGTCTAGCCTTGTTGTAACTCAAGTTTTCTAGAAAGTTGTAGGTTTAAATGTGAGTTCTCAGGCCATTCAAGCATCTACATTTCTTGGTTAACTGTTATCTTTTACTCTTTGGGTTTTGTTGTCAGTTTATATTGTAGTATTCTATTTTATGTACTTTAGTAATTTCTGTATTCTGGGACAATTCTTTGTACATCAATATGTTTGTCATAATTTATCTTTCCTTTAATGAGGACAAAACCTCAAAGTAATTGGCCTTGAACCCATCAGATATCTTATTTGGGTTAATGCTTTACAGTCTAAAGAAAGTGACCAAATCTAATATGCGAAGTAAATTTCTTTCTTAACATACTTTTGGTCTAACCTTGAAAAAAAACATTGGCTTCATCAACAAAAATGTCCTTTGTATATTCTGGTCTTCAATGTTCTAGACTTTGTATTATGTTGTCCAAGACAATATTTTACTTTTTTTTTTTTTTAATTGTGATGATTTACAACTATCTCTTTGTTTCTATTTCTTTCTGTCTGTGTGTCTCTGTCTTTTTGTCTGTCTCTGTCTCTCTGACAGTCTGTCTCCATCTCTCTGTTTCTCTCCCACACACACATACACGCACACACTATATATGCAAGTATGTGTATACATATACATATATAAACAGACCCATACATATATTATACATTTATAGTCATGTCTTACTCTTTATGACTCCATTTGGGGTTTTATTAACAAAGATGCTGGAGTGGATTACCATTTCTTTCTCTGGCTCATTTTACAGATGAGAAAACTGAAGCAAAAAGGGTTAAATAATTTGCTCACAATAACAAGCTATTAAGTGTCTGAGATCGAATTTGAACTTGGGGCTTCCTAATTCCAGATCTGGTGTTCTATTGACTACTTCACTTACCTGCTCTTTTAAACAATTTGAGCTGCTTAAAAATGAGATTGTTTGCGTCTGGAAATAGTGGGTTCTTTCTTACTAGAGATCTTTAAATAAAAGTTAGATGATCACTTGTTAGGTATGTTGTACAGGAATTTATTAGGGTTGCTACTATAGAAAGAGATGAACTAAATAATAAGATCATTCAAAAGTTTGAGATTCAGAGAATAGAAATCATACCTTATCCTGCCTCATACCAAGGCTCCAAGGAGTTAGGATTATTTAACAAAGTAGATATAGGGATATAGGAAGTAGCTTAGTATAATGGAAACAACTGCCACACACCTTTATATGGTATCTTAATTTTCTTTCAAAGGATGCTGACCAGGTAGCTATTGCAGGTAGCCTCATTTTTATAGTGATTTAACCAAGGCTTAGAGAAAGTGGCTTTTACATGTTCACAGGCCTAACAAATAATGGAGACCCGGATCTTCCAACAGTAATTCAGTACTGTTCTCATGATACTTTCCTATTTTGGCAACTGAGGCAAAGTTCAGTATTGAAAGTTCAGCTTACACCCTGAAGATTGTTACTTAAAATAGCAACCTGATCAGTGTATTTTTTAGAAGTAAAAATCAGCGATTAAAATTCCAGTGAATCTATGAGGCTGATGTCTTCAAACCTTCCAGCTCTGCTGGAAAGTAGTTACCAAAGTGTGTTTTTCTCAAACATTGATAGTTACACCTTTGCAAGGTCTGGAATCATTGTAAATGAAACTACTAGTTTACATGGATTGTTTGCTACAAAATGTTTAAGGTTCTTCCTCTCCATTTGGTAGCAATAAAAGAAATGCAATTAGAGTAGTTTCTAAAGAAAATACCAATAAGAAAATGAAGTAAAAATAATATTGAGTAGACATTTTGCCTCCCATAGAAATGAAAAGGAAGCAACTTGAGTGAGTCCATTCGATCTTCATAACAAGATGACTTTTTCTCTTCCCAGTCCAAATCTGTGAATCACCTATCTAACTACAAACTAGAGGTTATTTTCATTTCAAATGGTGCCTGTTCTCTTGTGACATGAGAAGGACAATTTTGCTCTCTAACTCAATTTTCCCCACTATCTAGGGCAGAAGCCCTCAAAAACTTTTAAAATTGTGTGTGTGGGGGTGTCTTTCTCTGTGTGTACAGATACAAAGAGCTTACACACTTTGGAACCTATTTGAATCCTTCAAGATAACAAAAACTGTCTCCTTAAGGAATAATTTTTCTCTTTTGTAGCAGTACTTTGACATGGTTGGTATTCTTTATATATTTTTAAAATTCCTAACCATATCTGCTTTGCATTTCAGACTAATTCATCCTGTTTCATTGTAGACTTGAATAATGCTTGGAATATTTAACTTCCTAACCCCAACAGATATTGTAACATCTCTAATAGTAATTTAGGCATGCTCTTTGACTTTTACGTTTTGCATATTTTCTTGATGTAATATCTATTTGTAAAAACCACAAAATTAAAAACATAACAAAAGAGAGTATCAAAATATGTAATAGCATGACATAGTTTTCAACAAATGTAGAAGTAATTGAAGATATAAAATTCAATTCATTATGGTTTAATCTAGGCAAAGTCAAATGTTCTAGTTTAGCACAATGTGGGTAGAAGTACACATAAGTTATTGATGATTGCTAACATGAAATGAAATGAAGGAAAGTAATTACCATACCATTTACTTTTCACATAATCATCTCCAACTTAAACCTATTCCTCTCCTTCTTAAGGGGGCACAGTGATTACATTTTCTTTCTTTCTCTTTTTTTTTTCAGGATTAAAGGATAATCAGGATGCTGCAGAAATACAGAAGTTTGTCATATAAGTTCTATAGATGTTCAGCCTGGAGAAGATGGGCAACTGATTATGTTTTTCTTCTAGTTTTTGAGAAACTATTATATGAAGAATTTTTCAAGTGATTTAGGGTAACTCCAGAAGAATGACTAGGCCAATTTGATGAAAGTTAAAGGGAGGTTAAGTTTGGTCTTTCTAAGTATTATAGTCATCTAGCAATTAAATGGATACCGTAAGAGATAGTGAAAAGTCCTGTAGTAGAAGTGTTAAAGCAGAGTTTTTTTTTCTGTTTATAGCAATCTATTTATTTATTTATTTTTATAATTTTGTTCACAGTACATATGCATGAGTAATTTTTTAAATAATATTATCCCTTGTATTCATTTCTCCAAATTATCCCCTCCCTCTATCCACTCCCTCCCCTTGATGACAGGCAATCCCATACATTTTACATGTGTTACAGTATAACCTAGATACAATATATATGTGTAAATACCATTTTCTTGTTGCACATTAAGTATTAGACTCCGAAGGTATAAGTAACCTGGGTAGATAGACAGTAGTGATAACAATTTATATTCACTTCCCAGTGTTCCTTCTCTGGGTGTAGTTATTTTTTCCATCATGGATCAACTGGAAGTGAGTTGGATCTTCTTTATGTTGAAGATATCCACTTCCATCAGAATACATCTTCATACAACATTGAAGTGTACAGTGATCTTCTGGTTGTATTCATTTCACTCAGCATCAGTTGATGTAAGTCTCTCCAAGCCTCTCTGTATTCCTCCTGCTAGTCATTTCTTACAGAGCAATAATATTCCACAACCTTCATATAACATAATTTACCCAACCATTCTCCAATTGATGGACATGCATTCATCTTGCAGTTTCTAGCTACTAGAAAAAGAGTTGCCACAAACATTTTGGCACATACAGGTCCCTTTCCCCTCAGTATTTCTTTGGGATATAAGCCCAATAGCAGCAATGATGGATCAAAGGGTATGCACAGTTTGATAACATTTTCCCAATTTGTTACCTCCCTTCTAATCTTGTTTGCATTAGTATTGTTTGTACAGAAACTTTTTAGTTTGATGTAATCAAAATCTTCTATTTTGTGATCAATAATGATCTCTAGTTCTCCTCTGGTCATAAATTCCTTCCTCCTCCACAGGTCTGAGAGGTAGACTTTTCCTCTAATCTATTTATTATCTCATTCTTTATGCCTAAGTCATGGACCCATTTAGATCTTATCTTGGTATATGGTGTTAAGTATGGATCCATATCTAATTTCTGCCCTACTAATTTCCAGTTTTCCCAACAGTTTTTTCCAAATAATGAATTTTTATCCCTAATGTTGGTATATTTGGGTTTCTCAAAGATTAGATTGCTATCGATGTACCATTTTTTGTCCTTTGTACCTAATCTGTTCCACTGATCTACCGGTCTATTTCTTAGCCAGTACCAAATGGCTTTGGTGACTGCTGCTATATAATATAGCTTTAGATCAGGTACACTTAAACCACCTTCCTCTGAGTTTTTTTTTTTTTTTCATTAGTTCCCTTGCAATTCTCAACCTTTTATTCTTCCATATGAATTTTGTTGTTATTTTTTCTAGGTCATTAAAATAGTTTCTTGGGAGTCTGATTGGTATAGCACTAAATAAATAGATTAGTTTGGGGAGTATTGTCATCTTTATTATATTCACTCGGCCTATCCAAGAGCACTGAATGTCTTTCCAATTATTTAAATCTGACTTTATTTTTGTGGCAAGTGTTTTGTAATTTTTCTCATATAATTCCTGACTATTCTTTGGTAGATGGATTCCCAAATACTTTATACTCTCCACATTTGTTTGGAATGGAATTTCTCTTTGTATCTCTTGCTGTTGCATTCTGTTGGTGATATATAAAAATGCTGAGGATTTATGTGGATATATTTTGTATCCTGCAACTTTGCTAAAATTCTGAATTATTTCTAATAACTTTTTAGAAGAGCCTTTGGGGTTCTCTAAGTATACCATCATGTCATCTGCAAAGAGAGATAGTTTGATTTCCTCATTTCCTACTCTAATTCCTTGAATCTCTTTCTTGGCTCTTATTGCTGAGGATAGCATTTCTAGTACTATGTTGAATAGTAATGGTGATAGTGGGCAACCTTGTTTCACTCCTGATCTTACTGGGAAAGGTTGCAGTTTATTTCTATTGCATATTATGCTTACTGACGGTCTTAAATATATGCTCCTGATTATTCTAAGGAATAATAAATTTATTCCTATACTCTCAAGAGTTTTTAGTAGGAATGGATGTTGGATTTTGTCAAATGCTTTTTCTGCATCTATTGAGATGATCATAAGGTTTTTATTAATTTGATTATTAATATGGCAAATTATACTAATAGTTTTCCTAATATTAAACCAGCCCTGCATTCCTGGTGTAAATCATACTTGATCATAATGTATTATCCTGGGGATGATTTTCTGAAGTCTTTTTGCTACTATCTTATTTAAGATTTTAGCATCAATATTCATTAAGGAAATTGGTCTGTAATTTTCTTTCTCAGTTTTCGCTCTACCTGGTTTAGGTATCAGTACCATGTCTGTGTAATAAAAGGAGTTTGGTAGGACTCCTTCATCCCCTATTTTTTCAAATAGTTTATATAGCATTGGGGCTAATTGTTCTTTAAATGTTTGGTAGAATTCACATGCAAATCCATCTGGTCCTGGGGATTTTTTCTTGGGGAGTTGCTTAATAGCTTGTTCTATTTCTTTTTCTGAAATGGAACTATTTAAGCAATTTGTCTCCTCCTCTGTTAATCTAGGAAGCCTATATTTTTGGAGAAAGTCATCCATTTCACTTAAGTTATCAAATTTATTGGCATAAAGTTGGGCAAAGTCACTCATTATTTCTCTAATTTCCTCTTCATTGGTAGAAAGATCTCCCTTTTCATTTGTAAGACTAACAATTTGATTTTCCTCTTTCCTTTTTCTGATCAGATTTACCAAAAGTTTATCCATTTTATTGGCTTTTTCATAAACCCAACTCTTGTTTATGAATTCAATAGTTTTTTTTACTTTCAATATTATTGATTTCTCCTTTTAATTTTTGTATTTCAAGTTTAATTTTTGGTTGGGGGTTTTTAATTTGGTCCTTTTCTAGCTTTTTAAGTTGCAGGCCCAATTCGTTCATCTTCTCTTTCTCTATTTTGTTCAAATAAGCCTCTAAAGATATAAAATTTCCCCTTATTACCGCTTTAGCTGCATCCCACAGATTTTGGTATGATGTCTCATCATTGTCATTATCTTGGGTGAAATTATTGTTTCTATAATTTGCTGTTTCACCCAGTCATTCTTTAAGATTACATTATTCAGTTTCCAATTACTTTTTGGTCTATTTACCCCTAACTTCTTACTGAATGTAGCTTTTATTGCATTATGATCTGAGAAGGCATTTATTATTTCTGCCTTCCTACATTTAATTTTGAGATCTTTATGTCCTAAAATATGGTCAATTTTTGTATAGGTTCCATGAACTGCTGAGAAGAAATTATATTCCTTTCTATTGCCATTCAGTTTTCTCCAAAGGTCTATCATACCTAGTTTTTCTAATGTTCTATTTACTTTTTAAATTTCTTTCTTATTTGTTTTGTGGTTTGATTTGTCTAAATCTGAGAGTGCAAGGTTGAGATCTCCCACTATTATAGTTTTACTGCCTATTTCTTCTTGCAATTCTCTTAACTTTTCCTTTAGAAAGTTAGATGCTATACCACTTGGTGCATATATGTTTAGTATTGATATGGTTTCATTATTTATGCTACCTTTTAGCAGGATATAGTTTCCTTCCTTATCTCTTTTAATTAGATCAACTTCTGCTTTTGCTTGATCTGAGATAAGGATGGCTACCCCTGCTTTTTTGGCTTTACCTGAAGCATAATAGATTCTGCTCCAACCTTTTACCTTTACTCTGTATGTATCTCCCTGCTTTAAGTGTGTTTCCTGTAAACAACATATTGTAGAGTTCTGATTTTTGATCCAGTCTGCTATCTGCCTCCGTTTGATGGGAGTGTTCATCCCATTCACATTTACAGTTAAAATTACTAATTCTGTATTTCCTGCCCTCATATTATCCCCAGATTATGCTTTTTCCCTTGACCCCCCTGAATTCCTTCCCCAATATTTAATTTATAGACCCCACTTGTGACGCGCAGCCCTCGCTTTTTTTAGTATCCCTCCCCCCTCCTTCCAAGTCCCTTCCCTTATTGCCCTTTTCCTTTTCCCTTTTCCTCTCCCCCCTTTTAATGAGGTGAAAGAGAATTCTCTGAAAAACAAATATGTCAATTATTTACTCTTTGAGCTCTTTTGATGAGAGTAAGATTCATATGATGTTTCTCCCCCTCTCTAAATTCCCTCAAATATGGTTTATTTTCTATGCCTCTTCCTGGGATGTAGTTTCCCTCTTTTTATCACTTCTTCCCCTTTTCTGATACTACCCCCCCTTCCCTTTACTACACCCCCCTTTTTATATCAGTAAAATCAAATTATCCATGTGGACTTTCTATATATCCACAACAGAGATAGAGTTCTCAAGGGTTCTGTGTACCTTTTTCTGTTTCTCTTCAGTCTTGTGGATGTAGATCAAATTTTTTGTTTAAGTCTGGTTTTTTTCTTAGAAACATATGGAATTCCTCTATTTCATTGAATGACCATCTTCTTCAATGGAAAAAAAAATGCTAAACTTAGCTAGGTAGTTTATTCTTGGTTGCAATCCTTGATCTTTTGCCTTTTGGAATATCAGGTTCCAGGCCCTTCAATCTTTTAATGTGGAGGCAGCCAGATCTTGAGTGACCCTTATTGTGGCACCTTGATATTTAAATTGTTTTTTTCTAGCTGCTTGCAAGATTTTCTCCTTTGTGTGGTAATTCTTCAGCTTAGCCACAATATTCCGTGGTTTTCTTTTTTTAGGGTCTTTTTCAGAAGGAATAAGATGAATTCTTTCGATGCCTATTTTCCCTTCTGTTTCTATTATCTCTGGACAGTTCTCTTTGATAATTTCCTGTAAAATAGAATCTAGGCTCTTTTTTTGGTCATAGTTTTTGGGAAGTGCAAACTCAGATTATCTCTCCTAGATCTATTTTCCAGGTCTATAGATTTTCCCAGTAAGTATTTGACATTATTCTCCAGCTTTTCTTTTCTTTTTTTTTTTTTTTTTTTGTTTTGTTTGACTGATTCTTGGGTTCTCAATGAATCATTCATTTCTATTTGTTCCGTCCTGAATTTTAAGGAGTTATTTTCTTCATTCACAGTTTTTAGTTCTTGTTGTATATGCCCAATTGAGTTTTTAAATGAATTATTTTGCTCTATGGAATTTTTTTCCATTTCCCTAATTTTTTTTTAGAGAATTATTTTCTTTTTCCAGTCCAGAAATCCTATTTTCTTGAGATTTTTTTTATCTTTTCCAATTCAGAAATCCTTTCTTGAAAATTTTTTATCTTTTCCAATTCAGAAATCCCACTTTCATGTGATTTTTTTAACCTTTTTTAATTCACAAATTTTGTTTCCCTGAATCTCCTGTGAATTCTTTATTTTTTCCAATTCCAATTTCAGGACGTTTTTATTCTCTATCATAGCTTCTCTTTCCTTTCCCCATTTTTCTTCAAACTCTCTTAATTTTTTAATAGTCCCTTCTAGAAGAGTGTTATGTGATGAGGGGCAGGTATCATTCCCCTTTAGGCTGTTATCTGCTGACTCTCTGCTATTAACTTCCTCAGGGTTGGATACCTGCTCTTTCTCTGTGTAGAAGGAATCAATAGTTCTTCTTGGCTTTTTGCTCATATTTAAAAATCTTTGGGGGTCGGTTCTTGGGGTAAGAAGTTTGTTCATTTATTTCTTTACCAGCTTCCTCCCAGACTGGATGGATGCAGCGGCTCCTGTCCTGAGCTAAGAGAGAGCTCTGGAAGAGAGTTCCCCACCCCCTCCCTGGAAGTGCCTCAGAGGTGACTAGCACTGCTGTGCTTTGAGGGCGCTCTGTGTCCTAGTAACTTCCCTGAGGTTTAAGACTGAACAGTAAAGGCAAACACAAAGCCCAGTCAATGTGTCCCGGTGGGGCATGGATGTCAGCAGCAGATGTGAAAAGCCCCTGCGCTCAAAATGGAAGTGTCTGCCCTTAAACTGTGGTCCCTCTTTCAAAGGTTCTGCTTCTCTGGGACTTCCGAGGCTGAGTTCCACAGCCTCCAGCCGAGCCAGGCACTATGTGTTGCCTTGGGCCGTGCTTTGCTTTTCAAGCTCTTAACTACTCCCAGGTGAGGCCCCGGACTGCAGATGGAGGCTTCACCACCGTGCTGAGATCTGTTAGGTCATTTCCAGATTGGGGTGGTTCTAGTATCTGGCTTTATATTTTAACATGGCTTGATTACTCTTCTGAGCTGCTGTTTTATAAGCAGAGAAGAGCTAACAGCCTGTGCCAGATTCTTCTATCTCAGTGGCTTCTCTGATCCCAGAGCTCTCCCCAGCTTGATTGGTGCAGTGTGCTAGCACCTCACCCTGTCTGTGCTGGCCTTTCTTATTCCTCCCCTGGGAACCGACCTTTTCTGTTGAAACTCCAGATTCTCTTCAGCTGGTAAGTCGTGCTTCCAGTCCTTCTGGTTTCTATCGGTCCAGAGTTATTTTTGAGGCTCATTTAACTACTTGGTATTGAGGGAAGAAGGGAGTTCAAAAAATCACGTGTATCTTCTCTGGCATCTTGGCTCCGCCCCCCAAGCAGAGGTTTATAGATTGTTTATTAATGATCACAGAATCAGATAGAAAGCTGGAAGAGACCTCAGCGGTCATTGAGTTCCAATCCCTCATTTTAAGAATAAAGAAACAGAATTTATAATAGTGATCTGAGCATTGGGTAAAATTTGGAAACTAAATAAATTCTTGGACCCCTTTCAACTTTGAGTCTCTACAGCTATGTTAACTTTCTGGAGAAGTCCTTACAAAGATTAGGACTAATTTCATTTCAGTTGTCCAGGATCTGTTACAGTTTCTAGTGTTAATTTTGTTGGAATATGTCTTCCAGGGGCCAAATCTACTAGCTTTTCTGCCTGACTGCTATCTAATTTTCTGTTTAAATTCTGTGTGGAAGCAAGTGGGTCTTTCCAATTTACTTATGCAGATATCAGGCTAACGCTAAAATAATTATTTTTCAGATATGCTTAATTCCACTTCTAATTCCACTGCCTTAGATCAATACCTTAATCAAAACTGCAGTGGTTCAAAAAAGCTCCTACCTTGCCAGTGTAATGGGAGAGGAAGTTAAAGATGGATAACTCCATGGTATTGGCAGTTAGTACTTAACTCATTGTACTCCCTTTCCATTTCAGGTACCACCTGCTCCTTGCATAAGGATACCTTTCATATTATTTATTAGGGTAACTACAAGCAAAGGGCTTGATTTGGGATCCATGCTTCCTTTGAACTGTTTCTTTGCAAGTTTCAAATCATTTGAGAGATGGGAAGTGAAGGAAGTACGAAGTATATTTCCATCCTTCCATGAAAACTGATTGCATATGCAGACCATGGCAAAGCCCTGGGTGGCAGAATGATGGAGTGGACAGACTGCTTAGTTTTGAGGCTAGGGACCTGGATTTGAGCTTCCTTTGTGTGACCTGTGCTAATTCACACAACTTCAGTAGGCCTCTTTTGCTTCATATATTAAAAAACAAAACAAAACAAAAAAATAGGGTGAGATGAAATTTGAAGGTCCATTTCAGTTCTAAATATAGATAGGATCTCCCAAAAGTTTTATATAAATTTTAACAGATTGAATCTATTTAATAATTTAATAGGTTAAAACTGCATAAAAAGTATTTGAGAAATGCTTTATATGAACCTATGCATCTTTTAAAAATAAAATTTTAAATAAAATTTGTCTTCCTTTAGAAATATAATACTGCATAGAGTGAATGATTTTCTTGAAAGAGTGACAGATAATGGAGTTAGAAAACCCAGATTTGTATTCTCCCTGGACCACTGACTCATTTTGTGACCTTAAATCACTTAATCTTATTTGAATTTCTTTACTCATCTTTATATATATATATATATATATATATATATATATATATATATATATATAAAGATAGGGGAGGGAGAGATTAGATGATCTTTAAGTTCTAGTATTCTATAATTCTATTCTATAAACTTGTTTTTAATGTTAAAATATAGCTTAATTCAAATGAGAGATTGTTTCTTTGATTATAGAATACCAGATATAGAACCCAAAGGGACCTTAGAAGTGATGTAGTCAAAACATCTTATTTAAAGATATGGAAACTGAGGCTACTTTTAAGTGGCTTCTTTAAATCAATATGGATAGTAATGGGAAAAGAAGACAGTAGTTAGAAATAGTAAGGAACCAGACTAAGATTTAAACTCAGGTCTTTTGACTTTAAAATCTTACTTTTTTATACTTTTGTTGCTGAGAAGAATGTTTCCTGTGTATGACATTGATTTAATGATTTTTTTCAGTCATTTTTATTTCTCATCAGGGAATAGTTTTTGTATTTGCCTTATGATTTGACAATTAATATTTCCACCAAAAAAGGGGAGCATATATGATTTGCTATTTAATGACATGTCTTGCCTTTTCTATTTCCATTGCCATCAATATAATTTAAACCGCTTATTATACTCACTTTGGTTCTTTAAAATACTGTTGCCTGGGGCAGCTAGTTGGTGCCATGGATAGAGCACCAGCCTTGAAGTCAGGAGGACCTCAGTTCAAATATGGCTTCAGACACTTAGCACTTTCTAGTAGTGTGACCCTGGGCAAGTCATTTAAGTCCAATTGCCTTAGTAAAAATAAATAAAATAAAATAAAACACTGTTGCTTACCAAATAAAGACTAACTTCCTTATTCTATCAATGTCTTTCATAATATGAATCCAAATTTACCTTTCCAGATTTATCCTTCAACTCTTCCACATGGATTCTTTTTATATTTATTTGCTTTCACTGGGGTATGCACCTTTTTGTGGTGTTGATGGGTCAAAGGATTTACATGGTTTATTGATTTTTTGGGAGATAGAATTTCAGAATGTATATACTTAAGCAAATTTTTCTTTAAAAGATATTCAAACAATTCTTGAGACTTAACTTGGCCAGACAACTAAGATTTAAATCACTGAGGTAGATTGATAGTGTCTGCATGACCAAGGTAAAAATAGGGAAATTGTGCCCAACAGAATAAATGATATTTACAAGTTGAATAGCCTTCCACAGATGATTAATAAATTTCCTCATGTTAGAAGTTCTGTCTCTCCCTCCCTCCCCCTTCTCTCTCTCTCTCTCTCTCTCTCTCTCTCTCTCTCTCTCTCTCTCTCTCTCTCTCTCTCTCTCTCTCTCTCTCTCTCCAATCTCAAACCAAAAATTGCCAGCTAATCATGCAGAGATGTGAGTCCTGGGCAAAAAGGAATCAGCATAACCAGTAAGGAAGCAGTATGGCAAGTGTGCTGCTGGTTCTGGCCACTTGCAGTAGGGAGGAACTTTTGGCTTGGGGTTTCAGGTCAGAGGGGAGAGCTGAAGGGAAGCTTGAGGCACCATTCTAATCCTCACCTTTAGAGGTGCTTATACTAATATTTCTTATTTTAAAAATAATAAAAATGAGTAGGCAAAGAAAAAAGAACCCAACCATAGAAACTTCTTATGGGAATAGAGAAGCCTGGGGTTCTTCTTTAGAGGAGGAAGTGATATAAAATAATGGCTCTTCTACCCCAAAGAATCATGTTAAATTGCTACTTATCCAGAAATAATTTATGTGAGGACTCAAAAATAATTTTTAAAATCAAATGAGAAATTGTGGAAAAACTAAACTAAAGTAAAAACAATCCAAGAAAAACAAGAAGAATATGGAAAAAAGGTAACCAACTAGAATTTAAAAAAGATAGAGTCTTTTTTAAAATTAATTTTATAATTATAATTTTTTTGACAGTACACATGTATGGGTAATTTTTTTTCAGCATTATCCCTTGTACTCATTTCTTTTCCGAATTTTCCCCTCCCTCCCTCTACCCCCTCCCCTAGATGACAGGCAGTCCCATACATGTTAAATGTGTTACAGTATATCCTGGATACAATATATGTGTGTAAAACTGAATTTCTTGTTGCCCGGTAAGAATTGGATAAAAGATAGAGTCTTAAGAAGAAAATGATTCCTTAAAAATTAGAATAGGGCAAGGGGAAGATATGGAAGTTTCCAAGAAATATTTATTATTCCAAGAAAAATTGCAAGAGACCAAGAAATAACAAAACAAAATATAAAGAATGAAAAATAGTACAAAATATGAAACATCTTATAAGAAAAATAACAGATTTGGAGAAGAGATCACAAAAATAAAATCTAAGAATAATAGGATTATCTAAGAGCTACAACTACAAAAAGAACCTTGCCACAGTAATGCAAGAAATAATCAATCAAAATTGTCCTGGAATGATAGAACATGGAAAATATTCACCAATCACCACCTCAAAGAGATCCTTTGCAAAAAACATACAGGAACATTCTTGTCAAATTTTGAATCCCCCAGATCAAAAAGCAGGTTTTGCAAGAAACAAACAAACAATGAACAAAAATCCAATTCAAATATGCTGGAGCTACACTTAGAATTGTACAGGACTTAGCATCATTCACAATAAAATACTGAAGGTCCTAGAATGATATACTGGCAATCAAAATATCATATCCAGCAAAATTATTCATAATATTCAATGAAAAATTGGATATTCAACAAATTTTCAGAACTTTGTTCAATCAAACTCAAACTTAATAGAAAATAGAGTAAATATCAAAGATTTTTCAAGGAACCTAAATTGGACAAATCATTTGTTGTTGTGAGTGGAAATGAATTATATATATATATATATATATATATATATATATATATATATATATATATATATATATATATATACATACATATATATATATATATATGTATATATATATATATATATATATATATATATATATATATATATATATATATATATATATATATATATATATATATGACTGACATCAGTAATTGGAAAAAAAATTCAAAAGAAAGATTGGGGAAAGTTGAATATGATCTGATTCTAAGAAAAGTTAAATAATAGTAATTATGTGATACAATCAAAAAAAGAAGGCTTAAAGTTTTCACAATTTTTGTCTCAGAAATTAGCAGTAAAGGAGTAGAAAGAGATAGAATGGTGGATCAGGGTAATGGAGCCAAGAAAATGTGTGTGTGTGTGTGTGTGTGTGTGTGTGTGTGTGTGTGTGTGTTTAAGGGGATGGGTGGAATTGGGGAGATCTGAGAATGTTTGTAAGCAGAACATCAGGAAATCAGTGGGGAAAGAAGAGACTGAAAATTCAGGAGTAAGAATGGAGGACTAATTAATTAGTTTCTTGGAAAATACAGGAGGGAATGTATATAGGGAACTGATTAATTTGAAAGGAATAGACAAACATCTTTAACCTGAAGAAAGGCCATTTAAAAATGACAATGGTCATATATGAAACTGTAACTGAGGCTTTCCTAAATTTTCTATACTTTCTGAATGAGTTAGACATTTATAGAGGCCCTTGTACATAAGGACTGCTAAATAAATATTTGTTTAATTGAATGGCAGCTGCTCAGTTAACTACTGCAGTTCTTCTATTACTCAGGTTATATTTGGAGCTCCCCCAGTGCTTGATTTCTGTGAGGAGTCAATTAGGATTTGAATCCTAGTAATTGCTTAAATAGATTTTTTTTTTAAAAAAGGAAATTTCACAAGTAAAGAAGGGTATTCATCTTTTTTTATAATTCATCTGAAAAATAAAATGATCTAAGAGTTTTAGGAAGTTTCAAGATACGCCAACTATGGCATATGGTCATTAAAAAATGAATGTAATTATAGGATGCATTGATAGAATAATGACATCCAGTATGAAAGAGATAATAAGCATACTGTAACATAGTCTGGACAAAACTTTTTTTGAAATATTTTGTTTAGTTCTGGGATTCACATTTTTAGAAGCAACTTGATAAGTAAGACTATCTAGGGAAAGACTAACAGGATGGTCAGGAAACCATACAATAAGAGCATTGGGTGAAGGAAGTATGATGTTTGTAGCATTCAGTACAGTAGGCTAAGACTATGCAAGGTGACTGCTTTTCCCTGAGTTTTTCTGGACAAAAGAAGAGAAAAGAGTGGAGAAAGACTTGTTTGAAACTCTACAAAAAATATCAAGCTAGCTTAAAAGCTCAGGAAGTATTTTTCTTTTATAAACATATTTTATTTATTTTATTAAATATTTCCCAATTACATATTAACATTGACATTAATTTTTTCTTAAAATTTTTAAGTTCCAAATTCTCTCTTTCTCCTTTGTCTTTCTCCCACCCATTGACAAGGCAAGCAATATATTGACCATACATGTGAAGTTATGCTGCAAAAGAGAACACACACATACAATCCAAGAAAAATAAAGTTAAAAAAAGTATGTTTCAATATTTACTCAGAATTCATCATTTGTCTCTCTAGAGGTGGATATCATTTTTTATCATGGTCCTTTAAAATGGTACTTTTCAATTAGATTCTTTAAAATTATCTTGGATCATAATTTTGATTAAAGCAACTAAGTTTTTCTCAGTTTATCATTTAGACAGTACTTTTCAGAGGACTGCTTTTTTAGCTTTTATCCTTGTGAGTTTTAATCATGCAGAAAACTTGGTGGCAGGGGAGGGAAAGGGAAGGAATAGTACTCCTGATATATGGCTGCAACACTGGAAGAGTACATAATCATTTGACCAAGGAATAGACTTACATCTGAGGTAATTTCATACATAACTCAAGTTCTGAGGCAACTATTCCAATTCTCAGCTTCTTACAATTACATAAAAAGTGTAGAAGAAACACTCTTAGGCTTAGAGAGTAACAGGAAAAGAGTAACTCATAGCTTTTGATTCCTGGAAGTATTTGCTTATTTATTTTCAGTTTTTATTGGCTTTTTTGAGGAATCTTCTTCAAACATGCTTTAGTTTCTTTGCAGGATTCCTTGTGGAGCAGTGAATTTAAATCCAGTCTGATGCAAATACTGACACTGGTTGTTCCAGGGATGCTCATAAGATGCTGATGGGAAGATGAAAGGAGGAAGGGAATAAAATGAAAGAAGCCAAAATCTAAGGTAACCTCAATCTCCAATATCACCCACTCCAAGGTATTCATTTTTAGAGGTATATCTTTAACAATTGCTTAATTTTTAATCTCTCTCAGATGTAAAGTGTTTTGATGTATTATAAACAATCTCTAGGGTTTGATCCCATTTTCAGAGCCAATTAGGACATTTTCCTCATGTTATGTCACTTTCATTTTACCCAATGGCTCATCAAAGACATCTAAATTGATCAAGGGGTATTCATTGTTTGTTGGAATGATTTTGACAGTAGAATGTTTAAAAATGAACTTTTACAATGATCTTGGAGTTTGTTTGCTTTCCTTCCCTGTGAGAGAAAAGAGAAATGGAAAAAAGATGGTCAGTAGAACTGATAATTCCCACTTTGCCAAATGCATTTGGAACCACTCTAGTTACTCAAATCTTAATGCTCTGTTTTATTTTCATTTATCATATAGTGAAATTACATTTTCTTTATACAATTATGTATTTAAATGTATGCATTTAAGGAACATGAGTTGAAAGTGATAAATTATTGCTACAAAAAAAACAGGTTCTTTAGATTTAAACACAGAAAGCCTTAGGAAGTTTAAATAGGTGGATAAGTGCAACAGCTGGTGTTATCTGCCCAAATACAGTGTGGATAAGCTGGTACATTAGGCTGAATTGATTTGTGAATTAACACATGCTCTCTCAGTTGAACTGGGCTGATAACATTAGGGTTCCATCATCTAGTTGGCCCATATATAACACCCCAAGCATCTATTCCAAGTCATTAGTGCTAGAAGAAATCTTACTTTGTGTATATGGGGGGGAGGGAGAAGAGAGAAAGGGGAGAGGATATAGAAAGGTGCAGGTAATGTTTCATTTATCCTGAAGAAAGAGACTCCAGTGGAGATTAATAATAATTTTAAAATGAAATGTCATGAAGAGGTATGATATTTCTTTTCAGTTATTAAAAAAAATAGCTATTATACCTTTTTGATTCATTTCAGAAGGCAGCAATAGAAGCAAAGGGCAGAAATTTCAGAGAAGGCTATTTCTGTTTAATATGTGTTAAAATTTCTGAATATTCAAATATAGAATGATTTCTTCTCAATAATACTTGTTTCCCTCTTACTAAAGCAAAGATTGGATGAATCTTCTACTGGAAATATTAGAATGTAAACTCCTTAAGACTTTTATTTTTTGTAGTTATATTTCCAGTGTCTAGTATAGAGCTGAGCACATGTAGGTACTTTATAAGTTCTTGTTAACTAATAGTTATTGCAGAAGAAATACTTAGTCAGATATGTACTGGATTAGATGGCTTTTAAGATTTCCTTTCTATTCTCTAATTCTATTAGTCCTCTCTATCTATTTGAATCCTTTTTTCCCCTTTCCATTAACCCCTAAATTCTGTTTTCATATTCTGATACTAGAAAAGATGAAAATCTTTATACTTTGATAGATAAGAACTTTTTAGACTCAGCCTGATTTTATTTCAGCAACTTCTCAAGTTACCATGTTCTTGACAATAAGTCTCTTTTGGCACCTAAGTACTTTACATTTTGGTTAAGAGAAAATTTCTACATGTTTCCCTTGGAAGATTAATGATAATGTTTAGCTTCCTTAGAGCATTAATTAACCCACAGAATATCCTGGAGAGTATGTTATTATCTTCTGTTTATAGATGAGAAAAAGACAGAGATTTAGTTACTTAGCTACTAGATTATATTGTCTCTCCAGGCCCAAATCTGTGGAAGAAAACATTTCTTGAAGATTTAAAAATAATTAATCCATTTTTATCTAAAAAATATGATATTGATTTAGAAAAAAAGCAAACATTCTTAGAATTATATGATTTTTGAGGTAAAAGGGGCAATATAGATCATTTAAAATGACACCCTAAATTTAGAAAGGAAAAGGTATTGAGATTAATTCCCAGGTCACACAGTTAATAGAACTGTATCCAGAATCATTGTGTGCTTATTCTCTATCCAATGCCCTTTATTCTACAATTTGTTTCTTTAGAAATAATGTTCATTTATTCTATATGTAAAAGCTAAATGTATCAGCCCTTGCCTGTAGTTTATAAGCCAAAGGATAGTTTTTGTATGTCTTAATGAGAATTGTGGGGAGGGAACAGGGATATTTACAAATATCAAATTCAACAAATTCGTATAATAAAAAGAACTAATATTTATATAGGACATACTATGTGTCAAGGACTATGCTAAGTGCTTTATAATTATTATTTGATTTGATGCTCACTTATACCCTGGGGTTATTTATTATCTCCATTTTACAGCTGAAGAAACTGCATTAAATAGCCAGTGAGTGATTTATCTAAAATCACAGCTAGTATGTGTCTGAAATCAGATTTTGACTCCAATCTCTTTTACTACAGACCCAGTAATTTAACCACCATAAGATTTAGCTGCTTGTTTATTAAACATTTAAATAAAATAAAAGCTAAATCTTTCTTGTTTTTTTTTCCTTTTTTTTTTTCTTTTACATGACTAATATGAAAATAGATTTAAAATGATTGCACCTGTATAAAACCTTTATCACATTGTTTGCTGTCTTGGGAAGATGGGAGGGAAGGAAGAGAGGGAGAAAAAAATAAAATTCAAAATCTTCCATATGTGACTGTTGAAGAATATATGTAATTAGAAAAAAAAAGAAATGTTATAAAATATTAACAAAACTAATTTTAGCATAAGGCAAGTTTCATGATAATAAAAGAATTGAGGGTGAAAAAATAAGTTCTTCCCTTTTAAATAACAAGTCACCAGTCTTTCAGGGTCTGAATAGGTTAATAAGGGTATCCTTCATCATCTAAAAGTGTATGCTCCTTCCTCAATGATGAGTAACACATGAGTAAGGAGGCTCCACAGAATATCAAAGTACTTATTTAGAATCAGTAATGGCAACTGAGTATATTTGATGAGATGGCCCTCAGTACAATTATAATTTTTCATGATTACAATAATGGTTGAAAAATACGATCTTTACTTATTTAAAAAATCTTGTGAATTTATTGCCTCCTTTCAAGTATGTTCTTTTATTTTATAATGATTCCTTTGGTTTAGAACTCTTCAAATTTCTGAAAGTTAGTAAAAGGATTTGTGGATCAAGGCTGGGTAATGATCTTTACCAATTTGCATTTTGAATGTTCTTTCTGTCTCAGGCAATTGCTAAGAATCTTGTCTGTCAAACCTTTCCATAGATTTAAAAAAAAAAAAAAAAGAAGAAGGCTCCATATAGGCTTTTTGGAAGTTGCAGCTAGAAGTTTGCTAGATTGTGGATTATGGCAGGGCCAGAACTGATATTTACAAGTACAAGGTCTTTAATGTTTATATTATCCCCAAGGCCAATTGATGGTTTATTTTTGTTTGTTGGTGCTTTTTGTTTTGTTTTATATTTAGTTCAAGTGAATTCAACAAACATTTATTGAATAACTTTTGCTTTGTAATGTATTGTTCCAGGTTGCCAAAGGAGATAAGATAGGCATTTATTTAATAGCAAATGTTCTTTAAATGGATCAATGATATGATAAATGTTACCACAATGATACTAAAAAAGTGAAATAAAATTTAGTCCCTACATTCATAAAACTTTGAATTTAATAAAGTAAATATAATATATCATGGATAACTATACATTTTTAAGTTTTGCTTTGTATGATATGATAACAGACAATTGCTTTCAACAGTCCCTATAGATTTTAGAAATGTTGATTGGTGAGGATGTAAGTGGTTGACCTTGAAGGAGTCCTTCCTAACTCAAGATTAACTTTGTTGGCAACCTGATTTTGATATACATTAAGCAAGTATAGGAAGTAGTTGTTAACTCATAATGGGCATTCTGTCTAGTTCAATTGTAATAATTATTCTGAGTCACCTTAAAGAAATTATTGTTGATCATATCATAGTGTAGAGAACTATTAAGAGTTCTCATAAAAGTTATAGAGGAAAAAAACTTAAATTTTTAACAGACCAAATCAGAGTTCCAAGCAGTTTGGTTATCATCAAAGAAACTTAGCAGCTTTAATTTAATATGTAGTCAAATCAGAAAGAGTTATACAACACTATACTTAAAGCAAAGCAAATATATATGTATGTGTGTGTGTTTTCTGTATGTGTATTTAACACTAAGAAATGAACTCCCCCCAAAATAGGTATCAGAGTGGTGACTTCAGTATATAAAAACCAATAAATGCATCTAATCACACTTCAAGACTTTAGTTTGTGACATTCTTTTAGGCAAGGGAGTAATTCATACATGAGTGATGCCTTGAATTGGGAAGTTGGCTTCAGGAGTTAAGTAAGACTTTGGCAAAGAAAATAAAGTAATCCTCAAAGGAAGGTGTCAATAAAATATGATCCTAGGTAAGGGGAAAATTTTCTGAGAGAGATTTTTGAGTGAATTTTTGAGAACTGGGAAAAACTTGGTTGGTTTTTCTACTGTTTAATTTCGGTGTTCACTGTATTATGATTTTAATTGACATAAATTTCTGATAATACTTTGATAAAGAGTCTGATAAAGTCTTCATTATAGAGAACTCTCAGTATGGAAACCTCCTTTACCAATTCAGATAAATAATTGCTTATAATCTTAATAGTTACTAGTTAAGTGATATAATTAAATGTTTAGTTAATAAGATAGTCCAAGATAATAATTTTTACAAAACACAGTGAACAGAAAATAGCATAATTCCCAGATAGTTTATTTCTGCTAGCTAATTTAAAAGGCAAGTTAATAAATAGAGGTTGTGCAACCTTGGAAAGTCACATATCTTATTAATAACCCATGCAGCATTCTGATTCTGAGTAGTAAAATAGCTAACCCTCTACATTGGTAGAGTTAATTTCTTCAAAGGGAATTCATACACCAATAAAACTTCACATTCTTTGGTAAAATACTTCGCGTAGTGCTTGGCATATAGTAAGTATTTAATAAGTATTTGAGCTATTCAATCCATGCCTTCTACCACCCCCATTCCTAAATTAAGATGGAGAGATATGGCCTAGAAGATAGTACCATTCCTGATTTTAGAATGGATTGAATTGTAACATTTCAAGGAGTGTAAATCTGGTATCTGTTATGGATCTCTATTAGTTAACAAATTATCAGTGATATAGATATTGTTGTAGATGACATGTACCTCAAAAGTTCAAAAGATAAAAAGATAAAATAATTGTGAAAGAAAAGGTCCCTCAATACTGTAAAATTACTCTATTGGACTGAATACAATAAGATGAAAGTTAAAAAAAAATCTTACACTTGAGTTCAAATAAGTGAACTCAGCTGAACAAAAGGTGAAGAAGGTGGGGCTAAAGAATACTTTTCTAAAAGAGATCTGGAAGTTTTAATAGATCTTAAGTTCAATATAAGAAAAAAACATTGGTTTAGCAGCTAAAAAACCTAATATAACCTTGCTCTGCATCAAGGACCTTAGGCTATGAAGGACCTTAGAGGTCATCTAGTTTGTTATTTTCAGATGAGGAAGGAGGGATTTAGATAATATAAATTGCTTTCCCATTGTCTTCTAGCTAGGAATTAACAAAGCTGGGATTTGAACCTAGGTTCTCTGTCTTCAAAGAACGTTTGTTTTTTTCCCAAATGAAAACAATTCAGTTTATTTTTTTTTCATATAGCTTTTTATTAAGTTATTATTATTATTAAGACCTCCTCATCTGCTTGTGTTTTCATTTACTTATAACTTTAGTGGGAGAGAGTAGAGTGATTCATCAGGCAATGAAACTAATATGACCTATTGCTTATGTTTTCAATGGGTGGAGAAGGAGCTAAAGGAAGGGAGAGAAATTGAAACTCAAAAAAAAAAAAAAAAGTGAAAAAAAAAAGAAAGTAACATTGCTGTGTCTTATTCAGTTACTGTAGGATAAAAGTCTTATATCTTAGACTTTAGGCCATTCTTATTTCCTATTAATGTTTGATGGGATAAAGGTCTTATATCAATTTTAGACATCATTAGAATATCAGGAGCCTCTCCAGTGCCTCCCATTATTTCATCCTAGATGCCTCCCCTCTAGTAGGTCATCCCAATCCAGGTACCTCCCCCATTATGTCATTGTTTTTGTTACCCTATAAAAGAATTTTGTATCGGACATTCAGAGTTGGATTCTTTGAGACGATAGTCTCATGTAGCCCTGGGACCAACCATGGATGCATATGGTCCCATAAATCTCTTCCATTTAATAAATTATTGAATTGTTCTCTAATCTCTATCTTGCTCAGTTTCTCTGGCATTACACATGATTTGGGTTTCATTATTGCTAGTAGTAATTTATATAAATCATGCTTTATGGATTAAAAATATTTTATATAGGAAAGAGCCATCTATTTCCAGAAAGAGGGCAATGGGGATTGAATGTGGATAACAACATAGTATTTTCATTTTTTGTTGTTTTTGCGTTTTATTTTTTCCTTTCTCAATTTGTTTTTCTTTTTTGATCTGATTTTTCTTATGCAGCATGATAAACATGGAAATATGTACAGAAGATTCCATATGATTTTAGTTGAAAAATCAAATTACTTTTTCTTAATCCTCATTCTCAATTTTCTGCAGGTAATGTTGATGACTATACTTCAGAATTTTTTAAAATCCTTTTCTCTCTTGGTTCTCCTACCCATATGATTGTTCTTTTAAGTTTCTTCCTCTAGCTCCTCATTCAAATCACTCCCTCTCAATCATTCCCTCAGCTCTTCACAGTCTCTCATCTTGCCTCTCTTCATCTCTATGTCCAATATTTTACCAAGCCCTGTTAATTACATTTCCCCAATCCATTATTTTCTCTTTTTTCACCCTCCCCCACTCTGCTGAAAGCCCCAGTCACTTCACATCTGAACTATAACCAGCCTTATAATAGAGCAATCTGCTTTAAGCGTGTCCCCATTCTAATTCATCCAGAATTCAGCCACCATGGTGGTACAGCCTGAACTACATTACCTCCCCCCATCCCTTCTTTTTTTTATTAATTTTATAATTATAAAATTTTTTGACAGTATATATGCATGAGTAATTTTTAAAATAACATTATCCATTATATTCATTTTTCCAAATTTTCCCCTCCCCATTCTACTTCCTCCCCTTGATGACAGGCAATCCCATACATTTTACATGTGTTACAGTATAACCTAAATACAATATATTTGTGTAAATCCAATTTTCTTGTTGCACGTTAAGAATTGGATTCCAAAGGTATAAGTAACCTGGGTAGATAGACAGTAGTGCTAACAGTTTACATTCACTTCCCAGTGTTCCTTTTCTGGGTATAGTTGTTTCTGTCCATCATTGATCAACTGGAAGTGAGTTGGATCTTCTATATGTTGAAGAGATCCACTTCCATCAGAATATATCTTCATACAGTATTGTTGTTGAAGTGTATAGTGATCTTCTGGTTCTGCTCATTTCATTCAGCATCAGTTCATGTAAGTCTCTCTAAACCTTTCTAAATTCATCCTGCTGGTCATTTCTTACAGAGCAATAATATTCCATAACCTTCATATACCATAATTTACCCAACCATTCTCCAATTGATGGGTATCCATTCATCTTCCAGTTTCTAGCCACTAAAAAAAGAGCTGCCACAAACATTTTGGCACATACAGGTCCCTTTCCCCTCTTTAGTATTTCTTTGGGATATAAGCCCAATAGTAGCACTGCTGGATCAAAGTGTATGCACATTTTGATAACTTTTTGGGCATAGTTCCAAATTGCTCTCCAGAATGGCTGGATTCTTTCACAACTCCACCAACAATGTATTAGTGTCCCAGTTTTCCCACAGCCCCTCCAACATTCATCATTATTTGTTTCTGTCATCTTAGCCAATCTGACAGGTGTGTAGTGGTATCTCAGAATTGTCTTAATTTGCATTTCTCTGATCAGTAGTGATTTGGAACACTCTTTCATGTGAGTGGATATAATTTCAATTTCATCATCTGAGAATTGTCTGTTCATATCCTTTGACCATTTATTAATTGGAGAATGGTTTGATTTCTTATAAATTAGGGTCAGTTCTCTATATATTTTGGAAATGAGACCTTTATCAGAACCTTTAACTGTAAAAATATTTTCCCAATTTGTTACTTGCCTTGTTTGCATTAGTATTTTTTGTACAGAAACTTTTTAGTTTGATGTAATCAAAATCTTCTATTTTGTGATCAATAATGGTCTCTAGTTCTCCTCTGGTCGGTCATAAATTCCTTCCTCCTCCACAGGTCTGAGAGGTAGACTATCCTCTGTTCCTCTAATCTATTTATGATCTCATTCTTTATGCCTAAATCATGGACACATTTAGATCTTATCTTGGTATATGGTGTTAAGTGTGGATCCATATCTAATTTCTGGCATACTAATTTCCAGTTTTCCCAACAGTTTTTTTCCAAATAATGAATTTTTATCCCTAATGTTGGTATCTTTGGGTTTGTCAAACACTAGATTGCTATGGATGTACCCTTTTTTGTCCTTTGTATCTAATCTGTTCCACTGATCGACTGGTCTATTTCTTAGCCAATACCAAATGGTTTTGGTGACTGCTGCTTTATAATATAGCTTTAGATCAGGTACACCTAGACCACCTTCATCTGACTTTTTTTTGGTTGTTGTTATTAATTCCCTTGAAATTCTAGACCTCTTATTGTTTCATATGAATTTTGGTGTTATTTTTTCTAGGTCATTAAAATAGTTTCTTGGGAGTCTGATAGGTATAACACTAAATAAATAGATTAGTTTGGGGAGTATTGTCATCTTTATTATATTCACTCAGCCTATCCAAGAGCACTGAATGTCTTTCCAATTATTTAAATCTGACTTTATTTTTGTGGCAAGTGTTTTGTAATTTTGCTCATATAATTCCTGACTTTTCTTTGGTAAATGGATTCCCAAATATTTTATACTCTCAACATTTGTTTGGAATGGAATTTCTCTTTGTATCTCTTGCTGTTGCATTTTGTTGGTGATATATAAAAATGCTGAGGATTTATGTGGATTTATTTTGTATCCAGCAACTTTGCTAAGTTGTAAATTATTTCTAATAACTTTTTATTAGAATCTCTGGGGTTTTCTAAGTATACCATTATATCATCTGCAAAGAGTGACAGTTTGATTTCCTCATTACCTACTCTTATTCCTTTAATCTCTTTCTCGACTCTTATTGCTGAGGCTAGAATTTCTAGTACTATATTGAATAATAATGGTGATAGTGGGCAACCTTGTTTCACTCCTGATCTTATTGGGAAAGGTTCCAGTTTATCTCCATTATATATTATGCTTGCTGACATATGCTCTTAACTATATGCTCCTGACTATTTTAAGGAATAGTCCATTTATTGCTATATTCTCAAGCATTTTTAGTAGGAATGGATGTTGGATTTTGTCAAATGCTTTTTCTGCATCTATTGAGATGATCATATGGTTTTTATTAATTTGATTATTAATATGGCCAATTATACTAATAGTTTTCCTAATATTAAACCAGCCCTGCATTCCTGAAATAAATCATACTTGATCATAGTGTATTATCCTGGGGATGATTTTCTGAAGTCTTTTTGCTAATATCTAATTTAAGATTTTAGCATCAATATTCATTAAGGACATTGGTGTATAGTTTTCTTTCTCAGTTTTCCATCTACGTGGGTTAGGTATCAGTACCATATCTGTGTCATAAAAGGAGTTTGGTAGGACTCCTTCATCCCCTATTTTTTCAAATAGTTTCTAAAACATTGGGACTAATTGTTCTTTAAATATTTGGGAGAATTCATATATAAATCCATCTGGTCCTAAGGATTTTTTCCTGGTGAGTTGATTAATATCTTGTTCTATTTCTTTTTCTGAAATGGGACTATTTAAACAATTTATCTCCTCCTCTGTCAATCTAGGAAGCCTATATTTTTTGAGGTAGTCATCCATTTCACTTAAGTAACAAACTTATTGGTATAAAGTTGGGCAAAGTCACTCATTATTTCTCTGATTTCCTCTTCATTGGTGGAAAGATCCCCCTTTTTTTTTGTAAAACTAACAATTTGATTTTCCTCTTTCCTTTTTCTGATCAGATTTACCAAAGGTTTATCTATTTTATTGGCTTTTTCATAAAACCAACTATTGGTTTTATTTATTAATTCAATATTTTTTACTTTCAATATTATTAATTCAATATTATTGATTTCTCCTTTTAATTTTAGTATTTCAAGTTTGTTTTTGGGTTGGGGGTTTTTAATTTGGTCTTTTTCTAGCTTTTTAAGTTGAAGGCCTAATTCATTAAACTTCATTTCTCTATTTTGTTCAAATAAGCCTCTAAAGATATAAAATTTCCCCTTATTACCACTTTAGCTGCATCCCACACATTTTGGTATGATGTCTCATTATTGTCATTATCTTGGGTGAAATTATTACTTGTTTCTATAATTTGCTGTTTCACCCAGTCATTCTTTAAGATGAGATTATTCAGTTTCCAATGACTTTTTGTTCTATTTACCCTTAACTTGTTATTGAATGTAGTTTTTGTTGAATTGTGATCTGAGAAGAACGCATTTATTATTTCTGCCTTCCTGCATTTGATTTTGAGATCTTTGTATCCTAATATATGGTCGATTTTTGTAAAGATTCCATGAACTGCTGAGAAGAAAGTATATTCCTTTCTATTGCCATTCAGTGTTCTCCAGACGTCTATCATACCTAGTTTTTATAATGTTCTATTTACTTTTTAAATTTCTTTCTCATTTGTTTTGTGGTTTGATTTGTCTAAATCTGAGAGTGCAAGGTTGAGATCTCCCACTATTATAATTTTACTGTCTATTTCTTCTTGCAACTGTCTTAATTTTTCCTTTAGGAAGTTAGATGCTATACCACTTGGTGCATACATGTTTAGTATTGATATGGCTTCATTGTTTATTCTACCTTTTAGCAGGATATAGTTTCCTTCCTTATTTCTTTTATTTAGATAAATTTCTGCTTTTGCTTAATCTGAGATAAGGATGGAAACCCCTGATTTTTTGGCTTTACCTGAAGCATAATAGATTCTGCTTCAATCTTTTACCTTTACTCTGTATGTATCTCCCTGCTTTAAGTGTGCTTCCTGTAAAGAACATATTGTATTGTTATGACTTTTGATGCAGTCTGCTATCTGCCTCCATTTGATGGGAGAGTTCATCCCATTCACATTTACAGTTAAGATTACTAATTCTGTATTTGTTGACATCATATTATCCCCAGATTATTCTTTTTTCCCCCTTGACCCCCTGAATCCCTTCCACAATATTTAATTTATAGATCCCACTTGTGATGCTCAGCCCTTCCTTTTTAGTATCCCTCTCCCCTCCTTTTAAGTCCCTTCCCCTTTCTTGTACCCTTGCCTTATTCCCCTTTAACTTTTCCCTTTTCCTCTTCCCCTTTTAATGAAGTGAGAGAGAATTCTCTGAAAAACAATAATGTCAATTATTTACTCTTTGAGCCTACTATGATGAGAGTAAGATTCACACAATGTTTCTCCCCCTCTCTAAATTCCCTCAGATGTGGTAGATTTTCTATGCTTTCTTCCTGGGATGTAATTTCCCTCTTTTTATCACTCCTTCCCCTCTTTCTGATACTATCCCCTTCCCTTTACTACTCCCCTTTTTTATATCATATCAGTAAAATCAAATTATCCATGTGGACTTTCTGTATATCCACAACAGAGATACAGTTCTCAAGAATTTTTTCACCTTTTTATGCTTCTCTTCAGTCTTGTGGATGTAGTTCAAAATTTTTGTTTAAGTCTGTTTTTTTTCTTAGAAACAAATGGAATTCCTGTTTCATTAAATGACCATCTTCTTCCATGGAAGAAAATGCTAAATTTAGCTGGGTAGTTTATTCTTGGTTGCAATCCTTGTTCTTTTGCCTTTCAATGCTTTAATGTGGAGGCAGCCAGATCTTGAGTGACCCTTATTGTGGTACCTTGATATTTGAATTGTTTTTTCCCCACTGCTTGCAATATTTTTTTCCTTAGTTTGGTAGTTCTGCAGCTTAGCCACAATGTTCCGTGGAGTTCTTTTTTTTAGGGTCTTTTCCAGAAGGTGTTAGATTAATTCTTTCAATGCCTATTTTTCCTTCTGTTTCTATTATCTCTGGACAGTTCTCTTTGATAATTTCCTGTAAAATAGAATCTACCCTCTTTTTTTGATCATAGTTTTCAGGAAATCCAATGATCCTCACACTATCTCTCCTAGATCTATTTCCTAGGTCTATAGATTTTCCCAGTAAGCATTTGACATTATTCTCCAGCTTTTCATATTTTTTTTTGTTTTGTTTTGTTTTGTTTGACTGATTCTTGGTTTCTCAATGAATCATTCATTTCTATTTGTTCTGTCCTAATTTTTAATGAGTTATTTTCTTCATTCACATTTTTTAGTTCTTTTTGTATATGCCCAATTGAGTTTTTAAATGAATTATTTTGCTCTGTTGAAAGTTTTTCCATTTCACTATTTTTTTAGTGAGTTATTTTCTTTTTCCAATTCAGAAATCCTATTTTCTTGAGACTTTTTTTATCTTTTCCAATTCAGAAATCCTACTTTCTTGGGAATTTTTTATCTTTTCCAATTCAGAAATCCTACTTTCCTGTGATTTTTTAACCTTTTCTAATTCACAAATTTTGTTTCCCTGCACCTCCTGTGAATTCTTTATTTTTTCTAACTCAAATTTCAGGATGTTGTTATTCTCTATCATAGATTCTCTTTCCTTTCCCCATTTTTCTTCAAACTCTCTCAACTTTTCAATAGTCTCTTCTAGGAGAGAGTTATGTGATGGTGGGCAGGTATCCTTACCCTTTAGGGTGTTATCTGCCAACTCTGCTATTAACTTCCTTGGGGTTGGATACCCGCTCTTTCTCTGTGTAGAAGGTGTCAATTGTTCTCTTCAGCTTCTTACTCATTATTAAAAATCTTCTGGGGTTTTCCCCTTGGGGTAAGAAGTTTATTTATTTATTTACCAGCTTCCTCCCAGGCCATATGGATGCAGAGTCCTACACCTGAGCTAAGAAAGAGCTCTGGGAGAGAGTTCCCCTCCCCCCTCCCTGGAAATGCTTCAGAGGTGGTTAGTACTACTAGGCTGTGAGGAGTGCCCAGTGAAGGACCCCACTCTGAGGCCTACCAACTGCCCTGAGGTTTAAGGCTAAACAGTGAAAGCGTCACAAATCCCAGCCAATGTGTCCTGTGGGGTGTGGATATCAGCACCTGATGTGAAAAGCCCCTGTGCTCAAACTGGAAGTGTCTGCCCTGAAACCGCAATCCCTATTTTAAAGTTTTCACTTCTCTGGGTGTTCCACTTCTCTGGGAATTCTGAGGCTGCTACATTTCCACTGCTTTAGGCTGAGCCCCACACAATGTGGATTAGAGGCTGCCTTGGGCTATGTCCCCTCTGTTCAAGCTCTTACCTACTCCATGGAGAAGCCCCGGGCAGCAGAAGACTCATGCACAGCAGTGCCGAGATCTATTAGATCACTTCCGGATGGGGTGGTTTTAGGGTTTGGCTTTATATTTTAAAGTGGCTTGATTTCTCTTCTGAACTGCTGTTTTATAAGCAGAGAAGAGCTAACAGCCTGTGTCAGATTCTTCTTTCTCAGTGGCTTCTCTGATCCCAGAGTTCTCCCCAGCCCATTTGGCACAGTGTGTTAGCACCTAACCCTGTCTGTGCTGGCCTTTTTTTTTCCTCCCCTGGGAACCGACCTTTTCTGTTGAAATTCCAGATTCTCTTCAGCTGGTAAGTTGTGCTTCTAATCCTTTTGTTTTTATCAGTCCAGCGTTATTTTTGAGGCTGATTTAACTAATTGATAATGAGGGAAGAAGGGAGCTTACAGATTCATGTGTATCTTCTCTGCCATCTTGGCTCCACCCCCTCCCCATCCCTTCTTATTATGTATGTCCTAGACTTGCAGTGGTCCTCAAACTTTTAAATAGGGGGCCAGTTCACTGTCCCTCAGACTGTTGGAGGGCCAGACTATAATAAAAACAAAAATTCACACTCTGTCTCTCCCCCTCAGCCCATTTGCCATAACCCGACATAAACATCCTCAGCAGCCACATCTGCCCCAAGGGCCATAGTTTGAAAACCCCTGCTGAGGATCAAGTATAAAATCATTAGTGTTCAAAAATTCTTTATAATCTCCCTCCACTTTCCATATACATACAACATTCCAAGTTTTATCCAGTAACCCTCACCTCCTAATTGTTCCTCAACACACATTCTCAGGTCTGGATATTTTCTCTGGCCCACCTCACCCCCATTCATGTCTGGAATATTCCCTATCCTCATCATTGATTTTTGTTTTCCTAGAATCATTCAATTCCTACCTAAAATCCCTTTCCCAATCACTCTCAATTCTAGTGCCTATCCTTGGTTATTTCCTGTATACTCTACATAGATTTCTGTGTGTGTGTGTGTGTGTGTGTGTGTGTGTGTGTGTGTGTGTGTGTGTGTTTGCATTATCTTTCCCATAAGGGCTGGGACTCTCTTTAGCTTCTTTTTGTATGACCAATGCTCAGTGCAGAGCCTGATACACAGAAAAATCAGGACCCTAAACCAAGACCAGTTTGGTTTTTACTCCTCTCTTTTCTTAGTATTAGAAGAAACCCCCCTCCACTCCCACTCCAAGGCTAAGGCCCAGCAAGCTAGCTGTGCCTTATGCTTGCTATAATAACAATCATTTGCACTCCCTTCTGGATTAATTTGGCTACAGCTAAATCAGAATTGGCTCAAGCCAGACCTAGTTGGTCCCTGAGCTCAGGCAAGGAACCACATCCAGATCATCAAACCCTGCTAGGAATAGAACGCCTTCAAGCATAGCATAACCACTGAATAATCTTAACTGCATTTTCTTCATCTTTCTCCTTTTCTAATGAATTCTACTGGAAGACGTTTACTTTCAATGTAACTTAAAATTTTTTTTGATGTGGTCTTAATTTTCCATATTCTATAATTCTACCTCTTAACATGATAAATGATAAATTATGAATCTTGAATAAATTGGTCATTAAAGGAGTTATTGAAAAATTGCAGGGATGGAAAGGGAGGGATAGGGGTTGAGGGGATAAAAGTAGGAGATAGTGGGGCACTTTGGGATTCATGTGCCCAAGAAAAAAGCAATAGAATTCTTCATAAGAGTTCTTTTGTCTGGCCCCAGGCATACCCTTACTATGTTGAGTTGTGTCCTATCCTTTTAAAGAGACTCCAAGCAACATTATTTCTTTAAAGTTTAATTTAGTTTTGCCAATTTTTGTTTTACCTGTTTGAGAATTTTATATAACCCACAAAATAATTAGAAACACACCAGGGACACTATTAGAAAAAACAGGGAGGATCTATGAATTTCAGTAAAGGACTTATCTTTTATTCCTAGTTTAGTATTATTTACTTCCTTTTCACTTTATATTGGTTTCTTTTTATCTGTTTTTTCCTGATAATTTTTAAATTTTATTTAGTATTTTAGTTTTTCCCCTTGACCTTCTCCCTTCCTCTTCAGCTCTTCCAGGCAAGCATTTCTAGTCTGACTTCTTATTAGTTTTGCATCAAAGATGAAAGCATTAAGTAACTTTTCCACTACTTCCAATGAATATCTTCTCATCATCATGGTGAGTAAACATATTGATTTAAAAGTGTTTCAAAGTATATATGGGGGGAACTTGTTCTAGAAAGCCTTATGTTAATTTCTGAACAATATTATTTTATTTTATTTTTTTATTTTTAAAATTAATTTTATAATTATAACTTTTTTTTGACAGTACATATGCATGGGTAATTTTTTACAACATTATTCCTTGCACTCACCTCTGTTCCAAATTTTCCCTTCCTTCCCTCCACCCCTTCCCCTAGATGACAGGCAGTCTTATTCATGTAAGATATGTTATAGTATATCCTAGATACAATATATGTGTGCAGAACTGAATTTCTTGTTGCACAGAAAGAATTGGATTCAGAAAGTAAAAATAACCCGGGAAGAAAAACAAAAATGCAAACAGTTTACACTCATTTCCCAGTGTTCCTTCTCTGGGTATATCTGATTCTGTCCATCATTGATCAATTGGATCTGAATTAGATCTTCTCTTTGTTTAAGATATCCACTTCCATCAGAATACATCCTCATATAGTATTGTTGTTGAAGTGTATAACGATCTTTTGGTTCTGCTCATCTGAAAAATATTTCAATATGATTTGTTATTATATTCAAATAGCATAATGTAATTATGTATAATAATATATACTTATAATTACATATACATATAATTATGTAAATAGTATAAAATTTGTAGAGGATGGCTATTCAAGTTGTGGCTTGATAAGCCCTTTTTAACATATCCAATCTAGTAGTTGTGGATCTTCCAACTTCTGACATGTGAAGAAGGCTTCATTGTCAAACAATTAGTATCTAGTCCCATCAAGACAACTGCTCATCCTCTTATGCAAGGGGAATCTTCACCTATATGTCTTGTAACTTAACCCATCAATTTAGTTGAAAGTAAGCTTAGAGGTCCAACTTTTTCAATCTGGGAACTTGAATCACAGAAAAATAAAATAACTTTTTATGAGGGTCATAGATACTCTTGTTTCATTTAGAATTTGAACCCATGACCTCTGATTCCAAAGTTAATACGTTTTTTTTTAAACTAAAATATATATGCTGAGAATCACACACTGTCACAGTTGTAAGGCTCTATAGAATGTTAGACAGCAACTAGTCAAAAGCTGTCATCTTACAGCTAAGGATTCTAAGAAGGCCTAAGATGTCCTAAAAAGGGAATCTAAGAAGAATCTTAGAAGGTCTAAGTGACTTGTAGACTAAGTAGAGTTGAGGTTTACTGATGCTCAGGACTCATTCTCCCCCTACTTATGGGTTAGACCCATCATCTTAGTCTTCTGTTCCACCTTTTCTCTCTCTCTCTCTCTCTCTCTCTCTCTCTCTCTCTCTCTCTCTCTCTCTCTCTCTCTCTTTTTTTTTTTTTTTGCCATGGATATCTCTTTCCAAGCCTGATCACCTAGTTCCATACCTTTAAAAATAGATTCAGAATGCAATGTGTTTCTTAGCATATATTCACATAAAGGCAGAGAGAAAACTGTATGATCTGACTTTAGTTCTTTCAAAAATTGTCTATTGTCAATAGATACCTGCATGTGTGGTACAAACTTTCTCTGTTATAAAAATGAAGAAAAAGTAAGTATAGAACACTAAGCAGGGATACCAAATGTTAAGCAAAGGAAATACAGAAAAGGCATTGACCCCTGGGAAATCATCTATGAGCATCAATTCCTTCTGCCTGTGAGGTATCAGACCTACTAATAAGGGCAAAGAGTCATTTGTAAGCCTCTCACATAATACTGTGTTCACATGGCATCCAACTGAGCATTAGATTTGTAGGGATTAAAAATCAAAAAGCTTGACTTATGTTCACTGTGGCACTATCTTTCACCCTGTTGTGTTGGATTTCTTTGTCTCAGTATAAAGGGAGTATAACTACCTACCTACCCAAAACTACCTTCCTGTTGTGATCGTACTATTGGCTTTAAAATATGTGCCTTAGATGAATGAGAATAAGAGGTAGGCATGTGTGCATTTACTTTTCTTGTTCAGAAATGTGAAGTTTTAAGCAACTAGGAGAAGGAAAATGAAAGTTTTAAGTTTTTTAAAGGATTAGTTCCTTAAGTCAGTGACTTTGTTATCTCATTGTGGCTACTCTTCTCTTTCATGACACCTAAGGTATACTCCACTGATCTTAGAATTAAAAAGAGTTGAAATATGCCTCTTGATATCTATTGGCTATTTGATTCTGTCATCCAAATCACTTTTCTTCTTAGCCTCAGTTTCCTAATCTATAAAATGATGATTTTAGTACTAATTTCACAGGGATATGATAAAGATAAGATAAAATTATATATATATATATAAATACTTTATAAACTTCCAAGCATTCTATGAATATTTGGTATCAACCTCATTCTCTTACCTTAATTTTTCATCCTCTTCTTTATCATTTTAATCTCTCCCAACAACGAGAATAATCATTATCTTGGGTAATTTCTATTGCTTATTTCTTTCTCCAGTAGAGGGAAGGCTCTTATTTTGTTCTGAATATTAGTTGTTTTGAGCAGGTCCTGACTCATGCTAGTTTCCAGGTAGTTTAGCTTTGATAATGAAGCAAAATGAAACAAAAAGTAGATTTACTTAGATATAGGAAGGTATAACACCCTCCAAAATTTGTAAAGAAATAAGGGGGAAGGGATGGGTAGATAAGGAAGTAAAGGGTGAGGAAAGAATACAAGGGAGGGATCCCTGGGTAGAGGGAGGCAAAGTGATAATAATGTATTCAAAAATATATCTTTTCTTAACTGTAATTTGGGAGTAGGATGAAGAGTAGATATGTATGTGTCTATGTGTGTATGTGATAAATGAAATTTATCCTTTCCTAACTGCACCCTGCTTGGCGATGGAGGGGGATTTGAAAAGGGGGGGGTAGTAAAAAAAAAAAAAAAGTATGCAGTAGAAAACAAAAGAATAATTTACAATGAAGTAAAAAAAAGATGGACACATTTGAATATATTTTTCTACAAATTTTATATATATATATATTTTTTTTTTCTTAAATTAGTGTTTGTTGTTATATATTTTCAATAATTCCTCCTGTTCTGCTGGGCATATGACAGTGTTCTCTTTTGTTTTGTTTCAATTTGTTTTGTATTGATTTTATGTTTTTCTTTTTTTTCTATTTCTTTGAATAAAATAAATTTGATTTAAAATATCATTATTTTAGGGGGGATGTGGATGTGAGAGGAAAAACAACTTTCTGAACTTGCCTGGGAACAGGGATTTGGTTATGGTTGATAAAAATTGTAGACTGTCTCTATTTTGTTTTATTATACTCCATTTTTTCAGTCATACATATTTTTAGTGATATAATAAGTAATATATTATGGTGGGAAATACTTTGGACCTGGAGTTATGAAAGATGGGTCTTGATTGTTCTGATGTTTATTCCTGGTGATATCTTGGACAAAGTTAAAGTCTCTAGATATTTGTTTTCTCATCAGTAAAATGAAGAGCTTGAACTAGATAACTTCTAAGAATAGCTCTGATTCTAATACTATGATACAGTCTTTTCCCAGTACTATTTGAATGTAAATTATCCCTGGTAACATGCTGTAGCCCACCAGGTGTATCCGTTGCCATTTGAATCATCCGCAAATGTGATTATTCTGAGATTTTGGTGTTCCATGTCTCACAACCTTATGGATCCCCTATTCAAGGTCAGTGTTATTCAAAGAAAAAAATATTGGTATTTTAAAAAATGTGAGTTAAGGGGAATTTAAAAGTATAAAAGACAATGTGAGCTCTAATATTTTAAGAGTAAAGGGAATCATAATATCACACAATAGCATGGCCAGTTGTAACTGAGTTGGGCTTGGCCAATTTCCAAATAATAGGTTTTGATTTAATTATTTCATAAGTCACTGTTTCAGATAAACTCAAGAGAGTTTACAATGTGTAGGTGATATAGGTATCAATCAACAAGTTTTTGTTTTTGCTTTTGTTCTTTAGTGGGGAAGGTCAAAGAAGTCTGTCAACCAAAAATATCTTTCTTCCCAGACTTCATTCATAACAGTACTTAAAATCCTTTCCATTAAACTCACTCTTCTGGGTTTATGCAAGGTTTCTGATATGCCCTTGTTTAAATATAATTATACAATATATTAATATATTAATAGTTTTTATACTTTAGATAAAAAATGTTAGGTTAACTAATGTCAATAAATAGAAAAAAGCATCTTGAAAGAACTGGTAATAAGATACTTGATGTAGAAAAGGGGCATAAGAATGGTTGAAAGCATAGGGCAAGAATGAGAATGGCAATTCTATATTGGATACTACACTGTAGATTCTCATATTGGTAAACTGAATGTTTTGATTTGAAAAAAATTAATTCTATAAAGAAGAAGCAGATTTCTAAAAGTAGATCAGTGTGGGAAGGGCATGCTTCAAAGAAAAATTCATTTCATAATTTAGGGATTTATTTATTCTAGCCCAGTGTATTAGTAAATTATTGGCAGAACTATTCTATTTCAATATTACAATGCTGAATATAGATTATTTGGAAATCTTGAACATATTATATTTTAATGACTTTACCTGATTTAAGTAGGTAGAATTTCCATAAAAGTAAAGATGAATCCAGAGAACGTTTGGCCAAGATGTCTATTTTAATGGAGGCAAACTACCCAGCTCCTACATATCTACTCTAGCAAAAAATATGAAATTCTTGCTGTGCCAAGCAATGGTCAAGAAATTCAATAGGAAACTATAATGACTTCTATCTGAGAGTGTCTTTCTCCACCACAAAATTACTTTTAGAAGCTGTCAGGTAATAGAAAAGGGGATGGATTACTAAATCAGTACCAACAGAATCAAATAAGTTTAAAGCTCCATCAGACATGTAGCTTGCAGCACTCTATATCCAGAGGCAACAAGAGAATCACACTCTTAGTGAAAGCCACATTATAGTAAGAAAGCCTCAGGCCATGAAACTTGGAAGCCTCAGGTAACAATAGTTACTAGAACAGTAAAGCAATATTTAGATCAAAATGCCTCAGCTATCTCTGAGGTCTCTAGCACATAATTTTGTAAGACCATAGAAAACACTGGAGATCAAATGTCTCTTGAAACTCTTATGCTGTTTCTTTCAATGCTATAATATGCAGTAATCTGGATCTGAAGATTTCAATTCAGTAGAGGTGTCTTCCTAACTTCATCTCCAACCCTTAGCTATGCCCTGAATCGTTCAAAATAACAGGTCAGTAACCTTGACTTGGATTCTTGAGCAGGGGTGGGGAACAATAAGATGATTAAGAGATGCAAGATGTAAGAATTGATTGATGGACATTTTGAAATACTGATCTCAAAGAGCCAATATAGTTTTATAAACTGATGGATCTCAAACCTGTCAGTAAGTAGGGGGATATCTGCCTGAAGCATGTGGAAACATTACCTTTCAGAATGTGTGGATGAGAACAATCTGTTCCAAGGGCCATAAAGGCAGCTATAGTAGGTGTTGTGGAACATTGACTTATTAGTTGGCCCCCTTTTCTATTACCTGACAGCTTCCAGATGTATTTTTGTGTTGGTGGAAGACACTCTCATATAAAAGTCACTATAGCTTCCTGTTGAATTTCTTGATCATTAATTGGCACAGCAGAAATTTAATATCTTTTGTTAGTGTAGATATATTGGATGTGAATATTTTGCCTCCATTCAAATAGCCATATTGGCTAGAAGTCCTTTAGACTCAGTCTATTTTGTGAGAATTCTATCTACTTAGATCAGTTAAATGATAGACCAAACAAATTTTCTTTTTAACATAGTTATAAAACAAGGGAATTTTGCAGGTATAAATTGTCTAGCTCTTAGCTAAACAATTAAGAAAGTAAACAATATTCTTATGAAAATTATGAAGACATGGACAAGATGATATTATAATTAGGTGGAAGTGGAACTCTTTCAATATAGCATTCCTCAGTACCTCTGTCCATTCCCCCCTAATCTATTTTCCCTCTTACCCTCTTACCTCCCTCCCTTTTTTCTCAGCCTTTTTCCCTCTTACTTCCCATGGTGTGAGGTTGTGCTGAGTTTATTAAAGACTGCTCAACCACCTTTGTAATTCAACTCTCAACTGTAGTTCCAAGAAGCTGTGGCATATGAAGTAGCCACATCCCAGTAAATTATCTTAGCAAATAGGCTAAATCTGATTGAGAATCATTGACAGGCCTCAAACCTGTCAATAAATAGGGGGATATCTACTTGAAACATGTAAAAATGTTTCCTGTCAGAATGGGTGGATGAGAACACTCTGTTCCAAGGGTCATGAAGTCAACTAAAGCAGCCAATTAAGCAGTGATAGCAGAGCCAGACAACAAAAACACCAAAAGCATCTTTACTTTTGTCACTGGATTTTGATGATTCAGGAAGAGAGAGAGAGGCTGATAACTTTGCATATCTCTTTTTCATATAAATCTAATACACAGTCAAGTAAAGACATTACTCATGGTATCATCAGTCCTCTTCAAAAATGAAGGATGAGGGGGCAGCTAGGAGGCACAGTGGATAGAGCACTAGCCCTGAAGTTAGGAAGACCTGAGTTCAAATCTGGTTTTGCATACTTAACTAGCTGTGTGATCAGGGCAAGTCATTTAATCCCAATTGCCTCAGCCAAAAAAAAAAAAAAAAAAAAAAAAAGGATGAATAACATGTACAGTAATCCCTTCCCAATTATGACTTCCCACCACTGCATTTTGATATATTGTAGGTTGGCATAAGAAATTAAATGAGAATTTTTGGAGACTTTTGCAGAAGCCATAGATGACATGCAACCAGCAGATGACACAGAAAAAAAAATTAAGAAACTCAGCAATGCATAAACTATGTTCATAGCATTGCATAATATCATCCCAAAATTTACAATAAGGTACTATAAAAATTCCATTAAAAAAAGAAAAAAGATTCATACTTCTTTTTTTGTTGTTATTGTTATAAAGGGAGGACAAAAATGTTTTTTGCATGTATTTTCCAGATCATAGGCACCATAGGGCCGCTCATCCCTAACTATCACAATGTGAAAGGAATAACTGTACTCTTCTGTTACGCCCCTATGGACTACCCTAACCTGGTAGCTTCCCTTTGAGCTTTTCTTAATGCCCAACCATGGACTGCATGGCTAGGCCACACTTACATGTCTTCTGGCACCAACCCAGATTTCACAGAGACAGACAGACGTGAAAGACAACTTTATTCTTAGATAACATATATTTATACCCCACTGAGGATCTAAGGGAAGGGGAAGTTCTCTGGAAACCAGGATGGGCAGCTCATTACGGGATTGGCCCAAGAAGAAGGAGGGAGGAGTGCTAGCTTTGAGAGTGCTAAGGAGGGAGACATGGTACCTGAAGCCAGACACCGCCTCCTGGGGCTCACCTCCAGGTAGGACTCACTGTATCTCAGAACCTCTTGTCCCTCAGGTCTTCCCACATTTTTTGAGCCACATTCCTTGCTCCCAGAAGCTTTTTAACCGTTACACCCTTCCCTCCCTGAACCAGTTAAAAATAGTGCGAAGTTGAAGCCTGGCTTTCTGTCCCATTTCTTCTTCTATTATAAAACTCTTCATTGCATGTCTAAAATTTTATGTGAGATAAATTTCCCCATTTTTTCTTCTCCACCCCCATTATCTCAGTGCATTCCCCTTTCTCATCCCTCTATTCTTTTTTTTAAGATCATCCCAAATAATAAACCCATTCATGCCATTTAAGTAAATTCCTTCTAATAGTACTAATGAAGATAATCCTAAAAGTTGCTAAGTCATCTTTCTAATTGGAAAGGCAAATAGTTTAACCTTACTAAGTCCCTTATGGTATTTCACTCGTGTTTACTTTTTTATCATTCTCTTGAGAATTTTATCTAAATGTCAAATATTTATTCAGCTTACCTCTTCATCAGAAATGGTAGAAAGTCCTTTATTTCATTAAATATTTTTCCCCTGTAGGATTATACACAGTTTTATTGGATAGGTTTTTATTAGTTGGAATCTTAGCTTTTTGCCTTTTGAAAAATCATATGTAAGCCCTCTGCTCCTTAAGAGTAATAACTGCTAACTCCTGTATGATCCTGACTATGATCCATAAAATTTGAATTATTTTTTTCTTGTTGTTTTTAGTATTTTCTCCTTGATTTGGGGGTTTTTGATTTTGGTTATAATAATCTTTGGATTTTTAATTTAGAGACTTTTTTCAAGAGTAATTGATAAATTCTTTCAATTTCTGAGATTCTGAGATTCAAAGCTATCTGGGCAATTTTATAATTTCTTAAGATATTTTGTCGAGGTATTTTACTTTATCTTAACTTTCAGTAGTTAAATGATTCTTAAATTTTCTCTTCCTAATCTTTATATTAGTTATTTTTCCTATGAGATTTCAATTTTTCTATTAGTCTTTTGACTTCATTTTATTGTTTCTTGATGTGTTATGAAATCATTAGCTTACATAAGACCAATCCTAATTTTAAAGTGTTATTTTGTTTAGTATTCTTTGTAAGTCCTTTACCAAAGTTTTGATTTTCTTTTCAAAATTTTCATAATTTTATACATTTATTTTCATAATGCTTTGGGTATTTTTCCTTGTCTGACTGAGCTCTTAGTTCTCCACAGTAGCTGCTTTAGCTACCTTCATGGCCCTTGGAATAGATTATTCTCATCTACTCATTATGACAGGGAGAGTTTTCACCTACTTCAGTTAAGATATCCTCTTACTTACTGATAGGTTTGAGGCCTGTCAGTTACTCACAATCTGGTTTAGCCCATCTGCCAACATGGTTTATTAGAATGTAGCAGTTGTATGTGCTACAGCTTCTTGAAGGTACAGGTGAGAATGGGATGAAGATGAGTAACAAAGATGTATTTCACAATTTTTTTTGCTTTTTTCCCTTCTGCTCTCACTCTTCTAGAAATTCTTGTTAGATTTGGATCCAATCTACATATGAGGCAGCTTCATATATAGGTGTTTTTAAGTCATTGCCTTTTGTCATTCTGGGAGAGTTTTAGTGGTAAGTCTGGTAGCTGTTACTTTTTACTTCACTGCATTGACTCCAACCACTATCCCCAGAAAATTTCTAAGACTTTAAGTTGCAGACTAGGTCCTGACTCACATTACTTGAGGGAATTTCTTCACTGACAATTATAAGAACTAATGAGAAAAAGAGGCATGGCAAAATGCCCTGTTAATATATTATATTATATATGTAATAAATATTGTATTATATGTGTAATATATAATATAATAATAATAATAATATAGCCCCACTATGGTTTTTAGTAATACCTAAAAGAAATAAGGATTGCTGATTTATAGATAACAATGATAAAAATAAAAGACTGTAGTCTCTGCCTCCAGAGAGCAGGTTGCTGCTATGAAGAATTAGAAAATAAGTTGATAAGGAAGATTGAAGAATTTCCTAGCAGCAGTGAGGAACCAGGTGAGATTATATAAAATAAATTTGTAGTTAATCCAGTCAGAATGGTTATATGATTTTCTTCACCTTTGTTTGGCAGCACATGTGTAGAACCAAAGGTGATGAATAGTGGGAATGCTTTTAGGATGAGGCTTGGTTATGCATACTTGATATGATAAGAGGATTGGATATTCAAGGAAGGAAGGTAATATAGAGTTGATTTAGTTCATTAAGGAGTCAAGATGGAAAAAGAGTAGAATGTGGATATTTTAGTATAAATGAGTTGGGAGAGAAATGAGGTGTCAAGGAATTGAAAGTAATACTGTAGACAAAGAGTAGAGCTTTGTAAGAGAAGGCAGAAGGAGAAGTGAAAATTCAATAGATTATGGTTAGCTAAGAAGAATTTCAAAAATTCTTGAATATAAACATTTGTGGGTGAAGGTAAAATCAAGGGTTGGAAGAGTTACACAGATAGGTGAGTAGGTTGAGAAACTGTAGTTAAGTTATTAGAAGAAAAATAAATAATGTATGTTAAAACCATATGAAAGCATGTGTTGGGGAAGAAAAAAAAAATACAAGCCATACACAAATTTATTAAGTAAAGAAGTAGAGTCTCTGAAAAATTATAAAAACACGTATCAGGATTTTCATTGTGGTGGTAGATATGAATATCATTAATCTCAAAAGAAGATAACTGAGCAATGGAGGAAAGGGGAAAACTTGGAAATGATAAGGTTAATAAGAGATTCCAACTCTCATCCCTTTACCAGTAAACCCAAAGGAATTAATAAAAGAGTAACTTTTCCTAGAGAGGTAACCAGGGAAACTGTGTAATCAGGGGAAGCAAGGTTTCAATAAAAGCTAATACATTGAAGGAATGGGGAGGATATTAAGTTAAAGGGAAGTTTGTTGCTTATGGAACTGACCTTCAAGAAAGCTTGGCAGAATTCAAGGAATTAGAGTAGGAAATGAGGAAATCAAACTATCACTCTTTGCAGATGACATGATGGTATACTTAGAGAACCCCAAAGACTCTGCTAAAAAGCTATTAGAAATAATTCAGAATTTTAGCAAAGTTGCAGGATACAAAATAAATCCACATAAATGCTCAGCATTTTTATACATTAACAATCCAATCCAATAGCAAGAGATACAAAGAGAAATTCCATTCAAAATAACGGTTGATAGTATAAAATATTTGGGAATATATCTACCAAAGGAAAGTCAGGAATTATATGAGCAAAACTACAAAACACTTGCCACAAAAATAAAGTCAGATTTAAATAATTGGAAAGACATTAAGTGCGCTTAGGTAGGCCGAGCAAATATAATCAAGATGACAATACTCCCTAAACTAATCTATTTATTTATTGCTATACTATTTAGTGCTATATAATCAGACTCCCAAGAAACTATTTTAATTACCTAGAAAAAATAACAACAGAATTTATATGGAACAACAAAACGTCGAGAATTTCAAGGGAAGTAATGAAAAAAAAATTAAATGAAGATGGTGTAGCTGTACCTGATCTAGAACTATATTATAAAGCAACAATCACCAAAACCATTTGGTATTGGCTAAGAAATAGACTAGTTGATCAGTGGAATAGGTTAGGTTCACAGGGCAAGATAGTGAATAAAAATAGCTATCTAGTCTTTGACAAACCCAAAAATCCCAACTTTGGGGATAAGAATTCATTATTTGACAAAAACTGCTGGGAAAACTGGAAATTAGTATGGCAGAAACTAGGCATGGACCCACATTTAACACCACATACTAAGATAAGATCAAAATGGGTCCAAGATTTAGGCATAAAGAATGAAATCATAAAAAAATTGGAGGAACATGGGATAGTTTACCTCTCAGACTTGTGGAGGAGGAAGGAGTTTGTGTCCAAGGGAGAACTAGAGACCATTATTGATCACAAAATAGAACATTTTGATTACACCAAATTAAAAAGTTTCTGCAAAAACAAAACTAATGCAAACAAGATTAGAAGGGAAGTAACAAATTGGGAAAACATTTTTACAGTTAAAGGTTCTGATAAAGGCCTCATCTCCAAAATATACAGAGAATTGACTTTAATTTATAAGAAATCAAGCCATTCTCCAATTGATAAATGGTCAAAGGATATGAACAGACAATTTTCAAATGATGAAATTGTAACTATTTCCACTCATATGAAAGAATGTTCCAAATCACTATTGATCAGAGAAATGCAAATTAAGACAACTCTGAGATATCATTATACACCTGTCAGATTGGCTAAGATGACAGGAACAAATAATGATGAATGTTGGAGGGGCTGTTGGAAAACTGGGACACTGATGCATTGTTGGTGGAGTTGTGAAAGAATCCAACCATTCTGGAGAGCAATCTGGAATTATTCCCAAAATGTTATCAAAATGTGCATACCCTTTTTGTGCATACATCAATTGGAGAATGGTTGGGTAAATTATGGTATATGAAGGTTATGGAATATTATTGTTCTGTAAGAAATGACCAACAGGAGGAATACAGAGAGGCTTGGAGAGACTTACATCAACTGATGCTGAGTGAAACGAGCAGAACTAGGGGATCATTATACACTTCAACAATGATACTGTATGAGGATGTATTCTGATGGAAGTGGATATCTCAACATAGAGAAGAGCTAATCCAATTCCAATTGATCAATGATGGACAGAATCAGCTACATCCAGAAAAGGAACACTGGGAAATGAGTATAAACTGTGAGCACTGCTTTATTTTGTTTTTCTTTCCAGGTTATTTTTAGCTTCCGAATACAATTCATCCTTTGCAACAACAATAACAAAATTCGGTTCTGCACATATATATTGTACCTAGGATATACTATAAAATATTTAATATGTATGGGAATGCCTGCCATCTAGGGGAGGGGGTGGAGGGAAGGATGGGAAAAATTTGGATCAGAAGGGAGTACAATGGATAATATTGTAAAAAAAAATTACCTATGAATATGTACTGTCAAAGAAAATGTTATAATTATAAAAATTAATAAAAAAATTAAAAATAGAAAGCTTGGCAGAAGTATGAAAAAATTATGGGGATCAGAAGTTTAAGGGAAATGGGAATGAGGAATTGGGTAGTAGAGTGTGTGGAATAGTGTCTGGGTGATAATCTACACAAGTTCAGAATTTTTGGGATATTAACAATAATAGTTGTGAAAGTGTTTATCATTTTATGGTTATCTACCCGAATTAGGTCAGTAAGAAAAAAAAATTGGAGTACTTAAATGGAGCAATGATTGGAGCATCAGCCCTGGAGTCAACAGTACCTGAGTTCAAATCCAACTTCAGACATTTAAAATTTACTAGCTATGTGAACCTGGGCAGATCACTTAACCGCAATTGCCTCAACAAAAACAAGAATGAAATTTTAAATATATATATATATATATATATATATATATATATATATATATATATATATATATATATATATATATATATATGATATTTTTGGCAACAATTTTTGAGGTAGAAAACTAGTAAAATATATGCTTATTGATAATTAATGGATTCATGAATTATGATTATGGTTTATGAAATGATGACCATTATAAGACAGAGAAACTTGTGAAGAATTGTATAAATGAACACAGATAGGGTATTAGACCTAGAGAAACAACATAAATAGTGACAACAATAATTACTAAAAAGCTATTAATAGAAACATAATGACAAATCTTGACTCCAGTGAACTAATGAAACAAACTCCTTTTAGTAGAGAGCTGGTAAAAATAAAGATGTGGATGTGCTTTCATTTTACTTTGTTTATATACAGTTCTTTTTTATGAGAAAGCAATATATTTGGAGTGATGACATTGGGAAATGATGTCAATATAAAACATACCCACAAAATATTTTGAAAAATGAAAGAAGTATTGGATTTATGTCAGTCTATATGTAAATTTAGTCCTTCTTTGGACTAACCTTTTAACATTAAGTCACTTTTTTTTTCTTCAGCTTTCTCTTCTAAATGGACGTGATAAGTTAGATAATGTTTTAGTTTCCTTCTAACTGTAATAATTTGTGATTTTTTTTACAAATCTTTAGAGAATTCTTCAGTGAATCTCTAGAAATCTCTCTCCAACATTAATTACATCAACACATCAGTTAATAAACTTTATTGTCATCCAGTCCATCAAAAAGCCTTAAATGGATAGTTTAGATAACGTGCTTAGTGCTGGGGTTACAAAGGAAGGCAGGAACAATTACTGCTCAAAGGAAATTCATTATACTTATTCCAAATAAATTCAAAATAAGATCAGAATTTACTAATTTTTCTGCTGAAGATTATAAATGTCCAGATTATAAAAAAAAAACTGTTGGAATTTAGAAATAAAAATTCATGTAATAAAAAAATATTTAAGAAAGGATTACAGAAGATTACAGAATTCACTTTCCCATCATCAGTTGATCCCTGTTGATTTCTTCATCAAGAATGCTATTACATTTCATTATTGGCCAAAGATCACAACCCTTCCTTCCTTCCTTCCTTCCTTCCTTCCTTCCTTCCTTCCTTCCTTCCTTCCTTCCTTCCTTCCTTCCTTCCTTCCTTCCTTCCTTCCTTCCTTCCTTCCTTCCTTCCTTCCTTCCTTCCTTCCTTCCTTCCTTCCTTCTCTCTCTTTGTTTGTTTGTTTTTTTGTTTCCTCTTCTTTTTTAAAATCACTGGATAATAACTGACAGCAAAACTGTTATCAACGCAGCTCAGGGACCTTTCTGTCACGATCTCTAGGCAGTGCCAGGTATAGGCTAAGGCAGAATAAGCTCAGGGGATTCATATGAATAATTAAGTGCTACCTTGGTATCAGAAGCTTTAATTAAAAAGTGGAAGGAAAGAAGGAAAGGCAAATATATATCTAATCAAATATTTTGATACTTAATATACCTTGAAAGCTCACTAATTTAAAATGACTTTTAATGTATCTTCTCTCTGTATGAAAAAAAATTAATAAGTTTCTCAACATGTATTATTTTGAAATAGCTTTTTGCTTTTGTAATACATCATCAAAATTACTCTAACATTGGCCTATGGGGGCCCAATTACTGATGAGATCTATAGTGAGTGACATCATAGAGAATATAATGGAACAAAATTGACTTTTCTATATACAGGAATTTAGAGTTTTGTCTTTAGATTTATATATGGAGAGAAAATCTATTTATGTTCATTTTCTAACTCAAAGACTATATACTGTGGGAGCAGGATAGTGCCATAAGCCTGAAGCACTTGATTCTTGTTTTTAGAAAGAAACTAAATTACAACTGAGAAAGTTGTAACAGAAGCACTGGTTGAGATATATGGATACATGAATATATGATGTAACTATAGTTTTTATAGCTTCACTTTCTCAGGTGGGATTAATATAGATATATCATTTATATTATGTACTTAATTCTGTTATTCCCTCTGATTCTGCATTTCCTTTTTTCCATTCAAATGCTGCCTTTTAAAACTATTTTTTCATTAATATTGACAGATCTATTTCAAGATAAAATATATATTAATCTTTTTTATGATATTCTGGGTATGATCAGTCACTGTCTACCTACATACCTAATGATTCTATCACCATTCATATACAACTCTCTTTCCCCCATCACTAAACTTAATTTGTTACTTTATTCTTCAGTATATCGATGTAGACTAATTATAGTGAACATAAACAGGCTATTGCTGTTGGGTTACTTCATTGGGAGATATATGCATGTATATGTGATCTGGCAGAACTTATGGGTCTTCTGTTAACTCCTAAAGAGATACTTACATTTGAAAAGGCAGAATCTTCAACCTTCTGTGTTGCTGCAAGCATACCATGACTAAATAAGTTTGAGAAGTCAATTTGTTGAGTATTAGAAGTCATCAGTTATTTATTTTAAAATAGCTAAATAATATAATGAATATAATGTGGGGCCTGGAATCAGGAAGACTCATATTCAATGTGACCTCAGATACTTATGGTGTATGACTCTGGGTAAGCCACTTAACCCTATTTGCCTCAATTTTCTCATATATCAAATGAATCTGGACAAGAAAATGTCAAAACATTCCAGTATATTTATCAAGAAAACATCTAATGCCATTACAAATCTTCAGAAGCAATTGAAATTATTGGACCAAAAAAAATCATTTAAATTGTTCCATTTAAAATTGTTGATATATTAGAGATTATATGTATATTTTTCTTCTATTTCTCTATTACTATTATTTATATCTGTATATTTTTATCAATTAAATGACAAATAAAAGATTTCATATTGACAACATAGATCAATATATCTACACTGTTATCTATGTAATTAATTTGAATCATACGTCTATTTTACTTGGATGCATACCTTTTGAGTAAGTATGGCATAGAAAAACAAAATGTTAGGTTTTATCAGTACCTGATAAACTTTGTGGAAATTAAAGCATTTCCAGAGGAATACTGGCCCCCAAAGCATAGGTTTCAACCCTGGAAAACCCTACCTCTTGAACAAATCCTCTCCCTTAGTTTACATTTTATAAAATCATATGGTGTTAGAACAAGAAAAGAAGTTAGACATGTTCAAACACCCCTATATTATGTAGGTGAAAAATTAAGAACCACAAAATAAAATAACAACAACAACAACACTCAGAAAATTGCCTTCAGTCAATCCTTTGTGGTTTCCTTTGAATTCTGTAGTGGCAGGATAGAGGAAAATGGAAAAGATACTAGAGAGTCATACAATCCATAAACTTTAACTTGATTTTGGTACCTTAAATGTAAAATACATAATAAATATTGGAAAAGCTGAATTTTATTAATCTTGACAGTTTATATTATGAACTATGAATTATAATCTAAAAGAAAGAAAGAAAGTGCAATTCATGGAATGATGATTCACAGGTATTCCTTGAAGAGGCAAAAAAAAAAAAAGAACAAGAAAAATTCATTTTAATTAAATTCTAAAAGTAAAAGAAATTGTATTTTATAGGCTTTTTGGTTCTTTCATATTGTAGTTTGCATGTTAAACATTTGCAAATATATCAACCTATGAAACTGAAACATATATCCTAATATCAATTGAAGACTAGGAAGAGGTAGCAAAATTATTCAAATAATTCAATTTTACTTGAAGTAAAATCAAGATATCTTTGGTACTTAATAATAGAAATGAAAAGGTAGGAGTAGGTGATAATAAGGAAAAATGTAGGGGAAAAAGATGAGAAAAACAGAATAAGAGGAGCTAAAGACTTGTAGATTATGCTGTCTTAAGATTTTCTTTCTTCAAAAAAAAAGGATAGGTGCTGAATGTGACAAGCACTAAAAACATCACAAAAGTGAGATTGATTTAACTTTATCTGGTAGAAAAATATCATTTTAAATTTAGCGTATACTATTATTTAATTAGATACTTCCTAATTACATGTAAAAATTAAAATTCATTTAAATTTTTTGAATTCAAAATTCTCTTACCCGCCTTTTGAAAACAAAGCTCGCTCTCTCTCTCTCTCTCTCTCTCTCTCTCTCTCTATATATATATATATATATATATATATATATATATACACACACACACACACATCCCCACATATACACACATATGTATGTACATATATATGCACACACACAAATTCTCTAAATTCCATAGTTCAAAAGAAAAAACACAAAAAATAAGAAAAAGGAAGCAAAAAGAAATATGCTTCAATTTGTACTCAGTTCATCAGTTTTTTTTTTTCTCTAAAGGTGGATAGCATTTTTTCATAATTGATCTTTTGAAGTTTTCTTGGATTATTGACTTGATAACTGTAGCTAAGTCTTTTACAGTTGATAATCCTTATAATATTGATGTCTTTATTGCTCCTGATCACTTCACTTTGCATCAGTTCATATAAATCTTTCCAGGATTTTGTGAAATGATCCTGGTTTTTTATTGTTTCTAACAGCACAATAGTATTCTATCACCGTCCTATATCACAACTTGCTCAGCCATTTCTGAATTGATAGTCATCTCTTTATTTCCAGTTCTTTAACACTACAAAAAGAACAGTTATAAATATTTTTGTATAAATAAATCTTTCCCCCTTTGATCTCATTGGGATACAGACTAATACACTGATATATTGCTGGGTCACAAAGTATGTGGTTTGATAGCCCTTTGGGCATAATTTCAAATTGCTCTCCTGAATGATTAAATTAGTTTGCAACTCCACCAACAATTTTTCTGTGTCTCCTTCCACATTTGCCATGTATCTTTTCTGTCATGTTAGACAAATGAAGAGATGTGAAGAACTATCTCAAAATTGTTTTAGTTTACATGTCTCTAATCAATAGAGATTTAAAACAAACTGCTTGTTCATATCCTTTGACTATTTATTAATTGAAGAATAGCCTCTTTTTAAATAAATTTGGGTCAATTCTCTATATATTGAGAAACAAGATCTTTATCATAAAAAGAAAATGCCATTATGGCTGTCAAGATAATACTTTAATCAATTGTGCTTCTTCAGAATAAATTGTCAGAGCTGAATGATAACATCATTTTTCCAAATCATGGAATATAACCAGTTTTTAAAAAACAAAACATCAATATATAAAAGTAATGGATAGAACATGTTGAGTCTGAGTCATTTCAAAAATATAACTAGTAAGGAGATCTTTAAGAAAAAAATTTGAATAAAAAGATATCATCAGGGAAATGCATGACAAGAAAAGAAGAAGGATTTGACATGTGATGAGGGCAAGGGATGAAAAGTATACAGTGTTCTGAGTGTAAATGATGCCAGGACAAAAGATGAAAATGTTCAGCTTTTTAGGTAAATTCTGATAAAATTGTGTGCAGTATGGTCAAAAGTTACACAAGATGGACAAAAGCATTATAGAACCATTTGAGCAATTATTGGTTGTAGACAAAAACAGACCAGTGTCATGAGAGATGAAATACACTATTTATTTATATTTTTTGAAATTGAAAACTTTCACCTGAACAAAATTGGTAAGCAAAAAGAAATTGTCAATTGGTGGGGTTAATATTTCATGAAATGTCTCTGATATAACCCTGATATTAAACACATTATTTTACACATATTTGTATATACACATGGATCCATGAATGTGTATTTCTATGTGGTGTCTATATATGCATACATATACATATATATATAGAACATAGAAAGAGAGAGAATTCTTTTTTTTTTTTTTTTTTTTTTATTTTATTTTATAATTATAACATTTTTGACAGTACATATGCATGGGTAATTTGTTACAACATTATCCCTTGCACTTACTTCTATTCAGATTTTTTCCCTTCCTCCCCCAACCCCCTCCCCCAGATGGCAAGCAGTCTTATATATGTTAAATATATTACAGTATAATTTAGATACAATATATGTGTGTAGAACCGAATTTTTTGTTGCACAGGAAGAATTGGATTCAGAAGGTAAAAATAACAGTTTACATTCATTTCCCAGTGTTCCTTTTCTGGGTGTAGCTGGTTCTGTCCATCATTAATCAATTGGAATTGGATTAGCTCTTCTCTATGTTGAAGAAATCCACTTCCATCAGCATACATCCTCGTACAGTATCATTGTTGAAGTGTATAATGATCTTCTGGTTCTGCTTGTTTCACTCAGCATCAGTTGATGTAAGTCTCTCCAAGCCTCTCTGTATTTCTCCTGTTGGTCATTTCTTATAGAACAATAATATTCCATAACATTCATATACCATAGTTTACCCAACCATTCTCCAATTGATGGACATCCATTCATCTTCCAGCTTCTAGCCACTATGAAAAGGGCTGCCACAAACATTTTGGCACATACAGGACCCTTTCCCTTCTCTAGTAGTTCCTTGGGGTATAAGCCCAGTAGTAGTATGGCTGGGTCAAAGGGTATGCATATTTTGATAACTTTTTGGGCATAATTCCAGATTGCTCTCCAGAATGGTTGGATGAAAGAGAGAGAATTAACATAGATATAGTAGACAATTGTTAGGTTCTTATTAAGTGCTAATGAGATAATGAGATATTAGGTTCTTACTAAGTGCTAAGTCGGTACTTAACAATTCTCTAGTTCCAGCCCTTAAGGGGAGTTTTACCCCTTTGAACCTCTGGGGAGGAACTTGCATATTTAAGAGGAGCAAGTTCATTGGTAGAAGTAATTTTCCCACAAGTAATAATTCCAAAAAGTAATATTGTTACATTATATGGATGATATTTTGGGATGTGCACCTGAGGAACAAATGATAGAAGCATGTCTACAAAAGACCATGGAAACACTAAAGTACTACAAACTGCATATAGCTACAGAAAAAATTCAAAGACATGATCCTTTTCAATATTTAGAATATGAAGTATAACCTAACACACTCACAGTACAAAAGCTTTCTTTAAGAGCAGAGAACTTGAACACCTTAAATGATTTCCAAAAATTAATAGGAGATATCCAATGATTGCGTCCAGTGTTAGGCTTAACTACCAATCAACTGCAACCTCTATAACATTTTAAGGGGAGACAATGCTTTAAATTCACCATGCCAGCTTATCAAAGAAGCACAAGAGGCTTTGAGAGAAGTTGAACTGGCTTTATCCAATGTGGTTGAAAGAGTAACTCAAAAACCTTTGGACATATACGTTTTTGCTACAAAAGAGGCACCCACAGCAGTCATTCATCAAGGAGACAGGGTGATTGAGTGGGTGAACCTCCAGCACAACCAGAACAAAGCCTTACTCCTTATCCAGTGCTTGTGGCTAGAATTTTATTAAAGGCCATTAAGCAAGCAGTACAATTATCTGGGATAAGTCCTGAAAAAAAATACACATTCTGTACCAACTCACAAATTAATGTATACTGTAAGACCATCCCAGAATGGCAAATTTTATTGGCCACAGCTCCAAATTTTGCACATGGATCTCCATTAAAGATAACCCGGCTACTACATAATTGGCAATGGATTTTTGAAGAAAAGTTTCTAAGGTTCCTCTTAAAGGACCAACAATCTTTACAGATGCCTCTAAAGAAAATATTTGTGCTGTATATTCTCATGATTTAACCATAAAGAGAGTAGTCAGGACTCCTTTTCAGTCCACTCAACAGAATGAATTATTTGCTATCATGTTAGCTCTTACTTATTACCCAGGAGACGTAAATATAATTACTGATTCAGACTATTCAGTAGGTGTAGTACAAAGAATTGCCACAGCCCAAATAAAATTTGCAGCCTCTAATATTTATCAGCTCTTTAAGGAACTTCAAGAGCAAGTGAGAAAGCATCCAGGCAAGATCTATATCTTGCATGTCCACTCACATAGTGGACTTCCAGGTCCTATTTTTGATGGAAATTCAAAGGCAGATAGCTTTTTAACTATGTTAGCCAATACTCCTTTATTTCAGGAAGCACAAGAATCTCATTCTAAATATCATCAGGCTGCTCGAGCTTTACGTTTACAATTTAGAATACAAGAGAGGAAGCTAGGAGCATAGTAAAAAGCTGTACAACTTGCCTTCCTTTCCACACTCCTACACTCCCTCCAGGGAAGAATCCTCCTGGTTTTAGACCCAATGAAATCTGGCAAATGGATGTGACCCACTATAAATCTTTTGGTTGTCTGTCTTTTATCTACATGGTGGTGGATACCTTTTCAGGATTCACTTTTGCAGTGCCAACAGCAAAAGAGACAGCCGAGAGGTCACTGAATTCCTTATCCAAACATTTGCAAAATTATGGGTGTGCCACAAGAAATAAAAACAGATAATGGACCTGCATATACTTCTAAGCATTTTGCATACTTTTGTGTGCAGTATAAGATTTTATACAACACTGGCATACCTTTTAATGTGCAAGTTCAGGCAATAGTAGAGAGAGGAAACAGAGACATTAAGACACTTCTCCAAAAACTAAAGAATGGGGGAGCCACAGGTAACCCTAGGGAACTTCCAAATTTAGTTCTCTGTTCCATTAATTTTCTAATTTTTTACCAAGATGCACTGGCTCTGGCAGACAGGTTTTATAACCCACCAGAAGGGCAGTGTCCAGTGTGAGCAGCTCCACTGTCCTTAGATAATCGCCAGGTGATGTGGAGAAACCCAGAAAGTGGTGAATGGAAGGGACCAGATAAGTTAACTGCCTGAGGGAGAGGGTTTGCTTGTATTTCTTCAGATGGAGAAGGAATCAGATGGGTGCCAATGAGTCATATTTGCCTTGTCCATCAGAGAGAGACAGAAAAAGAAAAAGACTTCAAAACCAAGGAGAAAATCTAAGACACATCTGACACTGTTAAAGAACTTTAAAACCAGCAGGAATCATTGGATTTCCTAACACAAGATGAGACTAATGGACAATGGACTTATGGACATTTATAAATTCTCAATTTATGATTATATGATCATGTTATTTGTTACATACTTCTAGCATGTATTATGTTACTATGCTACTCTGTGTTTATGTAATCTATATAATTATGTGTAATACCACCCATACTGATGGATTTATGTTTCAAGGTCATTTCCACCCTATGTTCTAAATCAAAAGAAAGAGGGAGATGTTAGTTTCTTACTAAGTACTAATGAGATAATGAGATATTAGGTTCTTACTAAGTGCTAAGTCAGTACTTAACAATTCTCTAGTTCTGTCCCTTAAGGGGAGTTTTACCCCTTTGAACTTCTGGGAGGAGCTTGCATGTTTAGAGGAGCAAGTACATTGGTAGAAGTAATTTTCCCACAAGCCCTTGTGTTCTCACATGCCCATTCTCTGGGAGGATAAAAGAAGACAACATAGCAAGGAGTGAGTCAAATCTGGGCCAGAGTTGGGACTGGGCCTGGAGAAGTTCTGGTTTGGATCAAGGAGAAGACGTCCCATGGATATGCAAGTGAAGAGGACAGAGAAAAAGATTCACAGAGAAAAGAAACCTCCTCCCAGAGAAGGATTACAACTTAGAGATGATCAGAACATTATAGACAATGAACCCAATTCTATAATAGTCAAAACACATGATCAATATTTTATAAAAGAAAATTTAAAATCTGCCAAGGACCACATAAATGATTGCTACAAATAAATTATGTTAATCTGAAATTAATACAACTCAGAGGTTTTGCTTTATATGTATATATATATAGTAAATTAACAATTATAGTCTATTGCAAAATATGGAAAAATTGTTGCTAGATCGGCTACAACAAGATAGGGATATTATACACTGCTGGTAGAATTATGAAATGATTCATTCATTTTGGAGAATAATTTTGAATTATCTTTTTAAAAAGTAACTAAACCATTTTTACCTTTTGTTCTTGACATCCAAATTGATGCATTAACAATTAAAGAATTTCAAAGATTAAAAAAAATCTCCCTACAATTTATAGTGTGATTTTATGGTAAGAAAGTTAGTTCTATTTAGTTGAAGAATGGTAAAATATAATAATTCAATATTATTTCATCATATTAAATAATTAACATAAAGACTTTGAATTCATGCAGAATGAAATAAACAGAACCCAGAAAATTAGTCAACTTCTGCAATGAAGAAAATAAAACAAAGCTGAATGTTATATTATAATAATAATAGTCAATTTGGCTCCAAAGAGAGGAGGAAATATTCTTTCCTTTTGTTAAAGACAAGAATATGCTAGAGGTTGACTGGGTTTTAAAAAGAAACACAAACAAAGTATTGTTTGTGAATAACTGCTTCCCCTCTTTGTTATAAGAATTCATGGGGGAAGAGGGAGAATGGTAAGAGCGAGAGGAGTTACATACTTGGAATGAGTTAGCATTTTTATAGCCCTTCAAGTTTTTCTCTGAACTTTACATGCTATTTCACCCCTCTTGTCTCTATTAAAGAACTCAAGGTGGGGAAAGCTAGATGGTGCAATGCATAGAGCACCAGCTCTGAAGTCAGGAGGTCCTGACTTCAAATCTGGTCAGACACTTAACACTTTCTAGTTGTGTAACCCTGGGTAAATCACTTAATCCCAATTACCTCAGGAAAAAAAAAATCAGGAGAAGAACATCTAAAGGATACAAGATTCAGGGTTAGTCCTATTCTCTGATAATTATTTGCTAAAGGAGAACTGGAAGCCAATGACCTTGGAACCTAGGGTTTCCACTCCAACCATTCTTTTCTATATAATCCACATAATTCTTGAAATTTACATGACTCTTATTTAGAGTATATAAATATTCCAACATAGTGGAGGGGAATGTTATGAAAAATTTCTGTGAGGTGTTTAGAAGTGGCCTCTCATTGTGAGAACTATGGAGATACAAAATGGGTAAAGTTTATTCAGCAAATCCCAAAACATCTCAGACAGTAGAAGGAATACCATCAGAGTGATCATCTCTAGGTAGGGAGTAGAACCAAAGGTTTTTCATAAGGCAAGATTTATAAGAGTTAAAATGGACTCAAAGTCATCTTGCTTTTCTAACCCCTAGGCAATGATCATGACTGGGGCCTGGTACCAAGTCAATCTATCATGAGTAAGGAGGCTGTCTGAGTCAGAGTATTGATTAATGGTAAGGATAGATAGAGATTGGACTTTATTATATTAATTAAGCAACCATAAGATATAGGGAAGGAACCACATAGTAAAAGTATTAGGCCATTGTGACCACTTTCAAGATATCCTAGAATCACAAGCCTATGAGGGATGACTTAGTATTATCCACATTTTAGATATGAAGAAACTAAGGTAGACTGTGATTAAATGACTCAGATTCACACATCTAGTATCTAGGACAGGATTTGGACTCCAGTTTTCTTGACTTTCATACATAGTGTAATGTAATTAGAAATAGTTCTGCTATTAAAAGAAAAGATAAATAAAACTTAAAAATATAAAACCAAAGTGAAGTGATGAAGGTGAAATAAATTTGAACATCTTTTTAAACTCAGATGCAGTGTGTGTGTGTGTATGTGTGATAATCTCAACTCTAAAACAGATCAATTCATAATTTCAATGAAAAAGAATGTAATCATGAATTCTAAAGCCTTTCATGTTCATTCAAATATTTGTTCAACATAGAAGGGGCTGTTAAGTTAGCTACCTCTTTGTGAAGAAATTGATGATTCTGCAAGAAGTACTATACAAAGAAGCTGCAAGCAATACTGTACAAAGTAGTATACTATATTATACTATACTTCCTAGCACAAGAAAAAATAAAACAAAAGTACTCGGGTATTCATGCCAGGAGTGCATCTTTTTTTTTCTCTACCCCCTATTGCTATAATAAAAGTTCTCTTTGGTTCAGTAAAACATTTAAAATATCAGTTGCATCCCATACGAAATTCCACAAATTCATGACAAATGTACTCATTTATTCCAACCTGGAGTTTATGATTTTCTCAATTTGCAAAAGGAAACTACATGGGCTATATAGTTTAAATCACATTTGCTCTTTGTATGAAAATGGAATCTAAAAGATGCTCTATAAATGAAATTCCAAAGTTCTATTTCTATCAAGGGCTGATTTTTCATCTGAATTAATAATTTCATTTACTCTAAGGGAAAGACACTACTCCTAGTCAATGATGGAGAAGAGATATTCTTCATTTCTTACTTCTTACTACAAATATAAAATTATGAAATATGATATATTAATGCAAAATAAGTAGGGGACTACTCTAAGTCTTGTTGAGGCAGCTTTTGCGTCCTGATCAATGACCAGAATGATTCTGGAGTCAGAAGATCACTTATGTACAGCATCTCTTATATTCCCAATGTTGCTCTCATGTATCCATGTTGGGCAATCATTGTCTATTCTGACTCTTTCTTTTCCTTTTATTTTTCTTTGGATCATTTCTGCTCCTTTTTCCATTTAGGTGTCTGTATTCCTGTGCCAGTTCCAATACTGCATCACTACGGTTGTAGATGAGAAGGGAAGAAGAAAAAACAGAAAGAAAAAAAGGAGAGGGAGAAGGAAAGAAGAATGCAATCTGATATCTGACACACTATTTTTCATCTGGTTTTCTTGGAATGTGCTTACCATAAAGTAACTGACTTTGCTTTTAAAAGTCCCACTATAATTGGATAATATTTTCTATTCAGAGTATTTAAGTCATCTATATAATTCCTAGCTTTAGCATCTTCTGGGAAGAAAAAAAGAATGTATTGGAATACTAAAGAAAAAAAAAAAAACAAATATGGCCAGGAATTGTTACATTCACAGATATTTTTAAGGACATGGTTTTGCATTGTGAAGCCTTCTGAGCTGAAATTGTCATTTTAAAAAGCTTGCAGCCTAATAATAAATAAAATAAGATACACACAAATATAAGTGTTTCTAAAACAAGGCATTATATGTTAACGGCCACAAGAGAGGGATGAAGTATGAGAGATGCTCCTAGGAAAGTTCACAGGTTAAGAAATAGTGCATTATAAAGTTGATGACATTTATGCCAGATGGGCAACATGTCAATAGTAGAAGAATAAAAGAGGATATTCCAAGAGAATAAATGAAATTAATAGAGGTGATAAACAGAGAAAAATATAAGGGATATTTGGAATATTCCTCTATCAAGAGGAGGAAAAGTAATAAATGCTTATATAATGCTTGACAAATATATCAAGAAAGAGAAAAGGAAAGGAGACAGGCAAAATGAATAATCACATTGACCATGCATGAGAATGCATGCGTGAATCTGTATCTTTAATTCATCACTTTTCTATGAAGGGATTGAGAAGTATATTTCACCCTCAGGCATTTGAAGTCATAATCAGTCATGGGTTTGGTTAGTTATAGAATCTTTCAGAGTAATTTTCTCCAAATTATTACTCTAGCCATCATTTAAATTATTCTACTGATTCTATTAACTTCACTATATATCAGTTCATACTAGTCTCTCCATATTGCTATGAATGCAGCATATTCTTTTTGCTTAGGGAGCAATAATCTTTTATTACATCCATGTGTCATAATTTGTTATGCCAATTGCTAATTGAGTCTTAGTTTGACTCCAGATCTTTGCTATAATCAAAAGTGCTGCTGTAAATGTCCTTATACACATAAGATTTTTAGCTCTGTGTTTAAACTTCTTGGAGTACATTTGTTCCAAATGTTGGTATCAGTGGATCAGAGGGCATATGGAGTTGTTTTTTAAGTATTGTTCGAAATTCTTTTCTAGAATAGTTAAACCAACTTTCAGCTCTATCAGTGCACTAGTCTTCTTATCCTTCTACTCCAACAATAGCTATTTTCCTCTTTTGTCATATTTGCTCCTTTTTTGGGGGAAAAAATGAAAGCTTTGAGTTGTTTTTAACTTCCATTAATTTATGTCTTCCTATAATCTTTGAAAATTGAAAACCCTTTTTTTTTCTGCTCCTTTTTTCCATTTAGGTGTATGTATCTTGAAATATCTTATAATATTCAAAATGAATTAGTGCAGTTTAATTTGTGGAAGATTTTTTTAGGGAAAGAAAGGGGTGGTTAATTCTTTTAGGTTTGTTGTTGTTTAGACATCTGACAATTCATGACCTCATTTGGGGTTTTCTTGGCAAAGATACTGGAGTTGGTTTGCCATTTCCTTCTCCAGCATATTTTACAGATGAAAAAATTGAAGCAAATTGGGTAAAGTGACTTGTCCAGGGTCATATAGCTAAAACAGTATTTGAGGCTGAATTTTAACTCAGGATGATGTCTTCCTGACTCTAGAGCCAGCACTTTATTCAGAACTGTGCCACTCAGTTGTCAAATTCTTTAAGGGATGTTATAATTAAATTAAATGACTACTGCTAGAAATAAAACTAAGAAAACATCACACTGACTAAAAAATACAAGATTTTACTTTAAAATAGAAGAGTAAAGCAGCAGAATAAAGAATATATCTGCTTTAAAGCCATTGATTAGTTGTAAAGATTCAAAATCTTTTATAGTAACACAAATCCATATGTGTTTAGTGCATTCAGGATTGGAAAACTTACTGAAAGAAGTTGGCACAGTCTTAAACATGCTCCTCAGAAACTTCTCATGTGCTAGTAAAATTTCCTCATGTCTGTCAGAAATATGTTATTCTAGTTTTTTTTTTTTTTTTTCTACCCAGGGGGATTTGATGCTTTTGTGAAATACTTTTGAGTCAGTTAGGTCAAAATAAAGAAGGAAATTTAATGTGATTTGATATGGTGGAATGTGATGAGGAAAAGAGAAGAATCAAGAATGATTCAAATATTATAGCATATTAGAAAGAATGAAAGAGATTATGTAATTGCCCTATGGAAATTTTAATTTTTCAAAAGGTAGATCTTTTGAAAAAAGAAATCTTCAAGATCAGATTCTCACTGACAAGGAAGTTGCTGGAAGTGAAATGATGGGAACTTAGGGTGCATATTTAGATACTAGACTGGCTTCATGAGAGATCTCAAAAGAATTTGTAGGCTCAGACCCATCTCCAAATCAAGGGGTAAATTTACATTTTTTATAATTGTAATGCCAAATAAAGTGAGCTACATTCCAAAAGAAGTTAGTAAAGAACCAGAAACAGAAAGATAAATTTATACAGAAAAATTAGAGAAACCAGCCCCTTCATGTCACTGATACACTAATTTTATGGCTTAGAGGTAAAATTGAAGAGTGGTCTGGTTCTGCCTATGTACAGGCACAGTATCATAGTTTTATGGCAAAACCCACTACTGACACCTTTCTGAAGTGTCTTTTTAGTTGTGAAATGTCAGTAGGTCAAGTGGTGGACAACAAATCTTGTTGCCTTTATCCACTTTAAATACCTCATTGCTGTTGCTCATTAATCTCAGAAACCCTGTTAACACAAACCAACAGGTTGTTATTGGACATCCAATAATATTTGTGGGCTCAGCATCCTGGTAATAAAGAGTAAACTGGAACAGGATAGTCTAAGGGAAGAAGCATTTCCAGAGCACAGGTCAGGAAAACAGTGATTGCCCCTCTCTGTAAATCACACCACCTTGGAAGCATCAAAAAAAATCTATAGAACCACAGAGCTAGCTCTGAAAACAGTAGCACAAAAATATAAAACTTGAGACAGTGCCCCATCCATTCTAGGAGCAGAGTCCAACTTTTTCAAGTGAAACATTGAGAAATAGTCTAGAAAAATGAGCAAATAATAAAAAAGCCTGACTATAATAAGTTATTAAGGTATCAGGGAAGATAAAGACATAAAACCAAAAAGAAATTGTCAAAATAGCTACAAAGCCTGAAAATGTTAATTAGACTTAATTAAAGATAATTACATTTTACTTAAAGATACCTTGAACAACAAAGTAATATTAATATTAAGTATTATATATATATATATATGCACTAAATAAATAGCATCCACATTTAAAAAATATTTAAAACTAAATGCAAAATAAGAAAAAAAAACACAAAATAGAAAAAGAAAGACAGTAAAGGAAAACAAAAACATAATATTGCCATGTGCCTAGCAGAACATCAGGGAGGATTCAAAATGTATAACAATGAATTTCCATTTCAAGAAAGCATAAATAATAATAGAAGAGATCATATTCATGACTGTCTATACTTTCTTTGTTTTATTATGAGTTATTCTTTTGTTCTCTGTAAAGGGTAAGAACTCTGGAGAAGTATACTTGAAACAAGGACACTTACAATAAGGTGTTAACTTCATGGAATTGATGAGATACATATATTTAGTACTTAGCATGGTGATGTAATGGTTCTCTAGTACATATTCAGTATGCTATAATGATGTAATTATAATAGGGTATATTTAAGGGCTGAGAGGACTAGAAATGAGACATTCCATTTTTGACCATCCTCCTGGTGGCTCTTCTGCTTACTTCACTACTCCATTAAGACCAAGGACACAGGCTGATCTTGAGGTCCTCTAGAGAGCTACTCCGGACTTTACAATTCTCTGCTGTGCACTTTTTATTTTATTATTTTTCCCCTTTCACCCCTTCCATCTCCCTTCAAGCAGACTACTGTTAAGCATGAATGCACACACACACACACACACACACACACACACACACACACACACACACATATAATTTTTAAGTTTGACTTTGATCAGTGGAGTAGCTTAGGTATACATTCATAGTAGTAAATGGCCATGGTTATCTAGTGTTTGATAAATCAGAGAATCAAGATTTTGGGACAAGAAATCAGTATTTGATTAATTGCTGCTCAAGTTGGAAAGTATTTTGTCAGAAGCTAGGTAATAGACCAATATTCATATCACATACTAAAATGAGGCCAAAATGAATACATGGTTTAATTATAAAATGGTAATACCATGAGCAAATTAAGGGAACATGAATCATTAACCTTTCAGATTTATGGAAAAGGGAAAAGCCTATGACCAAACAAGATATAAAGCATTATGAGGATGTACAATGGATAATTTAATTGTATAATTTTTAAAAAGTTTTGAAAAAAAAGTTATTTGAAGAAATAAGTAAAGAGGGGAAAATTATAAGTTTATTTGAGAAAACCTCAATTTTCAAATTGGTAATTGAGTTAAATTTATAAGAATACAAGTCATTTTTCAATTGAGAAATGATCAAAGGACATAAACAGGTGGTTTTCAGTAGAAAAAAATCACAGTTCTTGATAGTCATATGAAAATTGATCTAAATCACTCTTGATTAAAGAAATGCCAAGTAAAACAACCTGTAACATACCATTTCATATCTAGCATATTGGCTCATGTGACAAAAGAAGGAAAGGACAAAATGTTGGAGAGAATGTAGAAAAATGTCAGTTAAACATTATTGGTAGAATTATGATCTAATTCAACAATTGTGAAGTACAACTTGGTTCCAAGTTGTACTGTGGCCAAAGGGATATAAAAATGTATATACCCTCTGAACCAGATTACCATAATTAGGTCTTTATCCCAAAGAAATAAAAGAAAAATAAAAAGAAAAGGGCCTATATACTCACAAAATTTTAGAGCAGCTTTTTGTGGTGGTAATTGAACACTGAGGATATGTTCATCAATTGACAAATGGCTGAACAAGTTGTGGTTTATCATTATGATAAAGAAGATTTGCATGAATTGATACAAAGTAAATTGAGCATAATCAGAAGAAAATTAAACACACTAATAGTAATTTTTATGATGATCAGTTTGTAAACGATTTAGTTATTTTCAAAATTGTAATTATCCAAGACAATTCCAAAGATCTTCAGATGTAAAATGCTATCTATTTCCAGAGCAAAAAACTGTTGAAGTATAAATGCAAGTTGATGCATACTTTTTTTTTTTTACTTAATTTTTCTTGGTTATTTTGGGGAGAGGTTTGCATTTTCTTTTGCAACATGACTGATAGGGAAATATTTTACATTCCTAAACATGTAATAATATATATCATATTGCTTTCCTTACCAAGCCTGTGGGAGATATGGTAGAAGAAAATTTATAACTAAAATATTTTTAAATGAATGTTAGAGTTTTTTGATTACATGTAATTGAGAAAAATGAAATATAACTATAATTGAAAAATATGTAATAAAATAAATAAAAAGCAATTCAACATAAAAATAAAATGCTACTGAGTTAAAATTCTTGTTTTCTTCCAACTATTTCACAATCTTAGATTCATTCTTAACTCATCTCTTACCTCATCTCCCTCAGCAAATGAGTTCACAGTTGCTTCTTTCTCTTGATCTGAGTACTTGGCCCCAAAATATTTTATTAAATCTCCAAGTCCACTAATTTAGAAATTTTTTTTAAAAGCAGAGAAACATATTTGCCTGAAAAGTCCACGAAAATTTTGTTCAAAACTACATATATGCATAGGAACATATTTATTATGTATGGATAGATGGACAGAGATAGATGATATAATATCGATAAAAGCATAGTTATAGATATAGACATAAGTAAATCATTAAGTGTAGAAGTAAGTATGGATATAAATATAGTTCCCCCCATATTAAATCAATATGTTTACTCACCATGATGATGAGAAGATATTTATTGGAAGTAGTAGAAAAGTTAGTTAATGCTTTCATCTTTGATGCAAAACTAATAAGAAGTCAGACTAGAAATGCTTGCCTGGAAGAGCTGAAGAGGAGGGGAGAAAGTCAAGGGGAAAAACTAAAATACTAAATAAAATTTTAAAATTAGCAGGAAAAACCAGATAAAAAGAAACCAATACAAAGTGAAAAGGAAGTAAATACTACTAATCTAGGAATAAAATATAAGTCCTTTACTGAAATTCATAATCTCCTCCAGTGTTATTGTAAATAGATCCTCCCTGCTTTTTCTAATAGTGTCCCTGGTGTGTTTCTAATTATTTTGTGGGTAATATAAAATTCTCAAATAAGTAAAACCAAAATTGGCAAAACTAAATTAAACTTTAAAGAAATAATGTTTCTTGGAGTCTCTTTAAAAGGATAGGACACAACTCAACATATATAGTAAGGGTATGCCTGGGGCCAGACAAAAGAACTCTTATGAAGAATTCTATTGCTTTTTTCTTGGGCACCTGAATCCCAAAGTGCCCCACTATCTCCTACTTTTATCCCCTCAATGAGGGGATAAAAGTAGGCACAGATATATAGATAGAGGTATAGATAGATAGAGATTTTTTTTATTGCTTTTCTTTTTGGCAGAGGGACAAAAAAGATCCAGTAGAAGTTTGGAAAACAAGACCATATTGTACTAGTATTTTGCTAGGGCAGACAGGTGGAACAGTGGATCGAGTACTAAATCTGAAGTCAGAAAATTTCAACTTTCTGGATTCAAATCTCATTTCAGACACTTAGTAGCTGTATGATCCTGGACAATCCACTTAATCTTTATTGTCTCATCAGTAAAATGAGCAGGAGAAAGAAATGGCAAACTGCTTCAATATTTTTGCTAAGAAAACTCCACCACAATTGTTGGACATGACAGAAATAATAAAAACTGGACTCTGCCTCTATCCCAAGTTTGTAAGTTTGTGATCTATTTCCTTTGTTTGTTTGTTTGTTTGTTTAAGTAATTGGGAATATGTTATATTTACAATATCCCTTTTTGTCTCTGACTGTCCTTTATCCAAATGCTCAACAGTATGTTTTCCATCTCTGTTTCTGTATTTCTTCATATTATAATATCTTCATAACATTAGGCTTATTGCTTGGGTTCTGATGGCTCAGAGCGAATATAAATAGACATTGTTTCATCTCTCTGATTGATTCTTTTATGAAGGTAAAGTAGATTGTCTTATCTCAATTCTTTTAAATTTTTTTTTCCTTTTTGGGAAGCAGTTGAGGTTAATAGATTTGCACAGGAGCATTCAGCCAGGAAGTGATAAGTGTCTGAGGTCAAATTTGAATTCAGGCCTCCTGACTCCAAAGTTAGTTCTCTATGCATTATGTCATCTAGCTGCCCCATACCTCATTTCTTACCTAGCCTTTAATACAGAATGGGTATTGTCTCAGACAAACTGAGAGCTGGGAAAGACCTTAGATTGAAAAGACCAAGGTTTCCCACTGTATCCTGGACCTTTGCCAGTTATTCTGATGCATGACTTGTCACAGGTCTCTGATGATTCAGGAGGAGAGAGTGGGACTGTATTGTACAATTGATAGCATTGTACAATTCTGTATCACTTAAATCTAATTCACTTAGAAGTCAATATCCCTTCTGATAGCATTGGATGAATACCACAATCACTACCAAATACAATATTATATAATACTATGCTACTCTAATCCTCACTTTTTAAAACCCGTTTTGCTAATTTTATATAAGGAACATTTTTTCCTTGTCTTTATTCCAGTTCTGGCTCTTATTCAATCACTCTTAAATATAACTACGAGGCCATATTTTCCAACTTGAATAAGTATCTTGAGTTCATCTTGTTCATTACTCACTTTTTCTACTTTGCTAATGTCATTGAGTGTCAAAGCTAAAATAAAAATTCAGGTCCTCTAACTCCAAATACAGCATTCTTTCCCATATAGTGTGATACCTTGCCCCTATATCTTCTATATTTACTTTAGATGAAACTTTTAGCTTATATCTCTACATGGACCAATTTATTGAAAAAATAACAAGATATATAAAAAATAGATATACATTATATAATGTATAATAACCATGTCATAAATAATTTTTACAATTTAATTAAAACCATAGAAGTACAGACTTGACTGAGATGTAAGTAATCAAAACAACAATGAAATTCTCAAAGTAATTGAATAAACAAATATTAAAGTTCAGTTATATCTGGTTATTGTGGATTGTCACAGATGACTATATTATATGTATTTTGCTTGCATTTCTTATCTAAGTAATTTTCTATTCCTCTTCCTTGAACAGATTCCTACAATTTTGTAGATTTTCAAGTACCATACTTACATTAGCCATAAACAGTGCTAACCCAAAAAACACTAAATATATTTATATAATAGAGAGATAAAAATGAAACTCTACTGGCCTTCCATTCAGATAGCTAATAATTCTGCCTCAACAACACCTGAACTCCATATTTGTCTCTAAATTTGCATTTATTTAAAGCCCTCAGTACTTCTTATCTAGACTATTATTGTATTTCCTGCTTACAATTTCCCTTTCTCCAATTTTTCTCCTACCCAACTGCCAAAATAATCTTCTGAAGCTATAAATCTGGCCAGTTAATCTTCTGCTCAAAAATCTTGAACCATTCACTATAGGTATGCTAGAAAATAAATATTTCTTTTTTATTTGGTTAAAGCTGTTTATTTTGAATGCATATGCATAGATAATTATCAGTATTGACCCCTGTAAAACCCTGTGCTCCATTTTTTTTATTTCCCTTCACCCCACTCCTCCCCCAGAAGGCAAGCAATTCAATATATTTAACATATGTAATTCTCCTATATATTTTCTACAATTATTGCAATGCACAAGAAAAATCAAATCAAAAAGGAAAAAAAAAGAGAAAGAAAACAAAACGCTAGCAAACAACAATTAAAAACATAAAAATACTATGTTGTGATTCACTCAGTCCCCACAGTGCTCTCTCTGGGTATAGATAGCTCTTTCCATCACAAGATCATTAGAACTGGTGTGAATTACCTTGCTATTGAAAAAAGCAATGTCCATTAGTGTTGATCAATGTATAATCTTCTTGTTTCCATGTACAATGATCTCCTGGTTCTGCACATTTCACTTAGCATCTGTTCAGGCCTCTTTGAAATCATCCTGTTGATTGTTTCTTATAGGACAATAATAGGAAATAAATATTTAAACTTGGTAATTGGACCTTCTACAATCCAGTTCCAATTTCTAGCAATTTTTTGTCATATAACTATTTCATTTATGGTTTGTTTCAGCTAATCTTCCTTATGCATATATTCATAGAAATTTCCCCCATACATGGAATATATTCATGCCTCATGTCTGCATCTCATCAAACTTATCTTTCTTCAAGGCTTAACCTTTCCCCTTCTTTCTCCTTTACAGGACATTTTTTGATCTCTAATCTCATTGTTGATATTCTCTTCCTCCTTATATTATCATGCACTTAAATACTAATGTTCATGATGAATTGCTTCCATTCTCTATTAGAATATAAGCTTCTTGAGGGAAAAGATCATCTTGTTTTGATCTTTGGTAAAATCTCTTGCTCTAGCACAGTATTTTGGCAGTCCATAAATGTTTGTTAAATTGGGAAGGTGGGGGTCAGGAGGTGAAATTTCAATAAGAAACATAAGAAAGCAGTCAGGAGAGGTCTTCATGTCATGAGTAATGGATAGATGTCTTTTACTTATAGGAATAGGAAATTTAAATCACATTCTGTGAGTGCTAATTTGTATGACAGGAGAAAGACAGCCTGGTATAAATAATTTCAATGGGTAATTCATATATGGACAATGACTAAGTAGCTCTTTTCACAAGTTAATGAAAACTATACTTAAAACCCATAGTATTAATGAGGATATATATGACATGAATAATAAATAGCAATTTCTCCATGTGAGTCTTTTATTTGGTCCAAATTCACAAAATGGCAGAGATCTTGGTATGAAGTAGCTTTGATTCACTTTAATCCTCCAGTAATTTCCCTAAACCTAATATGGCATGTCCTGAATTGCTCAAAGGATTGATAGATTTATCCAGTCTAACTCCTTTTGTGATATTAAATCATTTCTTTTTAAAGATCCAGTCCAAGAAAGTAAAGGGATAAAATATGGATTTAAATTTCTTATTTCCATAACTATTTTTTAAAATCACAATGTACAGACATAATGGTCTTTTGTCTGCTTCAGTGAGCTGAGCATAACTATAATCATAATACATAAAATATTATGTGTACACATATATGTATATACTTCTTCACTAAAATATATGAATCATTTTCATTAGGGAACTGATAAAGCTTCATGGGTATCTGGACATTTTCTACTCATTACCTTAATTAGTTCTTCTCACCACTATGATTTTATTTTACAATTGCAGTACCTTCAAGAAGAAGATATCATTTTTATGAAGTTAAGAAAGAATTATCCGATCAAGCAAAGAAATAAAATACTTTAATTAAATAGATCTACTCAAAAGCTTTCCTAAACATGCCCACCCATAGCTTTAGCTCAGTTCACTGAATTGAATTAATGTTCCAAAGAGAAAAGAGAACCAGTTGGTGAAGACCCATTATGTATGCCTTGTTTATATTTTGAGTAGTCTTTGGGGAGGTATTTTCTTCAATGTTTTGAATATTTATTTTAAACATTGACAATAATGGGGGGAAATGCCACCATAAAACATTTAAATTTAGAAAACAACTCTTTATTGATTTGTGTTTGAATTACATTTGGTATGTGCTCTTTGAGTTATTCTTCATGGCTTTAATAAGCATACACATATAATCTAGACTCCAGGAGAAGTTTTTAAACATTTAAAATTTTTATTAGGAACAGAAATTGGGATTATTACTACCTATCAATGTATGCTCAAAGTGTGATTCCCAAACCAACATTGACTGCTCCCTTTCCTGACTGTAAAGTTTGCTTCTATGCCATATACTGAGATGTTCAATTACATTTAATATTTCACTAATATTTTTTATTTTGATATTTTCTTGGATCTGAGATCTGTGTGCATAGTCTCTCTGCAGAATCAAATTATATCACCATCTATACTCTCTCATTCTATTCAACTGTTGTCCAAAGATGTCCTTTAAATACTTCATAAAGAGTCCACACAGAGATGAGGGACTTCAGTTCTTCTGATGCTGGATAAATACCAATGAATGCACCTGGCTGTCCATCAGATACATTTTATTCTTGTCACAAGATTGGTCCACCTTCTTTTACAGATGAATTTATCTGACACATAGAGAATGGATGAGGGTCCAAATTGAACCTGTGAAGGAGTGTGCTAAATTGTTTTGAGATAATCATATAGTGCTTTTAATTACATAACTTTCTTCTTGAAACAAAGACCTATTTTACAGCATTCCTCAGTTAATCCCATACAACCAACAATTATAAAATGCTACATTTTCCAAAGCACTGAGGATGAGATTCACCTAAAGAAAAATTAGAGAGGAATATAGTAAGTGTGAGGAAGTTCCGGCACATTATTAACTCTCTTATGTTATTTCCAAATTTTATTAATATGTTTGTCTTGTTTCCTCAAAAATATTTTAAATGCCTGAGGCCAATAACCATAACCTTTATAATCTTTATCATTAATAAATGATATATTTATAAGTACTATTATAGAAATAGGAGCAAGGAGGCTCTTGAAAATACATTAGAGAAGATAATTACAATGTATTAAATATGAGATTGTTTAGTATATCCTTTGGAAAAACAAAAAAAGAGAAATTACCAAAGGTGTTTTAGTATTATGCTAGTGTCTATGAAATGGAAAAAGTTCATCCATATGAAGTAACATGAGTATAAAACAAGCCTTTGTGTCAGGGGATGACAACTTATACTACCATATCTAGGCAGCTAGTTAGATACTGAACCTGGAGCCAGGAAGATCTGATTTCAAATCCAGCTTCAGATGTGTATTAGCTATTTGACTGTAAATGAGTCATTTGATCTTTGCTTTTATTTCCTATACTGTATAATGGGATAGTAATAGCACCTACCTTTCAGAGTTATAATGAGGAGAAAATTAGATAATATTTGTAAGGATGGTTTGCAAAACTAAAGAGTTGTATAAATATAAGTTATCATTCTTATTGATAAATAGAAATATCTTCTATAAAAATGCATATTAAAATGACAAAGAGCATGAGTTGATCTTTTTATTCATCTTCCTGTGTATTGTAATGAGATCTCATTCTTTTTGTGTAATTGTCTTTTTAGTTCTGATAATTCCCAGCAAAGCAAGTCTGCTTGATTGGAGTTCTGTGTATGAATAATACCTCTAAACATTTTCCTCACTTACTTCTGACCTACAGCATCCAGTTTCTGGCTAATGTATGGTAGTTTGCATCCCTAAACACTTCTGAGGTGGCTTTTGATATGCTTCTCCTCTGTTGTCACATTCCCTCTTTTCCTTCTCTTTCCAAGACTCTATAGGGATTTTTAGATTGTATATCAATTATTCACAGATGTCTGATTTTGAAATGTGAACACCTGAGAACTCACAGAGACATGGAGAAGTTTTGGGTGGTGGTTCAGCTTTCAGATGATAATGATTTTCAGATGTCTGTAACTATGGTCCACTTCAAGGTAATAACATCTAGATGAAAACTCTGATATCTTATTAATGACCTCTAGTCAAAGAGAGCTCTGGTGTTTGAGAAAAGTTAACTTCACTAATGCCTATTGGTATGCAGAAGCTTAATGATGACATTAGCATTTTTACACCTGAAAATTATTACTAATCATGTTATTAAAGATTCATCACTATATTTCAGTTTATTGAGTTCATTTGCAAATTCAGAAAGCAATACAATTTATAGTTGTCCAACTTTGAGATGATATTGCTTTGGTAATTCTTCTGACCAATTGTTGTTAAATAATGTAAATAAACTAGTTTATAGTTAGCTGTACTTCTTATAAAGAGGAGGAACATAAGCTTTTAATTTTGAGCTAAGGGAAATTAAAAGCAAAAAACAAAACAAAACATTATTTTAGCAAAACACAGTGTTTGACACCCACTCACAGGATATTTCTGTGAAGTTATCAGCATATGGAGTATGAATATGACTCTGGGAATGAAGTATCAGCCTCTCAGTAGGAGTGAGATAGAGGTTCAGGAGCTCAGAGTTACATTACTAACTAAGTTTGCTTCTTGGGAGATTTAGGTCAAGTCGCTTAATACTTTGTGCCTTTCTTCTACCCATATAATGCTGGTGTTCCTTGTTATTTAAGTAACTGGATATAGATGGGGATTGGATTGACTAACTCATTTCAAGGAAGACATGCTTCATAAGTAGAGAGCCCAAAGAAAAGGTTTCTTCACAGCTGCCTTATTTAAATGTGACTGTAATACAACAGGAATGAGTGAAGTGATTTGATTTGTTTTAGATACATAACATGTGAAATATGACTTGGTGGGATTCTGAGACCCTGTGTCTTAGGGGGAAGTTAGCTCTCATGGGTAGAGGAAAAAGTTAGAAACCTATGGACCCCCAGTTTGTTTTATACTATATACAAAATAGCTGCCCTTGAAACCAAAGACAGATTTAACTTCCATGAATTTTCTCAAAATTTCACCATTTTTAAAACGAGATTTTCAAAAACTGTTTTTGTACTTCAAAAGGGTAAAAAAAACAAACAAACAAAACTTTACACTGTAAGGTTTTTTAAGCTTAAATGTGCTATTTCTCTGAATATGTAACATGTACTATCTGTCCTGGCATTTAATGCCTGCAAGGAGGCATGTTACATTTTGTCTTTTCTCCAGGGTTCTATAGTATCCTTAACTGGGACAGGGGAAAAACTGTTTTCTCTGGACATTGCTCTAGCCCCCATATATAATTTTTCTCAAGATCAGAGTATGCAGTTCTTTGTTCCTCAGTTCCATTTAGCCACTATAAATCAAATTAGCTTTTACTAAGGCATATTTATTTCCAAAGCATAATCACAAACATAGAAACTTGCCACTTAAACACATGAGAAGTACAATATCTCCAAGACAACAAGCAATCTGATATATGATATATATGTGCAAGCATGTAAACATATTTTCATATTAGTCACATTGTGAAAGAATAAGTAGCATAAAAGGGAAAAGGCACATAGCAAAACAAAACAAAAAAGTGAAAACAGTATGCTTCAATCTGCATTCAGACTCTCCAAAGCCAGACCTTGGTTGAGAGTACCAGAGATCCTGACCTCTCCAGGCTTTCCTGCCAAGCTGGATGATGCAACCAGCCAGCCAGTCTGCAAACCTTGCTTTTAAATTGTCAGGACTAACCTGGTCCCTGAATTAATCTGCATTGAGGCAATCTGGTCTTGCCAATCACAAATATATGCACAGATTCCACAAAATTCAAAACTCTACCATTAATTTCCAGGCACAAAGTATGTTAATACTATAATGAAAGATTATCATAAATCTGGCAACAACCAACAGACTATAAGAAGATCCCAGGATGCTACAATAATTTCAAGTCACCTGAGGTTGCAGGAAATGTAGGGAATTATCAAGATCTTTTCCACCTCCCCAAGGCACCACATGGTAAAAGAATAAACCCATTCTCTCACTAATGGATCAAGAGAGTCTAAGGTTATGTGATTTTTTCCTTCCTTACTTTAAAAGAAATGTAAAAAACCTCTATGTCCCTGAAATTGGTTATAGACATGTCTGATAAAACCTTATTGTTTTATCAAGCTATTATATAATTTGAATCTGAGTAGGTTTATATGTGTGCAGCAATCCCTCTATCCAGAGTACCTGGCATAGAAAAATCTCTGTCTCCCTGCCCACTAGACCACAGCTTTTCCATCAAAAACTAGTTGGTAATTAATTTAGTTCATATGTACATACTTTTATAGATTGCTTCTATGTAGATTCTATCAATGTCTTCTTTATTAGAATGCCAACATCTTCAAGATATAAACCATGTCTCTCATGATGTTATATACCTATTAAAGTAAGGGACTGAAAAGATGGTTAATATCCTTTTATATTGGTTTCAGAGAAGATATAGTCTGAATTACTACAATCATTCATCCTTTCTTTAGGCTCTTCTTTTTCTTTATCTAGTACAGTTTTGAAGTCCCTTGTCCTATCCCAGAGCTAGTGTTCTTTGCCATATGTGGAAGGAATAAACTCAACCACATTTCAATGATACTCAGAGCCCCTTGGTTGAAAATTTCAAATAACAAGTAATAGATAAGCTAAAAAATGCTTCAGATTAGAATTTGTGGGCAGGTTTATCATCTTTAGATATGTGATAGTTTTAAGATAATTTAGATAATTTAAGATATATTATTTATTTTTTCTTATAATTTAATATTCATCTTATATTTTATTTATAATATATGTCAATATTTATATATAATATTTATATTATAATTTAATAATTTATCTTATAATTCAAGATAAATATTCTTTATACTTTGAAAGAAAATTTGTGTGACATAATTTTGTTACACAAAATTTTAGTTGAACTAGTATTTTTTGAACAACAAGTGAATTTGATTAATATTAAAGTTAGCATGGGGTAGTGGATAGAGGACTGGGCTTGGAGTAAAGAAAACCTGACTCAAAATACTACCTCTGATGTTTACTATCTCTGATATACCCCACAGATTGCTTACCTTTTATGTGTCAGGTAATTCCCAAGGGCTTATCTATTCACTTTTGGAATTCCCTAGGAAACTAAAAGTCCTTCAAAGATCGATTATTAAGTATAAAATAGTGCAATTAAATTCATGGATTCTGAGAGTTCTAATATTAATTTTCTCTCACATTGTTGTGTTTGAGCTTCAGAAGGTCAATTACATCTTCTCTTTAGAGTTCAAATGTTAACTTACAGGTTTATGGGTTTTTGTCTGTTTCCACTGATACAAGTCCCTATTTCACTGTTTTCTCCTCACTATTTTTCACCAATTACAGTAAATAATTCTCTTGTATCATTGATTAACTTAGTAATTATTAATGCCTTACTATGAATATATTCAGTTAACAGCAATTAGCTTACTAGAAATTTAATAGAAATACAAAAAAAAATCCTTAACCCCATGAGTGGGTCATACTTTTCTAAAGAACCTTGGTTGCTGAGGAGTGTATGCACAAAGTGACTGCTACATTTGCCTTATACACTTCAATTCTGAAGATGGGATCAATGGATAAAGGTGCTCCCTTGCTTGCAGAGAATTGCATTTTTTTCTGCCAGGTTAATTCTCTGCTGGGCCAGTTCCTGCTAGACACTCCCCACATACCTTGGCTGCCAGGGAACTGATTATGACTCAGTTCTGGGTTATTTAGAGCTCTTGTGAGGTCATAGTTGAATTCATTCTATCTTCCACACTCATTCACCTAACAGAAACAATGAGCAAACACAAGGAACAGAAGTACCATATTAATAGTCATAGCATCAAGAAGGGAAATAAATATCTGGTAAGAGCAACTTAATCACTTCTTTTACTTCTCTCTACCTGGCATGGAGGCTTAAATAAAGTAGCATCTGCCTCAATCACCACCAGAATATAGATAGATTAAATATGATCAGTTGTTACAATTTCATCTCATCAGTCAATTCAAAGGCTTCCCCTCTTTGACAAATGATGAGATTCAGTTATTTTCAGTCATGTCTGATTCTTCATGACTTTAGTTGACAAGCATACTGCGTTGGCATGCTATTTTCTTCTTTGAGCAACTGAGGCAAATAGGGTTAGGTGTCTTATCCAGGGTCAAAAAAATAGTAAGTGTCTATTAGTAAGTTAAAAGTACACTTTTAATGACTCTCGTTGATTAGTGCCTCATTACATTAGTTATGCTTAATGAATACAAGACAAAGATCCATCAGTGTTCATAATTTCCGTTAATGTCAACATGGATCTAAGTTAATATCTTAAGACAAAATACCATGTTTTACTTAGCAATAGCTTTCACTTAAGTGAGAATACAATTAAATACCACTGGATCATTGGTATTTGATCTTACATTTGGGAATCAACCGAGACTGAAATTTGGCCTATGAAACATATAACAAGAACAACATCTGGCACAAAATACTACATGATATTTTACTTTCTGGTATTAATGTACCATGAACTACTCAGGACTCTGGATTATCTTCAAGTCCATCTAAAGCTCAACTCTATAGTAGTGGCAGGTCTGCAATGGATCAAGTGTTATTTACATATAGCTTTAGTATTTTTTTTTAAATCCTATATGGGCCAAGTAATATATCTTCTTGTTTATAACTATTTTTCTTCATTTATCCTTCCAACTTTGCTATAAAACATGGCAGGGTTCTTTGTATAGTACTGTTGAATTATTTATCTAGATTTGCTGAGTGAAGTCCCTGTACCATCCATTTGCTGCATTTTAGTGTTCTTTATACATTTGCAGGACTGACCTTCAAATTCATCAGGTTTGCCCTGCAGTTAAGCTGTCAGGTCTAGCCTCCTTGGGGAAACTTTAATATAATCCTAAAGGTAAACTTACTGGAAAATGAAGAAAGAAAGAAAAGCCGTAGCTGGTAATTGACATTTAAAGGGAATTAGCTTTTTTAGGGCATGTATTTCTCCACTTGCTCCCCCCACTCACCTCCAGCCAATGTTTGGGATTAGTGCAAATGTGATTTTTTTCACCCTTCAAAAAATCAGAGGTAGTTTTTAGTTAGTATGCACCTAAAAAAATACCCTTCGGCACCATGGATACTAATTCAGATGCTTACTGAGCTTTTCTAACTGACCTATTACTAAAAAGAAATTGTGCATAAGAAAAAGTAACAAGATTTGATAGTAAAGAAACAGCCCTTTTGAGTTTTATTCAGTTATTTTTATTGTTGATATTACTAACGGGTCATTAAAGAAGCTTTCTGGTTTTGCCATTCTAGGCAAATTCAGTTTCCAAAGAGTCTCTGTGCAGTCCATATGATTTTTGTCCTTTATAAGAAAAGCTACTCTTTTAAAAATATTCACTCACCAACATTTGCTGCTTATTTTGTTTCAGCCCTTTTCCTGCCTTGGTTTATTTGATTTTTCAACTTGCAAAATGAGACAATCCCTATTAGATTTTTAATGTTCTTGTACTAAAAGTACATAAAATTGATTTAAAAGAGAATACCATGTTATGATGGAATCATTTAGGAGAAATCCATTTTAGATTAAAAAAATGAAATTGCCCACCCCCAGTATTTTATGGACAGATTCATTTTTTGTATTAATCAGCATTAAGATTTTGATAATGATGGTATCATTTTTAAAGTTGAAATAAGAAACCTTTATCATTCAAAGATGTTTCTACTTAGACTATCTCATTTACTAGAAACAGCATAAACATTCGAATGAGGATCAAGGGATGGGCAAGTAGAGACAATATCCATTTGAAGTTGTGGTTTGGCCTGGAGAAAGCAGTTCTGTGAAAGGAAATCTGATGTTTTCTTCCATGTGCCTTATGGTGTTTAATATTTATACTACACACAAATTGTTTCTGAGGGGTTGGTGGAAATGCTCAGTTGAGATACTGCTTAATTTTTTAAAGTAATAATTAAAAGGAAGAATGCATCTAATAAAAACTGAAGAATAGATTTTTAAATTCCCTTCTCAAAAGGGGAGATTAATGAAATTGAAAGTAAGAAACCTATTGAATTAATACATTTTAAAACTAAAAGTTGATTTTCTGAAAAAAAAAAACAACAACAAAATAGCTAAATCTTTAGTTAATTTGATTAAAAAAATAGAAAGAAGAAAATCAAATTGTTACTCTCAAAAATGAAAAGGGAAAACTTTCCACCAATGAAGAGGAAATTACAGTAATAATTAGGAGATATTTTGCTCAACTATATGTCAATGAACTTGATAATCTAAGTGAAATTGAGGAATATCTATAAAAACATATATTGCCTAGATTAACAGAAGAGGAAATAAATTATTTAAATAGTCTCATTTTAGAAAAAGAAATAGAACAAACTATTAATAAATTCTTTAAGAAAATAATCTCCAGGACTAGATGGATTTACATGTGAATTCTGCCAAACATTTAAAGAATTAACTCTAATACTATATAAGCTATTTGAAAAAAAAATAGAGAAAGAAGGTCTCCTAACAAATTCCTTTTATGACACAGACATAGTACTGATACCTTATTCAGGTAGGATGAAAACAGACCAATTTACCTAATGAATATTGATGAAAAGATCTTAAATAAAATATTAGCAAACAGATTACAGAAAGGCATTTCCAGGATAATACACCATGACCAAATAGGATTTATTCCAGGAATGCAGGACTGGTTCAATATTAGAAAAAACTATCAGCATAATTGACTGTATCAATAATCAAATTAACAAAAATCAAATGATTACCTCAATTGATGCAGAAAAAGCATTTAATAAAACCCAACACCCATTCCTATTAAAAACACTCGAGAGTATAAGAATAAATGGAGTTTTTCTTAATATGATCAGTACCATCTATTTGAAGCCATTAGCAAGCATCAGATGTAATGAGGATAAACTAGAACCATTCCCAATAAGAGGGGTGAACCAAGGTTGCCCACTATCATCATTACTATACAATATTGTATTAGAAATGTTAGATTTGGCAATAAGAGAAGAAAAAAAGATAAAGGGAATTAGAATAGGTAATGAGGAAACCAAATTATTACTCTTTGCAGAGGATATGATAGTGTGCCTAGGGAATCCTAAAAAATCAGCTAAAAACTATTAGAAAAAAATTCACAACTTTAGCAAAGTTTCAAGATACAAAATGAATCCATCAATCATCAGCATTTTTATGTATTACCAACAAATCTAGCAATAAAAGATACAAAGACAAATTCCATTTAAAATAACTGTTGATAATATAAAATATTTGGGAGTCTATCTGCCAAGGCAAAGTCAGAAAATATATGAACACAACTACAAACACTTTCTACACAAATAAAGTCAGATCTAATCAGTTTGAAAAAATATCAAGTGCTCATGGGTAGACTGAGCTGATATAATAAAAATGAAAATATTACCTAAATTAATCTACTTATAAATTACCATACCAATCAAACTCCCAAGAAATTATTTTATAGATCAAAAAAGAAAAAAAAAAAAACAAAGTTCATATAAAAGAACAAAACGTCAAAAATTAATGAAAAAAAAATACCAATGAAGGTGGCCTAGCTGTACCAGACATAAATTATATTACAAAGAAATGGTGATCACAATCATAGAAATAGAGTAGTTGATCAGTGGAACAGGTTAGGGACACAGAGGACAAAATAGTCAATGACTATAGTAACCTAGTACTTTAAAAATCCAAAGACCTCAACTTTTGGGATAAGAACTAAGTATTTGACAAAAACTGCTGGGAAAATTGGAAGTTAATATAGCAGAAACTAGGCATTGACCCACTCCTAATATCAAAAAAGAAGATAAGGTCAAAATGGGTTCATGATTTAGACATAAAAAGCGATATTATAATCAAATTAGAGGCATAAATGATATTTTACCTCTCAGCTCTGTGGAAAAGGAAGGAAATTGTGGCCAAAGAAGAACTATTGTTTATTATTGAACACAAAATAGATAATTTTGATTATATTAAATTGAAAAGTTTTTCTACAACTTAAATTAATGCAAGCAATATTACAAGGAAAATAATAAATTGGGAAATATTTTTACATTCAAATGTTCTGTTAAAGGCCTCATTTCTCAAATATATAGAGAACTGACTCAAATTTATAATAATTCCAGCGATTCATATAAAATAATTTGAACAGATAAATTTCAGATGAAGAATTTAGTCATACAAAAAAGTGTTGTAAATCACTACTGATCAGAGAAATCCAAATTAAGGCAACTCTGAGCTACCATTACATACCTCTCACATTGGCTATGATAACAGTAAAATATAATGTTGAATGTTGCAGGGGATGTGTGGAAAACTGAGACACTAATACATTGGTGGTATTGTGAATTTTCCAACCATTCTGGAGAGTGATTTGGAACTATGACCAAAAGGCGATCAAATTGTGCATACTCTTTGATCCAGCAATGTTTCTACTATGCTTATATCCCTGAGAGATCTTAAAGAAGTGAAAGAAACCCACATGTGCAAAAATGTTTGTGGCAGCCCTTTTTGTAGTGACAAGAAACTGGAAACTGAGTAGATGCCCATCAGTTGGAGAATGGCTAAATAAGTTATGGTATATGAATGCTATGGATTATTATTGTTTTATAAGAAATGGTCAACAGGATGATTATAGAGAGACCTGGAGAGATTTACATGAGCTGATTCTATTTTTTTTTCCCTGAGGCTAGGGTTAAGTGACTTGACAAGGGTCACATAGCTAGGAAGTGTTAACTGTCTGAGACCAGATTTGAACTCGGGTCCTCCTGAATTCAGGGCTGGTGCTCTATCCACTGTGCCACCTAGCTTTCCCCACATGAACTGATTCTAAGGTAATTGAGCAGAACCAGGAGATCATTTTAATGGCAACAACAAGATTATATGATGATCAGTTCTGATGAATATGGCTCTCTTCAACAATGAGATAATTCAGGCCAGTTCCAATGATCTCGTGACATCTACATCCAGAGAGAGGACAACTTAGCATTTTTACTCTTTTTGTTGTTTGCTTGTTTTTTGTTTTTTGTTTTTTTTTTTATTTTCCTGCCCTTTTGGATATGATATTTCTAGTGCAGCAAGATAATTGTGTAAATATGTATGCTTATATTGGATGTAGCATATACTTTTACCATGTTTTATACATATTGGATTACTTGCCGTTTAGGGGAGATGGTGGGATGAAAGGTGGGGAATTGGAACATAAAGTTTTTGCAAGGGTTAATGTTGCAAAATTATCCAAGCATATATTTAGAAAATACAACGCTTTAATAAAAAATAAAAAAATTGTCAGTTATTCATTTTCTCTTAAAGAAGTAGGGAAGTTTAGTGAAGCACCTTTTTTTTTCACAATTCAGACTTTAATAAACCACTTCTTTATGTTCATGCTAATTATAGGGATGCACTGTGAGATAGCAGAGTAATGGACTTACAGTCATAAGGCCTAGATTCAAATCTTTTTTTTTTTTTTTTTTCTTTCCAGGCTCTAATTCCTTCAATTAGATAATTCGATTGACTAGGTCACTAGAGTAGGTGACCTTTCTCTCAACTCCAAATTGATGATAATAATCAATATTTTTCATATAGCACTTTAAAGTTTACAAGATACTTTACATGTGCAAACAGGGTTTGCATATGTTATTTATGTAGGAGAGATCTACTTCTGGGAGATCTGTGTTTCCCTAGTATATGAATGGGAGTATCCTGAAACAACTGCATCCTTAAAACTATTATTTATGACAATCTCTTTCTCTTTCCAGAAAGAAAGTCTTATTAACCCACATAATAAGCACTATGAAGTTAGCTTTGTGATAGTGGTACCAACATTTTTCCTTTTCCTTTAAGGCCACGTGTTCCAAAATATAAGTTTAGTTTGGTTTTACTTTTCTTTTTCAATTCTAGGTTCAGGTAATTAAGTTTCTGGACTTAGACTCTAGTCATTATGATCTTGGAAGCCAGATACCAGAACAGGTGTGGCAGTCAGTAGGCAAGTCCTGAAAGTCAAGGTACTGGTATGTGAGTGTAAGTATTTGGACTTGGAACTTGGTAGGATTGAGCTACAAAGGAACAAAGTTAAGCTATGAACTTTATTCCCTTCCTTCTTCACTAACTAAAGTGGTATAAGGTAGGGATTTGTGCCATCCATATTTTTGAAGGATGTTTTTATGTCTGTTTTTTTTTTTTTTGTTACATCTTTGAAGGAAATATTTGTTTCTAAAACCTAATCTGCTTCTTAATAATTAGAACTTTTAGAGAAACAGTTTATAGAACAAAATTGGTGGTGAATGGAGTCAATGACAGAGTCTAAATATCCTCAAACTTTCTTAAAAGTACCAAACAGTCCAAGGGAGGGGTTATTTATAATGTTCCTTACCTTCAGCACTGCAGCCCTGTAGCCACAGGATTGTTATTATTAAACATAATTATCTTTCTTGATCAGAAAAGTAGTTCAAGAGGTAGTTGCCACTATTATCTCAACTTTATAAAGAAGTGAATTGAGAAAAGTGATTTTTTTCCTAGGGTCACACACCTAGTAATCTTCAATGCAGGATCTGAAATTAGGTTTTTCTAACTCCAAATCCAGTATCTTATACATAGACTCTTTTAGTTTCCTCTGATGACAGTAATTTTGATGATTATGTCAACACAAAATGACTTCTTCAATTCTGTGATTTCTGAAGAACTTTCCAATTAATCATTATAGATAAAACCCATTTACATGGAAGAAGAAATGTGGTTTTGTTTATTTACACAGTTTAATGAATCAATGAATGTCATAAATTGAAACATTTTATAAAGCAACACTTGAAAAAATGATATTTAAATTTAAAATATTTCTTATGAAATGTTTTATTTTTGTTATTTCCTTTTTGGCAATGTAATTTTGAGTTTAGACATATTCTGACATGTATTTTTCTCTTCTCTAGTTTGGGGGAGAAACATCCTTAGTATTCCTATTTATTTATACAATATCATTCTAGGCTGAGATAAGGTCACTATTGAAAGGAGGCAATGTAAGGAGTTCTTTACTCTCATAGATGTTCAGGTTATTCTCTGAAGCACAGGATTTAATTATTCTCACAAATATCTGAGTTTGTTTAGGTTAGTTGCAGGTTCCATGAATATAGATGCCAATGCCTATGGGCAAATGAAGACACATATGTAAAAATATACCTCCCAAATTGCATCTCATTTATGCTTCAGAGCCTCTCAATAGATTCTTTGTGAACTAGTCTCACTTAGTCTACTTTATTATCCAAGTAAGATAGAACTTCTAGGAGCATATATCTAGGGGAATCTGACAGACTGCAATACTCATCACAGTAAAACATGGTCAGGCAACTATTTTGAGCAGATATTTCAGTTCCTTTGTGCAGCTAATAGTTACCGTTGATTATCATGAGAGCTTACAGGATGCGATTGAAGCTTGGTCTTATATGGTCTGCTAGTTACCTCTTGAATCAATAGTTTAAAATTTCCAAATACATTGAATATTAGAACTGGGAAAATATTAAGAAAAGTTTGTTTATGGAGGCACCAAAATTAATTCAATGAACATAAATAAGCCTTGAGAAGAGTTATTACTGTCATGGAAATTCATCCCATTCTTTTGAAAGTAAATCTTCAATCCATTGTTATTGATCTTTCCCTTATGTTGCTGTTAAGTTGCTTTTTTAAAAAGTCTCTAAGTACCTTTATGTGGAAATTTTTCTATCTACCTATCTATCTATCTATCTAAAATGAACTTGGAATGACTCTGAGTACCAAATGAGTCACTGTAAAATATGAAAAGGGAGACTGATTTAGTGATAGAATATTTTTAAAACTAGAATTAGAATATAAAATAGATGGCTAAAAGTCAGAATACATATATGGATATATATATATATATATATATATATGTGTGTGTGTGTGTGTGTGTGTGTGTATTTATATCTAAGTATATATACACTTAGATATAAATATACACACATATATAAATATACACATGTATAAGTACACTTATTGTGTTTGTATGTGTGTATATGCATATGGGAAAAGAGTAATATGCAAAGTATATATGTGTGTGTGTGTACATACACATAAATGCTTTATATATGTATGTGTCTATATAGACACAAACATCTGTGTGTGTCCATCTATACAAAGTGAGAAGGAAATAGCACTAAAAATCTAAAAATTCAGGGAATTATGCAGGATTTACATAGATGGAGACTTCTGAGATGAATCTTAAAAGAAGCTAGTGATTGTAAATGGCACAGCACATAGGCAAAGACATAGAGGTCATATATTAAGTATTGAGTTTGGAAAACAGCAAGACCACCAATCTAACTGGAATACAGAGTACGTGAAGGGTAGTAATGCTTACAATTCACTGACAAGCAAAAACCAAATCCCTTCCAGAAAGGTAGAACCAGCTGGAGTTTGTATATTGCTGGCATAGCCTTTGACAACCCAGGGTCACCTCCATGCTATAATGAGACATGCAGAACCCACATTAATTCTCTGGTGATAGATTCACTAAATCTTTATTGAAGCTATTTCTGTTTTTTAGCCTGCATCACCTCTTAGGAGAGTGAGTCCCAAAGTTTACTACCTACCCCATAAAGTAATTTTTTTTCTTCCTGACTGAAGTAGTAAATTCACCAAGGGAAAGTGATATGGGCTTCAGTCAGCTATATATAGTCAAAAGAGGATTTCATTCATTTTAGGCAAGTTTCAAGTTTTCAAAATTTTCAAAAGAATGTCTCATCAAAGTTGCTTAGTTCAAACCATTATAACAAGTATTCTGTGGCATGAAGCAACAGAAACAGTATTATCCAGCTGCTTTTCAGATTTTCTGTTTTTGGCTATTTCCCTTGCATTTTCATATTTTGCCCCATATATCTTGCTCCTTCTTAAACATTAAGCTGTTGCTTATGGTCTTTCAAAAATCTGGAGTGCCCTTCTACCTTCTTTCAACAAATCAAATTTGGCATTTCCTTCTTACTGTCAAGTCTTAGCTCATCCTTGAAGCTTTCTGTCCCTGCCCATCAAATCCAAAAACATATTTTCCATCTTTGGAATTCTGTAGCATAGCACTACCAAACCTAGTATTTGATTAAATACTGATTCAGAATTGCTTTTTGTATTTTTATGTGTAAGTTTTTAATTATATCTGCTAAAGTAGATTATATTTTTCTAGATGGAAATAACTGCCTTATTATGCTTTTGTGATTCCCTCTTTTTGTCCTGTTCCAGAATGAGAACTTCATTGGATGTTCAGTGGATGTTCAGTACATACTTGTTGACTCTACAATGAGAACATTCCATCTGTGCTGCTACCTTGGGAATTATAATGCAAAAAACACCATTCTTGTTTGTGAGTGCACAAAAAAAATTAGCACCAGAACTGAGAACCTAAAATAACTTGTCAGAATCCAAGTTATTCTCAACTTTGTACCCAATTTATGAAAGAAACAAAAAAAGACAACACATTAAATGCTTAGGTAAAGAAATCCTAAAATTCAAATGGAGATACTGCTTTTAATAATGAGTACTTAACTTAGAAGGAATGTTTTCTTTTTAGGAGAGAGATTTTTTTATGTCCTTCAAGTACAACTTTAGAATAGTTATACCATCCTAATTTTTTAGAGTGGAAGTAGAGAACTAGAAGGAAAAATGAAGATCATCTTCCCTCCAGAATGAACAAATTGTTCAAAAATATATATGTTCTAAAAATTCTTTTTCTTGAAACCTTAAGAACATAAACCTGAACTTTTATAATATTTGAATATAGCAGACCAAAATTATGCTTTATTATTAAGCTAGATTTTTCCCTTCTTAGGGGAATTACATATTTGATACTTAAGGAAAACAAATAAAAATAAAAAAATAAAGAAACCACTGTTGCATGGTTCCCTATATAAGTACAAACATTTATTTTCAGTGTTGTCTTGAGCTTTGAAGTTAAAATCATATTTGGGGGAAAATCAGCAACAATGTTTTGATTTATTTTTAATTATTCCTTAGTACAACAGTGGAGGGAACATATTTTAAAAGTACCTCTATATTCTCTTGGAATCCACATTTGTTATTATTAAAGATAAAATACCAAGTTCTCAGGTTTTTTCTTTACTTTTAAACTACCTAAACCTGATATTCTAAAGGAAGAAAATCATTCATAAAGGTCACACAGGCAATGAGAAGTCGTGTCTGTAAACAGAGTTGGCCTTTTGCAGAACTATGAAGTAAGTGACATTTGTCTTTTAGGATCTCTGGCTTTCCCTTTCACTATTTCCTATACATCTATCCCAGGAATGTGATTTGGGTTCCATTCCTTTAGAGATTTCTTCATGACTTGTGAATCTAATTTAAAGGCTTAAGGTATAACCCTTCCCAGGATCATTTGCACAGTAATACAGAGCTCTTGAAGACTGATAAAACTTAAAAGATGTAGAGGAATGACTCCTTATAATTGAAATATATGTCCCTTGCTTTACATGTCATAAAGTAGATTTGTCTAGGGGTGACCAAGGGACCTCAGTATTTCTTACCTTTCCTTACTCTCCTAACATGAAAGAGAAGAAAAAATGTTGTGAGACTATTTTTCCTTGCAATAAAATGGGGGAAAGGAAACATTTAAATTAATGTAATATCTGGCTATCTATCTATCTATCTATCTATCTATCTATCTATCTACCTTTTTATATCAATATTAGCTTTTTCTATATATAAATACATATCTATATCTATGTATGAAGATTATAGATAGTTTTTAGCTATTGAAATTAATCATGTAAAGGAACCGGATTTTTGCTTTATCATTAGAGAGGGGAAAAGTTCATCAACATTTTCACTCTTTTCAATCATATTCTTATGATTTACATGAAACAGCAGATGAATGTGAGTTCTAGATTTTTTTCCATACTTTAGGACATGTTCTTTATGAGTTGCTCTGTTGAAAAATATCAAACCTATTATCATCATCTCTCCATTTGGTAGATATAGACATGACAGCCAAGGTTTTTTCATTTTTGTTGGGCCTGTCACACCTGGTGTTTCTCTGGAATAGTCCTAGTAAATAAACCCAGGGTGATTTATAGGCCAAGATCAGATATAATACAGGACATGAATGGCAAATAGCCTCATTAACAGAATTAAATATAATTTGAGGTATTCTTTTTCTGAAAAATAAGAGTAGTAAAATTGAAGACTGTAGCTTACATTGCCATTGAAGATAAGGGTACTACTGGTGTGCCACTGAGGAATTATGTCCTGCCACAGTAGAAGAGATGAACTATGGTTTTCCCTAGGCAGTTATTCATTTATCTGTTTTTGGAAGAGTGGTTCTCTTTAACTTTTCAATCTGTAGCTTGTTTGGAAGTTTATAAAAGTATAATGCTAATGATATAGTAAACTTGAAGAGTGACGTAGATGCTGATAAAAAAGTGATTCTTGTCCTGAATAAAGTATAGAAGCACTGTGAATTTACAATTTGAAATAGTAGAATTCAGGAGGCCCTGAGTTCAAATCTGGTCTCAGACACTTAACACTTCCTAGCTGTGTGACCCTGGGCAAGTCACTTAACCCCAGCCTCAAAAGAAAAAAAAAAAAATTTGAAATAGTAGATGAATACTTGAGAGTCTGCTCTATATTGAATATACCACATCCCACTTATACTTTTAAAAGTTAAATAAATTTTGGATGAATGAAAAACACAGTTTTAATTTTCAAAATTACAGAATAAATAAAAATAAAATCGTAAAAGCAAATTTTGGAATTCACTAAATATCCATCTGTTTTCAGGTTTAGGGGCCTGAGGTTTGATTAGTTGGTTGAGATGTTGCTGGTAAAACAGGCTCTCTCTATATATTTGCCATCAGTCACCTCTAGTTTTACAAATTTACTGCAGCCTTTCTGGAATTTATTTACTTATTGACTTTTTTGGATTATAATTATACTCAGATAAAATATTAATATTTAAGATAGAGGAGAAGATACACGCGACTGTGTAAGCTCCTTTCTTCCCTCACAACCAACTACATATAATCAGCCTCAGAAATAGCGTTGGATTGATAGAATCCACAAGGACTGGAAGCACGACTTACCAGCTGAAGAGAATCTGGAGTTTCAGCAGGAAAGGTCAGCTCCCAGAGGAGGAAGAAGAGAGGCCAGCGCAGACGGTGGGGTAGTGGCACACTGCGCCGGTCGTGCTGGGGAGCGCTCTGGGATCAGAGAATCCACTGACATAAAAGAATCTGGCAAAGGCTGTTAGCTCTTCTCTGCTTATAATACAGCAGTTCAGAGGAGAAGTCTAAGCCACTTTAAAATTTAAAACCAGATTGGATCTTCCCGGATCCTGGGGTGACTCAGCAGATCTCGGCAGTAGGGTTGTGGCCGACATAGGCAATCCAAGCTTTTACCTCGGGGAAGTTAAGAGATTGAAAAGTGGGCAGGGCGGTAACTCATAGTGCCTGGCTCGGCTGGCTGGAGGCTGTGGAACAGAAATCCCAGAGAAGCGGAACCTTTGAACTAGGGACCGCGGTTTCTGGCAGACACTTCCAGTTTGAGCACAGGGGCTTTTCACGTCACCTGCTGCAGACATCCACGCCCCACCGGGGCGCATAGGCTAGGCTTTGAGTCGCCTTTACTGTTCAGTCCCAACCTCAGGGAAGCCGCTAAAACACAGCGCCCTCAGGGCACAGCAGTGCTGGTCACCTCTGAGGCACTTCCAGGGAGGGGGTGGGGGACTCTCTCCCAGAGCTCTCTCTTAGCTCAGGCGCAGGGGCCGCTGCATCCATCCAGTCTGGGAGGAAGCTGATAAAGAAATAAATAAATAATTTCCTACCCCAGGGACAGACCCCAAAAGATTTTTTAAGTATGAGCAAGAAGCCCAAAAAAACCATAGATTCCTTCTACACAAAGAAAGAGCGGGTATCCAACCCCGAGGAAGTTAACAGCAGAGAGTCAGCAGATAACAACCTAAAGGGGAACGATTCCTGCCCCCCATCACATAACTCTTTCCATGAAGAGACTATTAAAAAGTTGAGAGCTTGAAGAAAAATGGGGAAAGGAAAGAGAAGCTATGATAGAGAATAACAACGTTCTGAAATTGGAGTTGGAAAAAATAAAGAATTCACAGGAGATGCAGGGAAACAAAATTAGTGAATTAGAAAAGGTAAAAAAATCACAGGAAAGTAGGATTTCTGAATTGGAGAAGATAAAAAAGTCCCAGAAAATAGGATTTCTGAATTGGAAAAAGAAAATAATTTTCAAAAAAAAATTAGGGAAATGGAAAAAAATTCAATAGAGCAAAATAACTCATTTAAAAATGAAATTGGGCATTTACAAAAAGAACTAAAAACTGTGAATGAAGAAAATAACTCCTTAAAATTCAGGATGGTACAAATAGAAATGAATGATTCACAGAGAACCCAAGAATCAGTCAAACAAAACAAAAAAAAAAAAAAATGAGAAGCTGGAGAACAACGTCAAATACTTATTGGGAAAATCTATAGACCTGGAAAATAGATCTAGGAGAGATAATCTGCAGATCATTGGACTTCCCGAAAACTATGACCAAAAAAAGAGCCTAGATTCTATTTTACAGGAAATTATCAAAGAGAACTGTCCAGAGATAATAGAAACAGAGGGGAAAGTAGATATTGAAAGAATTCATCGAACTCTTTCTGAAATAGACCCTAATAAAAGAACACCACGGAATATTGTGGCTAAGCTGCAGAATTACCACACAAAGGAGAAAATCCTGCAAGCAGCTAGAAAAAAAAAATTTAAATACCAAGGTGCCACAATAAGGGTCACACAAGATCTGGCTGCCTCCACATTAAAAGATAGAAGGGCCTGGAACCTGATATTCCAAAAGGCAAAAGATCAAGGATTGCAACCAAGAATAAACTACCTAGCTAAGTTTAGCATCTTTTTCCATGGAAGAAGATGGTCAGTCAATGAAATAAAGGAATTCCATATGTTTCTAAGAAAAAAACCAGACTTAAACAAAAAATTTGATCTACATCCACAAGACTGAAGAGAAACAGAAAAAGGTACACAGAACCCTTGAGAACTATATCTCTGTTGTGGGTATATAGAAAGTACTCAAGGATAATTTGATTTTACTGATATAAAATAAAAAAAAAGGAGGGGGTGTAGTAAAGGGAAGGGGGTAGTATCAGAAAAAGGGGAGGGAGTGATAAAAAGAGGGAAACGACATCCCAGGAAGAGGCATAGAAAATACACCATATCTGAAGGAATTTAGAGAGGAATCATCCTGTAAATCTTACTCTCATCAGAAGAGGCTCAAAGAGTAAATAATTGTCATATTTATTTTTCAGAGAATTCTCTCTCACCTCATTAAAAGGGGGGAGAGGAAAAGGGAAGAGGAAAAGGAGAATAAGGGAAGGGACATGGAAGGACGGGGAAGGGATACTAAAAAAAAAGGGAGGGGTGCACGTCACAAGGGGGGTCTATAAATTGAATACTGGGGAAGGGTTCAGGGGGGTCAAAGGAAAAAGCATAATCTGGGGACAATATGATGGCAGGAAATACAGAATTAGTAATTTTAACTGTAAATGTGAATGGGATGAACGCTCCCATCAAACAGAGATGGATAGCAGACTGGATCAAAAAGCAGAACCCTACAATATGTTGTTTACAGGAAACACACTTAAAGCAGGGAGATATATATAGAGAGAGTAAAGGTAAAAGGTTGGAGCAGAATCTATTATGCTTCAGGTAAAGCTAAAAAAGCAGGGGTAGCTATCCTTATCTCAGATCAAGCAAAAGCAGAAGTTGATCTAATTAAAAGAGATAAGGAAGGAAACTATATCCTGCTGAAAGATAGCATAAATAATGAAGCCATATCTATACTAAACATATATGCACCAAGTGGTATAGCATCTAACTTTCTAAAGGAAAAATTAAGAGAGTTTCAAGAAGAAATAGACAGTAAAACTATAATAGTGGGAGATCTCAACCTTGCACTCTCAGATTTAGACAAATCAAACCTCAAAACAAACAAGAAAGAAATTTAAAAAGTAAATAGAACATTAGAAAAACTAGGTATGATAGACCTTTGGAGAAAACTGAATGGCAATAGAAAGGAATATACTTTCTTCTCAGCAGTTCATGGATCCTATACAAAAATTGACCATATATTAGGACATAAAGATCTCAAAATTAAAAGTAGGAAGGCAGAAATAATAAATGCCTTCTTCTCAGACCACAATGCAATAAAAGCTACATTCAGTAAAAAGTTAGGAATAAATAGACCAAAAAGTAATTGGAAACTGAATAATCTCACTTAAAGAATGACTGGGTGAAAGAGCAAATTATAGAAACAATGATTTCATCCAAGATAATGACAATGATGAGACATCATACCAAAATCTGTGGGATGCAGCTAAAGCAGTAATAAGGGGAAATTTTATATCTTTAGAGGCTTATTTGAAGAAAATAGAGAAAGAGAAGATTAACGAATTGGGCTTGCAACTTAAAAGGCTAGAAAAAGACCAAATTATAAACCCCCAACCAAAAATTAAACTTGAAATACAAAAATTAAAAGGAGATCAATAATAGTGAAAGTAAAAAAAAAAAAAACTATTGAATTAATAAATAAAACCAAGAGCTGGTTTTATGAAAAAGCCAATAAAATAGATAAACCATTGGTAAATCTGATCAAAAAAAAAAAAAAAAAAAAAGAAAGAGGAAAATCAAATTGTTAGTCTTACAAATGAAAAGGGGGATCTTTTCACCAATGAAAAGGAAATTAGAGAAATAATAAGGAGTTACTTTGCCCAACTTCATGCCAATAAATTTGATAACTTAAGTGAAATGGATGACTTCCTCCAAAAATATAGGCTTCCTAGATTAACAGAGGAGGAAATAAATTGCTTAAATAGTTCCATTTCAGAAAAAGAAATAGAACAAGCTATTAATCAACTCCCCAGGAAAAAATCCCCTGGACCAGATGGATTTACATGTGAATTCTACCAAACATTTAAAGAACAATTAGCCCCAATGCTATATAAACTATTTGAAAAAATAGGGAATGAAGGAGTCCTACCGAACTCCTTTTATGACACAGACATGGTACTGATACCTAAACCAGGTCGATCGAAAACTGAGAAAGAAAATTATAGACCAATTTCCTTAATGAATATTGATGCTAAAATCTTAAATAAGATATTAGCAAAAAGACTTCAGAAAATCATCCCCAGGATAATACACTATGATCAAGTAGGATTCATACCAGGAATGCAGGGCTGGTTTAATATTAGGAAAACTATTAGTATAATTGACCATATTAATAATCAAATTAATAAAAACCATATGATCATCTCAATAGATGCAGAAAAAGCATTTGACAAAATCCAACATCCATTCCTACTAAAAACTCTTGAGAGTATAGGAATAAATTGATTATTCCTTAGAATAATCAGGAGCATATATTTAAAACCGTCAGTAAGCATAATATGCAATAGAAATAAACTGCAACCTTTCCCAGTAAGATCAGGAGTGAAACAAGGTTGCCCACTATCACCATTACTATTCAATATAGTACTAGAAATGCTAGCCTTGGCAATAAGAGCCGAGAAAGAGATTCAAGGAATTAGAGTAGGAAATGAGGAAATCAAACTGTCACTCTTTGCAGATGACATGATGTTATACTTAGAGAACCCCAAAGACTCTGCTAAAAAGCTATTAGAAATAATTCAGAATTTTAGCAAAGTGGCAGGATACAAAATAAATCCACATAAATCCTCAGTATTCTTATATATCACCAATAAAATGCAACAGCAAGAGATACAAAGAGAAATTCCATTCCAAACAAATGTTGAGAGTATAAAGTATTTGGGAGTCCATCTACCAAAGAATAGTCAGGAATTATATGAGAAAAATTACAAAACACTTGCCACAAAAATAAAGTCAGATTTAAATAATTGGAAAGACATTCAGTGCTCTTGGATAGGCCGAGCGAATATAATAAAGATGACAACACTCCCCAAACTAATCTATTTATTTAGTGCTATACCAATCAGACTCCCAAGAAACTATTTTAATGACCTAGAAAAAATAACAACAAAATTCATATGGAAGAATAAAAGGTCGAGAATTGCAAGGGAACTAATGACAAAAAAAAGTCAGAGGAAGGTGGTTTAAGTGTACCTGATCTAAAGCTATATTATATAGCAGCAGTCACCAAAACCATTTGGTACTGGCTAAGAAATAGAACGGTAGATCAGTGGAACAGATTAGATACAAAGGACAAAAAAAGGTACATCTATAGCAATCTAATCTTTGACAAGCCCAAAGATACCAACATTAGGGACAAAAATTCATTATTCAGAAGAAACTATTGGGAAAACTGGAAATTAGTATGGCAGAAATTAGATATGGATCCACACTTAACACCATATACCAAGATAAGATCAAAATGGGTCCATGATTTAGGCATAAAGAATGAGATCATAAATAGATTAGAGGAACAGAGAATAGTCTACCTCTCAGACCTGTGGAGGAGGAAGGAATTTATGACCAGAGGAGAACTAGAGATCATTATTGATCACAAAATAGAAGATTTTGATTACATCAAACTAAAAAGTTTCTGTACAAACAATACTAATGCAAACAAGATTAGAAGGGAAGTAACAAATTGGGAAAATATTTTTAAAAGTAAAGGTTTTGACAAAGGTCTCATTTCCAAAATATATAGAGAACTGACCTTGATTTATAGGAAACCAAACCATTCTCCAATTGATAAATGGTCAAAGGATATGAACAGACAATTCTCAGATGATGAAATTGAAACTATTTCCACTCATATGAAAGAGTGTTCCAAATCACTACTGATCAGAGAAATGCAAATTAAGACAACTCTGAGATACCACTACACACCTGTCAGATTGGCTAAGATGACAGGAACAAATAATGATGAACGTTGGAGGGGATGTGGGAAAACTGGGACACTGATACATTGTTGGTGGAGTTGTGAAAGAATCCAGCCATTCTGGAGAGCAATTTGGAACTATGCCCAAAAAGTTGTCAAACTGTGCATACCCTTTGACCCAGCATTGCTGTTATTGGGATTATATCCCAAAGAAATACTAAAGAGGGGAAAGGGACCTGTATGTGCCAAAATGTTTGTGGCAGCTCTTTTTGTTGTAGCTAGAAACTGGAAAGTGAATGGATGTCCATCAATTGGAGAATGGTTGGGTAAATTGTGGTATATGAAGGTTATGGAATATTATTGCTCTGTAAGAAATGACCAGCAGGAGGAATACAGAGAGGCTTGGAGAGATTTACATCAACTGTTGCTGAGTGAAATGAGCAGAACCAGAAGATCACTATACACTTCAACAACAATACTGTTTGAGGATGTATTCTGATGAAGTGGAAATCTTCAACATAAAGAAGATCCGACTCACTTCCATTTGATCATTGATAGACAGAAATAACTATACCCAGAGAAGGAACACTGGGAAGCAAATGTAAATTGTTAGCACTACTGTCTATCTACCCAGGTTACTTATACCTTCGGAAGCTAATACTTAATGTGCAACAAGAAAATGGTATTTACACACATATATTGTATCTAGGTTATATTGTAACACATGTAAAATGTATGGGATTACCTGCCATCGGGGGGAGGGAGTGGAGGGAGGGAGGGGATAATTTGGAAAAATGAATAAAAAAAAAAGAAAAAATATTAATATTTATTTGGATGCTTATTATTAACTAGTATGTTCTCAAGGTGCCTTTTAATTAGTAACATTGAATTTTCTTGACATATTCATATTATTCTCTTTGAGCTATTACATTTTTTTCTTAATTATCGACCACACAAAGACTATAAAAAGGAACTAAATTTTATAGACATATCATGGCAAAATTCCTTATATAGTATCTATAGGGAAAAGATAATACTTTACTGAATTATAGTTTTATTTATATTACCATTATATTTAAATTTTTTATTATCTTAATTAGCACATAAAATCATTTTGTTTTCTAATTTGAAATGAAATTTGCTAGATTTAAATATGGAAATATGTTAGATTTAAATAAAATGTGGAATATAAATATTTTCTTTCTTTTTCTTTCTGTCTCTCTATTTCCATATATCAAAATTACATATCCTTCTTTAAATATTTCACAGGCCTAGGGAAATTATTTACATTATACTACTTGAAAGTGACAGCCAAAAGACCAGATATTTCATTCTTTACCCGAGTAACAAAAAAAAAGTACTTTTAACTAAATAAGAAAGATTTTATTCTATTATCTATTTTATTTATATCACAATATAAAACATACAAGACTCAAAACTTTAGGAATCTTATAGTTCTTATATCCACACACTAGGCTTAATTTTGTGGGATACTTACAGAAAGTTTTAATGTAGTTCTGAAAGAGTAAGTCACTTCATTAGCTGGAAGCTTCTCAGATGGATAGTTTTTCTTTAGGAATGGCAAATTTCAGATAGTCTGCTGATGAGTTGTGTCCAGTCTACATATCCCTCCTGAACTGAATGAAAAGCATTTGCCTACTCAGGATACACACTCTGGAAGACAAATGATACCTCAACTATCATCCCAGATGTGGCTTAGAAAAGGACCTGCTCAGTGTTCTTGAAGATCTCTTCCATATTGCTCTCACCAAAGATGGTCTGATTCAATTCTTTCTGCTCAGACTTGACCTCGAACTAACAATAAGTAGTCAGATCTTCAATGGGCAGCAGTTTTGATAACATTGCCACAGGACTCTTACCCTTGAGTTTTCCATCTATTTCCCTTCTGGAGCTGGGCAAGTATGCCTTTGCCCTTGGAAAATCAAATGCTTTAATACTGTGATACCTATTGTTATATGATACTTATTGATTTATAATATATTACATTCATAAATAGGAATATCTCATTTTTATCAATAGCTTGTATAAATAAATTGATGCATTCTGTAATCAAATTTTCTGGGGACCTAAAGCTAGGAGTGATAATGAATATAATAGATAACAGAATAAAGTTTCAAAAACCTCTATCAGTTTAGACTTATGGGCTAAATTTATTAAGATGAAATTTAAAATTTGTAAATATTAAAGACTACATTTGTGCTAACAGAGTCAACTGTATAAATAAAGACAAATTTGTTTTCCATATGAAAAATAAACCTGAGGGTTTTAATGGACTTCAAACTGAATCGAGTCAATATGAATGATGTTGTACCTGTAAAAGCTAACATTATCATATGTAGGTCATAGCAACATAAAGTTGAAAGAGACCTCATAGTCATTTAATCTAAATCATATTATACATAAAGATATATCTTTATTATATACGAGGAAACTAAGGACTGGGGAAATTGAATGACTTGTCAAAAATAACACAGATATTAAGTGATAGGTCCAAGATGTATACTCAAGGGAGGTTGCAATCCTACTCTATTCTGTTCTTGTCTGATGAAACCTTCGATCATTTATTAGCTCTTGCCTTTACTTATCTCTATAGTTTTGACTCCTAAGGACACAGAACAACCAAGATGCATCATGATGTAAATATTTCTAATAGCTTTATTTACTACTCCCATTAGGGACACTGTCAATATGGTTATATAAACCCAGATAACCTGTCTATCCTTCCAGGCACTTACATTAGAATGAATAGTATCCCCAATCACAGGCATATCTTTCCATGCTTTCTTCAATGCCCAATGTGTTATTGTCTCAGTTAACTTTGGCTAGATTCAGTTTTCTTGCTGTGACAAATTTCTTTACAGAAATTGAGTATCTAATTAATAAGTGAATACTGTCTAACTAAGTGACCTTGGGCAAACAATTTCTTCCATCTGGTCCTCTGTTTCCTTTTTTGTAAGTGGAGGGTTAGATTAACTCAATCTATGCTCTGAATTCATCAGCAAGTGAGAAACTATTTCATTTTTCATTTTCTGAAATTGCTGGTCATTGTATTGATCAAAGTTGCTAAGTTTGCTAAGTTTATTTACAATATTGTAATTGTAAAAACCTGCTACCTTGTCACTTCACTCTTCAGCATTCCACATAAGTTTTTCCAAATTTCTTTGGAGCCATGTCTTTTTTTTCATTTCTTACAAAACAACAGTATTTCCTCACAATCACATATATTTGTTTATCTCTTTCCTAAATAATGTGCACCACCTTAGTTTCCAATGCTTTGTCACCATAAAGAGATCTGACATAGAGTCTTTTAAAGAATGTGGTTCCTTTTTCCCTCCCTTTTTGGTGTAGGTGTATTAAGGTTGTCACTAGGTCAAAGTATAAACAAGGTTTAATAGTTATGGAGGATTAAAGACTAATTTTTTTCCATTTGGACTGATTTGAGATGACTGATTGAAAGAATATGAGATGCTTATCCTAGAAAATATTTAAAGAATACATAATTATCTTCCAGTATTGGAAGAACAGTCATGTGGAAAAGGAGATATTCATTCTTTGTCTCCACAAAACAGAATGAATTACAATACCTAAAAGTCACAAAGAGGCACATTCAACATTTATGTCATTAAAAAACAAACACTTCCCCTTTCCCCCACCAAACAAACAAACAAACAAAACAAACAAACAAACAAACCCACAAACTGCAAACCAACCAATTAGCCAGCCAAACAGACAAGCAAAAACAACTTGGCCAAAAGCTAGAGCTGTCCAAAAGTGCAAAGGGCTGCCTTGAGAACTGGTGGAAGTCTTCAAGAAGAGACTAAATGACCATATGATTTACTATATTAAAGTGAGAATTCAGTTAAGAAATGGCTTGGACTGGATGATTGCTGAAACTTTTTCCATATCTAAGTGCTGGAATTCTTGGGACTAAATAATATCACATAACGTGATTGCTTCACTACAAGATAAATTGATGAAGATATCTTTGTATCTTTGTACAAGTACAAGTATTTTGTAAAAGTATCTTTGTATAAGTCTTTGTGTCTTTGAAATGCTTTATGGCCTGGCATCTTGTATAATTAATGTTAATAATGTGATAGTACCATAACTGAGGATTCTGATCTTAATTAGCAAATTTATTCATAGCACTTAATTAAACTTCCATTAAAGTCATCTTAGGGGTATGCTGGAGATAATGCAAACTGGCTGAGTCTCATTGTTTAATTTTCAACTGGATATTTATACCTCAAAAATCAACAAATACTACCAATCAAAACTTGAGTTGTTGGTTTATTGATTGTCTTAATTCAAAGTATTGGAGAAATTATTAATAATATAGTTTATACTTAAAAGTATCTCCTATTTTAGAAAGCTAGTTGTTAAATATTGACTAACTCCTCTCTTATGCAGTAGTTCATTAGAGTATGTTAGAGACCCTGTGTTATACCAACATAATCCAATCTTTACCAGGTCTCTAAAAAGAGAAAACAATTAGTCTCCTTGATACATCTTGTTTGCTATATCAGTCATCTGTAAACATTCTTTCCCATTATACATTGTTCTATTTTTAAAAGAAAGGAATGATTTTCTTCATTTTGCATATTTATATGTCTTTTTATGTTTTTTCTTCATTCTTCATAGCTATTTGTCTTTATGGCTCAATAATATTATAGTTATATCATTTGGGATCATGTAATTTGTTTCTAACTTTTTGTTTCTACAAAGATTATGGTAAAAGTATCTTGGTGCCTGTTGGACCTTTCACCTTGTGCTGACTCCTTTGATTGTCAAGTCAAAAGTGGGATTTCTAGATCAAAGTTTATATGTGGATTATAAGGTTTTTTGCCTAAATGTTGAATTGTGTTCCAGAATTATGGGACCAAAGACTATAAGTTAATTAGTATTTCCTTTTTTTACATCCTCCCCTACCTTCACTTTTCCAATCTTTTGCTATATCTATCAATTTGATAAGGTGTGAGATGACATCTCAGAGAAGTTTTGATTTGTATTTCTCTTATTTTAAACACTATGTTGTGATTTTGAATAATTTTTCACATACATATGATGGTAGTTTATATTTCTGTCTTTGCAAATGGTCTGTTCATATCCTTTAACCACTTGGATTTTAGGAAAGGGTTTTGTAATATATCAGCCATAATTGACAGGAGTGTTCATGTTTTGTAAAATAAAATGCTTGACCTTGGGCATTCACTTCATTTGTGAATATCCTGAGTACAACTCTCCATTTTTTTACATTGCTAGTATCTCCTAATTCCTAGGCCCTCAAAGAAACCTCTGGCCACTGTCTTTTGCAGTGTATCAACCAATTTTACCCAGTTTAACTTGTTCTGAGGTCTTTGGAGGTCTCTGGTTACAGTTTCACAAACTGTAGTTTAAATAGTAGCATGCTCAAGAATAGACATATGCAAGCTTAAAGTCTTTTATTCACGTGTTCACATTCTGCCCTGACCTCTTATTGACTCCCAGGTGAACACCCATGTGTTCACTACCTAATTCCCACCTGTCAGCTATTCCCAGATTAAAGAGACATAGGAGGGTCTGTGAAGTCAGATGCACAGCCAATCAGAGAGGAAGATGTCTCCTGTTAAGAAGCAACTTCAATGTGGCTGAGTTTCCACCTATGATATGGTCTTTTCTAGCACACAGAAGTTGCACTGAACTTGATCTTTCCTTACCTAAAAATGTTTGTCATCCTAGACTCAATCTATTTAAGTAAAGGACTCCCATATATACAAAGGTTATATATGAAGTAATGCCATTTTCAAATTAATTATTAAGACATGAAGTACCTATTATATATTGGTAGAGAGGAAAACCATAAAGATGAAATTAAGATTTTTATGTAGTATTATATGTATATATATATATATATATATATATATATATACATTCTTAAACTTTGTTATGAGTAACAACTATCTATTTTTATACTATTCTGTATATATCTTTATTGTTTGGAATACTTTTTCACTTTGGTCTGAGTCTTCATGACCCCTTTTGCGATTTTCTTGGAAAAGACACTGGAGTGGTGCCATTTCCTTTCCAGCTCATTTTAAAAATGAAAAACTGAGACAGAGTTAATTGAGTCATGTAACTAGTGAAGTGTTTAAAACAGGATTTAAATTCATAAGTACCAGGTTAAATTTGAATTCATGTTTTTCAGACTCTAGACCCAGCACTCTTTTCACTGTACTACTACCTGTTGGACTTTCTTAATATTGCCAAAATGAATTGTGTCCAAAGATTAATAATCAAGGTGGTAAAGGTACTTGAGATCATATCATAAGAAGAACATTTGATGAAAATACCCATATTTAATTTAAAAAAGAAGACAATTAAAGAAGCCTTCAAAAACATGATGGCTGTATTGAAATATTTAAAGGACTCATATTGGAGTAGAGTTAGAATTGTTAACATTGGCCCTACAAGCCCAAACCAAGAACAATAGGTGGGGAAATGTCAACTCAAGATTAAAAAAAAATAATAATATGAGCAACATAAAAATAGTCTGTTTTTAAAGGTAGTGAATTACACATTACCGGAATTTTTCAAGCAGAAGAATGATGACCACCTAATAGTGATTTTGGGAAGGAAATTCATACTTAAATATGGATTGGAAGACATTTCCCCTGAAGTTCTTCCCAAATCATAGATTCTATGAAAAAAAGTCATACCTTTCTTGTGACTGATTTTTGGGAGGGATATTTTTCCTTACTCCTTACAAGGTAGAATAAATAAGGTAAATTTTCAAGAAAATAATATTTAACAGTATTAACAATTGCCATTATTTCTTAGTATAAAATATGTTTTTGACATAATTATTGTTCATAAAACATTTGATAAATTATGCAAAAGCTTTGTAAAGATAGTTTGTAGTCATTAATAAACCCATTAAGCATCCATCTGAAGAATCTCTGTGCCACTGAGGTTAGTGAATATCAAGCTCAATTTACAGATGGCAACAGAAAGGTTAAATGACAAGCTTATGGCAATCCTGAAGTCAGCACACCAAATGCCATTTAACCCTGGTTTCTTGATCACATTACAGGTCCATGCTGGCCTTTATTATGGTAATTTATGGATGGGTAATTACCTTTGTGGTATATAAATTAGAACTTTTTTCATTATATATCCCTGAATTTTGTGTTGGTGAGGAAAAAAGATTTGCCTTTTTCCATCTTACCTGATATGTGATTTTTTCTAGCATGGAATCATTACAGCTCTATGCATTAAACTATAAAATGGTTTATACTGAAGAGAGCTCAATTACAAATATATGAGAATTTTGGCTTAGGGTGAAAAAAAAATCCAATCTGACTAATCCAAGTAATAATTATATGTTTTCCTCCACTGAATTGTGTATTGAGCAGACCAGATTCCAACAAAGCAAAAAATAAAATAAAAATTCCAAATATACAATTATATAAGCTTAATTTGAGAAAAATTTTAAAAAATAGATATATAAAACAGCAACTATATTCTTTGTGAATTGAATATTAGAATTCTCTACAATAGGAAAATGAATAAATAGCCTTAGCTCAAAAGCCCTCAAAGTGCTCAGTTAAGAAATATTCCTGTTTTATAAATGAGGAAAACAATAAGGGTACCAGGTAGAATATAGCGAATTTGGTGTGATTTTAAAAAGAGTACTGGATGTTAGAAGACCTTTGATCCGGGCCAGGTTCTCATATAATTTAGCTATGTGACCATAAAAAACTAGGCATAGTTAAGTGGTGCTGTAGATAGATTTTCTAGGCACAGACAGGAAGACTCATCTTTCTAAATTCAAATCTGGCTTCAGATACTTACTGTCTGTGTGATCTTAGCCAAATCACATAACCCTGTTTACCTCAGTTTCTTCTTCTATAAAATTACCTGAATAAGGAAATGGCAAAGCATTATAGTATCCTTTCCAAGAAAACATTATATGGGGTCATAAAGAGTTGGACAACTACTGAAATTACTATCCAAATATTACAAAAATCAAGTGAGTTTCATATGTGATACTTTCTATGAAGATGGCAGTGTAGTCACTGAGAACTGGTAAGTAGGGAGAGCAAGAGTGATAGAAAAAGGATATGTAGGGAAATAATATTTCAGGAGATGCAACATGCTAAATCAAAAATGGAGAATAAGAAAGAAGTGCAGATATAGTTCAGAATTCCTTAGGAGCATTTCTACTAATCTTCATCTTCCAATTTATATTCTACTGCTTTAGCTGAGTCATACTTAAAACTTGGTCTCTAGGTATCTGGTTCTTATAGTCTTCAAGGTTGTTTCACAGGGTTGTTTACATTATATAAATTGCATTTACTTTCTCTTCTACATATGCTACATGCAAAGTTGGGATGTTGGGTTAAAAAAAAAAAAGTCTTGTTAGAATTTAAATTTAAAGGGAGATTTATTGTGTATATTCACTAAGCATGAGAGAGCAACTCCCTATCAGATTATGAGATAAAAATCCTAACAATTTTGTTAGTTGAGTTATACTCAAGGAACATATTTGCAGTAATAAAAATTCTTGAACATAAAAATTTAATATATTCTTTATATTAGACATGGAAATGGGAAAAATGGGGTAGGATAGGGGTATGTTCTGTTGAGAACTGCTTTGTGCTTTAGATGAGTAGATAGATCAAGGTCAGAAATTTAACATCTTGGTGGGATAGGGAATAGACTATTGTGCCTGGAGTCAGAAAAACTTTAATTCAAATCTTGCCTTAGACACTTAAATGTGAACCTAGGCAACTTACTCAGGTTCTGTTTGTTTCAGGTTTTTTTCATATGTAAAATGGGAATCATAATAGATAATAATGTCTCTCAGAATCAAATGTGATATTTTTAAAGTGCTTTGCTAGTATTAAAGTGCTATATAAATGCTATTTTTATTGAAAATAGAAATAATATTTATATAGCATATGTTCTATATATATTTATGTAGGCATATCTATAAATATATCATCTCTCTTTCCTTCTCCTTCCCTCCCTCCATCCATAACTAAAATGCATTTCCTCATTTACTTTATTAGATTCCATTTTTCCCCAATACAAAACTGAAATGTCACCTCTCAGAAATAACATCTCCAACTTTAAGACCTTTCCTGATTTCTTTTTTAAAATTTAATTTAATTTTTTAAATGTTTAATTTGTTTTTTTAATTAATTTACTTTTTCACATTGCTTTATGAATCAAGTTGGGAGAGAAATATCAGAACAAGAAGGAAAATTATAGAAGAAGATTAAAAAAATAAGCAGAGATAAGAAGCAAACACAGCATGTGCTGACTCACATTTAATCTTCATCATTCTTTTTCTGGATACAGAGACATTTTCTATCCAAAGTTTATTGGGATGGTCTTTGATCACTGAACCACTAAGAAACAAGTCTTTCACAGTTTATCATTGCACATTCTTGCTATTAATGTATTCTTGGTTCTACTTGTTTTGCTCAGAATCAGTTCATGTAAATATTTCTAGATCTTTCTAATGTCAGCTTGTTCATCATTTTTACAGAAAAATAATATTCCATTACCTTCCCCTACCATTTCTTATTTAAATATTTCTTGATTGATGAATATCTCTTCATTTTCCAATTTAATGCTACTACAAAAAGAGCTGCTACAAATATTTTTGCATTTTCCCTTCTTTATGATTTCCTTGAGATACAGACTCAATAATAGCACTGCTAGGTCAAAGGGTAGCTCAATTCTAATTTTTTTAAGGAATTGTTTTCCTCACTGAGCTTTAACAATTCCTTTTTCATTTGGCCAATTTTGCTTTTTCAGGGAATTCTCTTTTTTAGCTTCTTGTATTTCCTTTTGCATCACTCTCATTGTTAGCAAAGAAAGCCCTAAGCAAGAATCTGTTGAATTGTTGATTTCTGCAAACTTCAATCCCTAAATATCATTGAAAGGAACTATATGCCATATATACAGTATTAAAGGTAATTGCAAGATCTGAAGACAGAGAGTTTCACCTAATCTCCAACAAATTAAAAACACATAGATTAACCCCAAAGAATTTTACTATTTAGAGTTTTTCTTTGTGTCCTTCACTGCAAAACCAATTAACTTCCCTTGCTTTTTATTGTCTCTGGGACAACTTGGCCTATGACTAACACAATAAACAGACAGCCTACCTGAACTCATTCCTCAGTGATGGACACACTTCCATGCTATCATTCATACTCCAAACTAATGAACTCTGTATCCTCAATTATCACTATTCAAACCCTATTCTCTACTGAAACTGATCATCACTACTTTCCCATTCCCTTCAAAGCCATCCTTTAAAATATCCAAATTTAAAGTTAACAAGTTATTCCATTATACTCTCTATAATGTCTTTAAGCCTGTTGTAAAAAATCAGACTTTGTTTTAAAACTCTTCCTTTCTCACATCTTCCATCTTTTTTGTACTGAAACCTGACTTCCTTCTGATGTTATAGCTTCCTTGCCTTTTTATTCATATGCTCACTTCCTGCTCATGGTCGAAGATTTGGAATAATTTTATCTCCTAAGTATTTTTTCTAGTCTCTCCTTCTACTAATGTCATATAGTAATATCTTTTTTCTCTAAGATGCATTCAATCAAAATTTATCAATCCAACAATATTCTGGTATCTTTTATTTATAATCATCTAGCATATTCATCTTCCTTACACAATGAGTTTGTTTTCTGTCTCAAAATTTTTTTCTCCTTGCTAACTCCTACTGTCAAAAAAGGGAATTTGAAAATATAAATACTCATACTCTTTCAAATTCTATAATCTCTTAATTTATTAATTTTCCATGAACTAATCCTCCACCTCACTATAATTACACATTGCAATGGTCATAATGCATCTTGCCTTCATTTAGAAGTGTCCCACATCTATTCATGAATTCTGAAATTCTTTTATCTTATCATCTGCAGTCATTCAACTTCTTTTTTTCAAACAAAGCTATCTTTAAAAATAAATGAAAATAGAAAAAAAGTAGGAAAAAAAGAAAAAAGAAATTCAAACATTGTTATGTGTACAATAGAACATGAGAGCATACAAAATATTTAACCATAAATTGGCATTTCAAGAAAGCATAAATGAAAATAGAACACATTGTTCATACCCCTTGATCCAACAGTACTTCTACAAGATTTTTTTTTGTTGAGGCTTTCTATTTACAAAGCATATGCATGGGTAATTTTTCCAAAACTGATCTTTGCATAACTTTTTTTTTTTTTTTTTTTTTTTTTTTTTTTGCACATTATCCTCTCCTTCCTTCCACCCACTCCCCTAGCTGGGAGGTAGTCCAATATGTGTTGAATATGTTGAAATCCATGTCAGGTCCAATACATGTATACATATTTATACTGTTATCTTGTTGCATAAGAAAAGTCAGATCAAGAAGGAAGAAAAAGAAAAACTGAGAAAGAAAACACAATGCAAGCAAATTAACAGAGAGTGAGAATGCTATGTTGTGTTCCACACTCTGGTCTCATGCTTCTCTCTCTGGGTGTAGATGGCTCTCTTAGTCACTGCACAAGTAAACTGGTTTGAATTATCTCAATATTAAAGAGAGCCACTTCTATCAAAACTGATTGTTGTATAGTCTTGTTGTTACCATGTATAATGATCTCTTTTGTTCTGCTTATTTCACTTAGTTTCATGTAGGTCTCTCCAAGACTCTCTAAACACCATTCTGCTGGTCATTTTTTACAAAACAATAGTATTCTATAGTATTCATACATTCTTTCTATAGATTCAGCCATTCTGCAAATGGTTAATAGTACTCAGTTTCCAGTTTCTTGACACTATAAAAAGGGCTGCCAAAAACATTTTTGCACATGTGGGTCCCTTTCCCTCCTTTAGAATCTCTTTGAGATAAAATCCTAGGAGAAACATTGTTGGATCAAAGGGTATGTACAGTTTGATAACATTTTGAACATAGTTCAAAATTGCTTTCCAGAATGGTTGGATCCGTTCACAGTTCACCAACAATGTATCAGTGTCCCAGTTTTTCCACATTCTCTCCAACATTTGTAATTATCTTTTTCTGTCATCTTAGGCAATGTGATAGGTGGGTAGTGGTATCTCAGAATTCTCCTAATTTGCATTTCTTTGATCAATAGAGATTTGGAGCACCTTTTCATGTGATTACAAATAGTTTCAATGCCATCATCTGAAAATTGTTTGTACATATCCATTGACCAGTTATCAGTTGCAAAATGGTTTAACTATTATAAATTTAAATCAATTCTCTAGATATTTTAGAAATGAGTCCTTTATCAGAACATTTGGATGTAAAAATGTTTTCCCAGTTTATGGCTTCCCTTCTATTCTTGTTTGCTTTAGTTTTGTTTGTATAAAACCTTTTTAACTTAATATAATCAAATTTATCAATTTTATGGTCAATAATGATCTCTAGTTCTTCTTTGGTCACAAAATTCCTTTCTTCTCCACAAATGTGAGAGGCAAACTATCGTATATTTTTCTAGTTTGTTTATACTATTCTTTATTGCTAGATCATGAAGCTATTTCAACCTTATCTTGCTATATGGTGTTAGTTGTGGGTCTATATCTAGTTTCTGCTATACTAGTTTCCAATTTTCCCAGCAGTTTTTGTCAAATAGTGAATTTTTATCCCAAAATTATTTTGTCAAATACTAGATTGTTATAGTCATTGGCTATTTGGTTCTGTGAACCTAATCTATCAACTTCACTATTTCTTAGTCAGTACCAAATGGTTTTGATGACCACTGCTTTATAATATAGTTTTAGATTTGGTAAAGCTGGCAAACTTCATTTGCTTTTCTCTTCATTAAGTCCCTTGAAATTCTTGACTTTTTGTTCTTCCAGGTGAATTTTGTTGATAATTTTTTCTAGTTTAGTAAGATAGTTTCTTGGGATTTTGATTGGTATAGCACTAAATAAATAGATTGGCTTAGGGAATATGGTCATCTTTATTATATTTGCTTGACCTGTCACAAGAACTTGGTATATTTCCAATTGTTTAGTTCTGACTTTATTTGTTTGGAAAGCATTTTGTAGTTTTGCTTATGTAGTTCCTGGACTTTCCCTTTGCAGATATATTCCAAATATTTTATATTATCAACAGTTATTTTAAATGGAATTTCTCTTTGTAATTCTTGCTGTTGAATTTTGATAGTAATTTATAAAAATGATGATGATTTATATAGATTTATTTTGCATGCTGCAACTTTGCTAAAATTGTGTATTATTTCTAATTGTTTTTTAGTTGATTATCTGGGGTTTTCTAAGTATACCATTATATAATCTGCAAAGACTGATAATTTGCATTCCTCATTACCCACTCTAATTCCTTTAATCTCTATTTTTTCTCATTGCCAAGGCTAGCATTTCTAAAACAATATTGAATAGTAATGGTGATAGTGACCAACCTTGTTTTTTTCCATGATTTTATTGGGAATGGTTCTATTTTAATCTCATTACATATGATGCTGACTGATGGTTTTAAATAGATGCTACTGACTATTTTAAGGAAAAGTCCATGTATTCCTATACACTCTAGTGTTTTTAATAGGAATGAGTATTGGGTTTTATTAAATGCTTTTTCTGCATTTATTGATATAATCATATGTTTTTATTAATTTGATTATTGATATAGACAATTACCATAATAGTTTTCTTAATAATGAACCAGTCCTGCATTCCTGGTATAAATCCTACTTGGTCATGGTGTAATATCCTGGGGATAATTTTCTGTAATCTCTTTGCTAATATTTTATTTAAGTTTTTAGCATTGTTATTCATTAGGGAGATTGGCCTATACTTTTCTTTCTCTTTTTTCATCCTATCTGCTTTAGGTATCAGTACCATGTATGTGTCATAAAAAGTATTTGGTAGGACTCCTTCATTCCCGATTTTTTCATATTGTTTACATAGTATTGGAGTTAATTGTTCTTTAAACGTTTGGTAGAATTCACATGTAAATCCATCTGGTCCAGGGGATTTTTTCTTAGGGAGCTGATTATTAGCTTGTTCTATCTTTTTTTTAAATGGGACTATTTAAATAATTTATTTCCTTTTTTGTTAATCTGGACAATCTATATTTTTGTAGGTTTTCCTCCATTTCACTTAGGTTGTCATATTTATTGGCATATAGTTGGGCAAAGTAACTCCTGATAATTGTTCTAGTTTCCTCTTCATTGGTGGATAGTTCTCCCTTTTCATTTTTGAGACTAACAATTTGATTTTCCTCTTTCCTTTTTCTAATCACATTAACTAAAGGTTTATCTATTTTGTTGTTTCTTTTTTTTTTTTTTTTCATAAAACCAACTCTTAGTTTTATTTGTTAATTCAATACATCTTTTTAGTTTTAATTTTATTGATCTCTCCTTTTATTTTTAGAACTTCAATTTTGGTATTTGATGAGGATTTTTAATTTGTTATTTTTCTAGCTTTTTTAGTTGCAAGTCTCATTTATTGATTTCCTCTCCCTCTATTTTTATGCAAGTAAGCATCTAGAAATATAAAATTTCCCATTATTACCACTTTAGCTGCATCCCACAAATTCTGGTATGTTATATCATTATTGTCATTCTCTTGGATGAAATTATTGATTGTGTCTTATCATTTGCTGTTGAACCCATTAATTCTTTAGGATGAGATTATTTAGTTTTTAATTTCTTTTTTATCTATTTTCCTGTGGCCCTTTATTGAATGTCATTTTATGCATCCTGATCTGAAAAAAATGCATTTACTATTCTGCCTTTCATATTTGATTTTGAGGTCTTTATGTACTAACATATGATCAATTTTTGTTTAGGTTCTATGAACTGCTGAAAAGAACATGTATTCCTTTCTGTCTCCATTCAATTTTCTCCAAAGATTTATTATATCTATCTTGTCTAGTATTCTATTTATCTCTTTAACTTTTTTCTTATTTATTTTGTGGTTTGATTTATCTAGTTCTGAGAGTGCAAGTTTGAGATCCCTCAGTATTATAGTTTTGTTGTCTATTTCTTATCGTAACTCTCTTAACTTATCCTTTAGGAATTTAGATACTGCACTACTTGGTGCATATATATGTTTAATATTGATATTGCTTCATTATCTATGGTATTCTTTAGCAAGATATAGTTTTCTTCCTTATCTTTTAAAATTAGATTAATTTTTTTCTTTTTCTTGATCTGAGATAAGGATGGCTACCCCTATTTTGTTTTTTGTTTTGTTTCGTTTTGTTTTTAACTTCATTTGAAGCATAATAGATCCTGTTCTAGGCTTATAGCTTTACTCTGTATGTACCACTCTGCTTTAAATGTGTTTCTTGTAAACAATACATTGTAGGATTCTGAGTTTTAATCCAGTCTGCTATCCACTTATATTTTATGGGAAAATTTACCCTATTCGCATTTACAGCTAAAACTAATAATTCTGTATTTCCTGCCATCTTATTAACCCCAATTTTACTTTTCTCTTTCCTTTTCCCCTTTCCTTCCTCCCGAGTATTTTACTTATGAGCACTACTTGCCTCCTTCCCTTTTAGAGAACCACCCTCTTTCTTATACCTTTCCCCTACTATTTCTCTTTTCCCTTCTATTTAGCCTTCCCCTTCCCTTTTCTCCTTTCACCTCCCACTTCTCTATACAATGAGAGATATTTCTTGGTGAAACCAAATATATCTAATATTCTTTCTTTAGGCCAAATCTGATGAGAGTAAAATCCACACAATACTCATCACCATCCCTCTTTCCCTCAATTATAATAAGTTTTCTTTGCATCTTCCTGAGATATAATTTCCCTCATTTTACCTCCACTTTCCCCTTTTTTAATTCAGATTACAATCCCCTTTCCATCCCTAGTTTCTTTTTTATATTATAACCATAAAATCTGATTATACACGTACTCTCAATGTATACCCAAAACAGTTCTCAAGAGTTTGTCGTTGTTGGTGTTGTTGTTGTTGTTGTTGTTGTTTACCTTTTTATGCTTCTCTTGACTTCTATAATTAGAGATTAAATTTTTTTGTTTAGTTCTGGTCCTTTGTTCAAAAATAAATGGAATTCACCAGTTTCATTGAATGTCCATCTTCTTCCCTGAAAGATAATGCTTAGTTTAGCAGGGTAATTTATTCTTGGCTGCATTCCAAGTTCCTTCACCTTTTAGAATATCAAATTCCAGGTTCTTTCATCCTTTAAGATGGACACTGCTAAGTCCTGAGTAATCCTCATTGTGGCTGCTTGGTATTTGAATTGTTTCTTTCAGGCTGATTGTAATACTTTTTCCCTTGGTCTGATAGTTCTCATATTTAGTCAAAATATTTCTTGGGGTTTTAATTTGGGGATTTCTTTCAGAAGGTATTTGGTGAATTCTCTGTTTTAATTTTTTTTTTATTCTGGCTTTTCATTGACAAAAACATATGCATAGGTAATTTTTCAACATTGACCTTTGCAAAAACATCTGTCCCAACTTTTCCCTTTCTTCCCTCCGCCCCCTCCCCTAGATTGCAGGTAGTCCCATATATATTAAATATGTTAAATTATATACAATATGTTCAAGTTAAATACAATACATGTATACATATTTATACAGTTGTCTTGCTACAAAAGAAAAATCAGATTTAGAAAAAAAAGGAAAAAAAAATGTGAGGAAATAATAACAGAAAGAGTGTAAATGCTATGTTGTGGTCCACACTTATTCCCACTGTTCTTTGGCAGGGTGTAGCTGGTTCTATTCATTACTGATCAATTAGAACTAATTTGGATTTTCTCATTGTTAAAGACAGCCACTTCCATTAGAATTGATCCTCATATAGTATTGTTGATGAAGAGTATAATAATCTCTTGGTTCTGCCCATTTCACTTAGCATCAATTCATGTAGGTCTCTCCAAGCCTCTCAGTATTTATCCTGCTAGTCATTTCTTAGAGAATAATAACATTCCATAGCATTCATATACTACAATTTACTCAGCTATTCTCCAATTAATGGGCATCCACTCAATTGCCAGTTTCTAGCCACTACAAAAAGGGCTGCACATACAGGTCCCTTTTCCTTTTTTAATATCTCTTTGGGATATAAGCCCAGTAGTAACACTGATGGATAAAACGGTATGCACAATTTGACAACTTTTTGAGTATAGTTCCAAATTGCTCTCCAGAATGGCTGGATGTATTTGCAGTTCCACCAACAATGTATCAGTGTCCCGGTTTTCCCACATCCCCTCCAACATTCTGCATTACCTTTCCCTGTCATTCTAGCCAATCAGACAGGTGTGTAGTGGTATCTCAGAATTGTCTTAATTTGCATTTCTCTGATTAATAATGATGTGGAGCATCTTTTCATATGACTAGAAATAGTTTCAATTTCTTTATCTGAGAATTGTCTGTTCATATCCTTTGACAATTTATCAATTGGAAAATGGCTTGATTTCTTATAAATTTGAGTAAATTCTCTATATATTTTGGAAATGAGGCCTTTATCAGAACCTTTAACTACAAATATGTTTTCCCAATTTATTGCTGCCCTTCTAATCTTTTCTACATTGTTTTGTTTGTACAAAAACTTTTTAACTTGACAGAATCAAATTTTTCTATATTTCGATCCATAATTATCTCTAGTTCTTCTTTGGGAGGTAAATTATCTATGTTCTTCTAATTTATTTGTAATCTCATTCTTTATGCCTAGATCATGAACCCATTTTGATCTTATCTTGGTGTATGGTGTTAAGTGTAGGTCAAAGCCTGGTTAGTATTGCCATAATAATTTTCAATTTTCTTAGAAGTTTTTTTTTTTTAATAATGCATTCTTATGCAAAAAAGTTGGGGTCTTTGGGTTTGTCAAACACTAGATTGCTATAGTTATTGACTATTTCGTTGGATAAAACTAACTTATTCCACTGATCAACTAGTCTATTTCTTAGCCAATACCAAATGGTATTGGTGACTGCTCTTTTATAAATATGGTTTTAGATTAGGTACAGCTAGGCCACCTCCATTTGATTTTTTTTTCATTAGTTCCCTTGTAATTCTTGACTTTTATTCTTCCAGATTAATTTTGTTGTTATTTTTTCTAGGTCATTAAAATAGTTTCTTGTGAGTGTGATTGGTATAGCACTAAATAAATAAATTAGTTTAGGTAGTATTGCCATCTTTATTATATTTGCTCGACCTATTTAAGAGCACTTAATAGTATTTTCAATTGTTTGGATCTGACTTTATTTGTATGGAAAGTGTTTTGTAGTTTTGCTCATCTAGTTCCTGACTTCCCCTTGGCAGAGAGATTATCAGATATTTTATACTATCCACAGTTATTTTAAATGGAATTTCTCTTTGTATCTTTTGCTATTGGATTTTGTTAGTGATGTATAAAAATGCTGAGCATTTATGTGGATTTATTTTGTGTCCTGCAACTTTGGTAAAGTAGTAGATTATTTCTAATAGCTTTTTAGAAGATTCTGTGGGGTTCTCTAAATATACTGCCATATCATGGCAAAAAGTGACAATTTGGTTGTCTTATTATCTACTCTAATTTCTTTTTTTTACCTCATTTTACCTCATTGCCAAAGCTAGCATTTCTAACACAATATTGAATAGTAATGGTGATAGTGGGCAATCTTGTTTCACTCCTGATTTTATTGGGAATGGTTCCAATTTATCACCATTATCTATGATCCTTAGTGATGTTTTTAAATAGATGCTACTATTTTAAGGAAAGTCCATTTATTCCTATACTCTCTAGAGTTTTTAATAGGAATGAGTTTGGATTTTATCAAATGCTTTGAGATGCTCATATGGGTTTTGGTTATTTATATAGGCAATTATGATAATAGTTTTCCTACTACTGAACCAGCCTTGCTTTCCTGATATAACTCTTACTTGATCATGATGTATTATCCTTGGGATGAGTTTCCTGTAACCTTTTTGCTAATATTTTATTTAAGATTTTTGCATCAATGTTCATTAGGGAGATTGGTCTATAATTTTCTTTTTCTGTTTTCATCCTATCTGGTTTAGACATCAGTACCATATCTGTGTCATAAAAGGAATTTGGTAGAACTCCCTTATTCTCCATTTTTTCAAACAGTTAATCTAGCATTGGAGTTAATTGTTCTTTAAATGTTTGGTAGAATCACATGTAAATCCATCTGGTCCTGGGGATTTTTTCTTAGGGAGTTGATTAATAGCTTGTCCTATTTCTTTTTCTTAAATGGGACTATTAAACCAATTTAATTCTTCCTCTGTTAAGCTGGGCAACATATATTTTTGAAGGTATTCATCCATTTCATTAAAGTAATCAAATTTATTGGCATAAAGTTGGACAAGATAATTCCTAATTATTGCTCTAATTTCCTATTCATTAATGGAAATTCCTCCCTTTTCATTTTTAAATTGTTATATAATTTTCCTCTTTCCTTTTTCTAATCCAATTTAGCAGTAGAGCCAACTCTTAGTTTTATTTATAAATTCAATAGTTTTTTTTTTAATTTTCAATATATTAATTCTCTCCTTTTATTTTTATAATTTCAAGTTTAGTGTTTGATTGGGGGGGTTAATTTGATTTTTTTTCTAGCTTTTTTAGTTGCTAATTCATTTTCTCTTTCTCTATTTTATGCAAGTAGCCCTCTAGAGATATAAAATATTCCCTTATTACCATTTTGGCTGCATCCCACATATTTTGGTATGTTGTCTCATCATTGTCATTCTCTTGGGTGAAATTATTACTTGTGCCTATGATTTGCTGATTTACCCATTCATTCTTTAAGATGAGATTATTTATTTTCCAATTATTTTTTAAGTATATTTTCCCCTGGCTTTTTATTGAATGTAATTTTTATTGCATCATGATCTGGAAATGATGCATTTAATATTTCTGCCTTTCTGTATTTGAATTTGAGGTCTTTATGTCCTAATATATGGTCAATTTTTGTATAGGTTCCATGAACTGATGAAAAGAAAGCATATTGCTTTCTGTCTCCATTTAGTTTTCTTCAAAGATCTATCATATCTAACTTTTCTAATATTCAATTTACCTCTTTAACTTCTTTCTTATTTATTTTGTGTTTGATTTATCTAGTTCTTAGAGTGCAAGTTTGAGATCTCCCAGGATTATAGTTTTGCTGTCTATTTCTTCTTGCAGCTCTCTTAACTTCTCCTTTAGGGATTTAGATGCTATACACTTGGTGCATATATGTTTAGCATTGATATTGTTTCATCATTTATGCTGCCATTTAGCAAGATGTAGTTTTCTTCCTTATCTCTTTTAATTAGATCAATTTTTGCTTTTGTTTGATCTGAGATAAGGATGGTTACCCCTGCTTTTTTGATCACCTGAAGCATAGGAGATTTTGCTCCAGCTTTTTATTTTTACTCTTTATGTAATGCCCTGCTTCAACTATGTTTCCTATAAACAACATATTGTAGGATTCTGGCTTTTAATCCAACTTCCAGATGCTTTGCTTTTTGGTGGAGTTTACCCTATTCACATTTTTGGTTAAAATTACTAATTCTGTATTTTCTGTGATCTTGTTAACCCCAGATTATACTTTTCTCTTTCTTTTTCCTCTTACTCCCCTTCCCAGTATTAAACTTATGAGCACCCCTGGCCACACACAGTCCTTTCTTTTTAGAATCTGTCCCTCCCCCTTAGATCCCTCCCCTTTTCTTAAAACTATCCCTTTAAATTTCTGTATTCCCTTCTATTTAGCCGACTCTTTCCCTTTTCTCTTTTCACCTCACAATTTTCAATGAGGTGGGAGAAGTTTCTCTGTAAACCAAATATGTCTAATATTTTCTCTTAGGGCCAATTATGAGGAGAGTAAGATTCATACTATGATCGTTTACTTTCCTTCTTTCCCTCAGATAAAACAGGGTTTCTTTGCCTCTTTGTGAGATGTAGTACCTCCACTTTTCCCTTTTTCTAGTACAATTTCCTTTCTTCCTCTTGATTTTTTTTCCTGAGGCAATTGGGGTTAAGTGACTTGCCCAGGATCACACAGTTAGGAAATGTTAAGTGTCTGAGGTTAGATTTGAACTCAGGTCCTCCTGACTTCAGGGCTGATGCTTTATCCACTGCACCACCTAGCTGCCCTTCTCTTTATTCTTTTTAATATTATAACAGTAATCCAAATTATACATGTATTCTTTATGTATATCCATGATAGAAAAAAAGTTCTCAAGAGTCCTTTTTACCTTTTTAGTCTTCTCTTGAGTCCTATATTTGGAAATAAAACTTTTTGTTTAGTTCTGTTTTTTTTTTTTTTTTTTTTTTTTTTTTTTTTTTTTTTTGTTAGAAATGAATGGAATTCACCAGTTTCTTTGAATATCCATTTTCTTCTCTGAAAGAAAATGCTTAGTTTGGCTAGGTAAAGTATTCTTGTCTGTATGCCAATTTCCTTTGCCTTTAGGAATAGATTCCAGGCCCTTTCATACTTTAATGTGGAAGCTGCTAGATCCTGAGTGATCCTTACTGTGGCTTCTTACTATTTGATTTTTTTTTTCTTTTTACCTGGCTGCTTGTAGTATTTTTCCTTTGGTCTGAAAGTTATGGAATTTAGTCACAATATTTCTTGGAGTTTTAATTTTGGGATCTCTTTTTGTAGGTGATTAAGGAATTCTTTCAATGTCTATTTTACCTTCTGTTTCTATGACATCTGGGCAGTTTTCTATGATTTACTGAAAAAATAGTGTCTTGGCTATTGAGATGATCATATGGTTTTTATCGAATTGATTATTAATATGGTCAATTATACTAATAGTTTTCCTAATATTAAACCAGCCCTGCATTCCTGGTATAAATCCTACTTGATCATAGTGTATTATCCTGGGGATGATTTTCTGAAGTCTTTTTGCTAATATTTTATTTAAGATTTTAGCATCAATATTCATTAAGAAGAGTGGTCTATAGTTTTCTTTCTCAGTTTTCAATCTACCTGGTTTAGGTATCAATACCATGTCTGTGTCATAAAAGGAGTTTGGTAGGACTCCTTCATCCCCTATTTTTTTCAAATAGTTTATATAATATTGGGGCTAATTGTTCTTTAAATGTTTGCTAGAATTTACATGTAAATCCATATGATCCTGGGGATTTTTTCCTGGGGAGTTGATTAATAGCTTGTTCTATTTCTTTTTCTGAAATGGGACTATTTAAGCAATTTATTTCCTCCTCTGTTAATCTTGGAAGCCTATATTTTTGGAGGTAGTCATCCATTTCACTTAGGTTATCAAATTTAATGGCATAAAGTTGGGCAAAGTAACTCCTAATAATTGCTTTTATTTCCTCTTCATTGGTGAAAAGTTCCTCCTTTTCATTTTTAAGACTAAATTTGATTTTCCTCTTCCTTTTTCTGATCAGATTTACCAAAGCTTTATCTATTTTATTGGCTTTTTCATAAAACCAACTCTTGGTTTTATTTATTAATTCAATAGTTTTTGTTTTTTTTACTTTCAATATTATTGATTTCTCCTTTTAATTTTTGTATTTCAAGTTTAGTTTTTTGGTTGGGGGTTTTTAATTTTGTCTTTTTCTAGCTTTTTAAGTTGCAGGCCCAAATCATTAATCTCCTCTTTCTCTATTTTATGCAAATAAGCCTCTAAAGATATAAAATTTCCCCTTATTACCGCTTTAGCTGCATCCCACAAATTTTGGTATGATGTCTCATCGTTGTCAGTGAAATTATTAATTGTTTCTATAATTTGCTTTTTCATCCAGTCATTCTTTTAGATGAGCTTATTCAGTTTCCAATGACTTTTTGGTCTATTTACCCCTAACTTCTTATTGAATGTAGTTTTTATTGTATTGTGATCTGAGAAGAAGGCATTTACTATTTCTGCCTTCCTGCATTTAATTTTCAGATCTTTATGTCCTAATATATGGTCAATTTTTGTATAGGTTCCATGAACCGATGAGAAGAAAGTATACTCCTTTCTATCACCATTCACTTTTCTCCAAAGGTTTATCATACCTAGTTTTTCTAATGTTCTATTTACCTCTTAAATTTATTTCTTATTTATTTTGTGGTTTGATTTATCTAATTCTGACAGTGCAAGATTGAGATCTCCCACTATTATAGTTTTGCTGTCTATTTCTTCTTGCAACTCTCTTAACTCTTCCTTTAGGAAGTTAGATGCTATTCCACTTGGTGCATATATGTTTAGTATTGATATGGTTTCATTGTCTATGCTACCTTTTAGCAGTATATAATTTCCTTCCTTATCTCTTTTAATTAGATTAACTTCTGCTTTTGCTTGATCTGAGATAAGGATGGCAACCACTGCTTTTTTGTTTTTACCTGAAGCATAATAGATTCTGCTCCAAGCTTTTACCTTTGCTCTCTCTATATCTCCCTGCTTTAAGTGTGTTTCCTGTAAACAACATATTGTAGGGTTCTGACTTTTAATCCAGTTCTGCTATCTGCCTCCATTTGATGAGAGAGTTCATCCCATTCACATTTACAGTTAAAATTACTAATTCTGTATTCCCTGCCATCATATTATCCCCAGATTATATTTACCCCCCTGAATCCCTTCCACAATATTTAATTTATAGACCCCACTTGTGATGCGCAGCCCTCCCATTTTAGTATCCCACCCCCCTCCTTTTAAGTCCCTTCCCCTTTCTTGTACTCTTCCCTTATTCCCTTTGTCCTTTTCCCTTTTCCTCTCCCCCTTTTAATGAGGTGAGAGAGAATTCTCTGAAAAACAAATATGTCAATTATTTACCCTTTGAGTCTACTCTGATGAGAGTAAGATTCACACAATGTTTCTCTCCCTCTCTAAATTCCCTCAGATGTGGTAGATTTTCTATGCCTCTTCCTGGGATGTAGTTTCCCTCTTTTTATCTCTCCTTCCCCTTTTTCTGATACTATCTCCTTCCCTTTACTACTCTCCTTTTTTATATCATATCAGTAAAATCAAATTATCCATGTGGACTTTCTGTATATCCACAACACAGATACAGTTCTCAAGAGTTCTTTTTATCTTTTTCTGCTTCTCTTCAGTCTTGTGGATGTAGATGAAATTTTTTGTTTAAGTCTGGTTTTTTTCTTAGAAACAAATGGAATTCCTCTGTTTCATTGAATGACCATCTTCTTCCATGCAAGAAAATGCTAAACTTAGCTGGGTAGTTTATTCTTGGTTGCAATCCTTGTTCTTTTGCCTTTCAGAATATCAGGTGCCAGGCCCTTTGATCCTTTAATGTGGAGGCAGCCAGATCTTGTGTACCCTTATTGTGGCACCCTGATATTTGAATTGTTTTTTCCTAGCTGCTTGCAGTATTTTTTCCTTGGTAGTTCTGCAGCTTAGCCACAATGTTCCTTGGAGTTCTTTTTTTAGGGTCTTTTTCAGAAGGTGTTTGATGCATTATTTCAACACCTATTTTCCCTTCTGTTTCTATTATCTCTGGACAGTTCTCTTTGATGATTTCCTGTAAAATAGAATCTAAGCTCTTTTTTTGATCATAGTTTTCGGGAAGGCCAATGATACTCAGATTATCTCTCCTAGATCTATTTTCCAGGTCTATAGATTTTCCCAGTAAGTATTTGACATTATTCTCCAGCTTTTGTTGTTGTTGTTGTTGTTGTTTTGTTTTGTTTTGTTTTGTTTTGTCTTGGTTTCTCAATGAATCATTCATTTCTTTTTGTTCAGTCCTAATTTTTAATGAGTTATTTTCTTCATTCACATTTTTTAGTTCTTTTTGTATATGCCCCATTGAGATTTTAAATGAATTATTTTGCTCTGTTGAATTTTTTTCCATTTCACTAATTTTTAGTGAGTTATTTTCTGTTTCCAATTCACAAATCCTACTTTCCTGTGGTTTTTTAACCTTTTCTAATTCACAAATTTTGTTTCCTGCACCTCCTATTAATTCTTTATTTTTTCCAACTCAAATTTCAAGAGGTTGTTATTCTCTATCATAGCTTCTCTTTCCTTTCCCCATTTTTCTTCAAATTCTCTTAACTTTTTAATAGTCTCTTCTAGGAGAGAGTTATGTGATGGGGGGCAGGTATCATTCCCCTCTAGGGTGTTATCTGCAGACTCTCTACTGTTAGCCTCCTGGGGTTGGATACCCACTTTTTCTCTGTGTAGAAGGTGTCAATCATTTTCTTAGCTTCTTACTCATTATTAAAAATCTGTGTGGGGTCTGCCGTTGGGGTAAGAAATTTATTTATCAGCTTCCTTTCAGGCGGGGATAGGTTGGCTCCTGTGTCTGGACTAAGAGAGAGCTCTGGAGAGAGCTCCCTTCCCCCCCCCACCCGAAATGATTTAGAGATATTTAGCATGGCTGTGTTGCAAGGAGTGCCCAGTGAAGGACCCTCGCTTTGTGGCCTAGTGACTGCCCTGAGACTAGAGGCTGAACAGTAAAAGCATCACAAATCCCAGCAAAAGCCTCCTGTGGGGCCGTGAATATTAGCAGCTGATGAGAAAATCCCCTGCGCTCAAACTGGAAGTATTTGCCTGGAGAGCACAGTTCTTGCTTTGAAGGTTCTGCTATTATGGGAGTTCTGCTGCTGCTGGAGTTTCGCTGCAGGAAGAATTCCATGCCTCAGGCTGAGCCCCACACAGCCTGGGCTGTGTCCCCCTCCGTTCATGTTCTTAACTGCCCCAAGGAAAAGCCCTGGACAGCAGAAGTCGGCTGCATTGCCATGCCGAGATCTGTTAGGTCGCTTCTGGTTTGGGGTGATTATATTATCTGGCTATTGCTTTAACGTGGCTTTGATTTCTCTTCTGATCTGCTATTTTAAAAAGCAGAGTAGAGCTATCAGCCTATGCCAGATTCTTCTATCTCAGTGGCTTCTCTGATCCTTGAGTTGTCCCCAGCCCATTTGGCACAGTGTGCTAGCCCTAATCCAACACTGTCTGTGCTGATCTTTTTTTTTTTCCTCCCCTTGGAACCGACCTTTTCTGTCGAAATTCCAGAATCTCTTAGGCTGGTAAGTTGTGCGACTAATCCTTGAGGTTTTTATCAGTCCAGCATTATTTTTGAGGTGGATTTAACTAGTTGGTATTGAGGGAAGAAGGGAGCTTACAAATTCTCATGTATCTTCTCTGCCATCTTGGCTCGGCCCAATTGAATTTTTGAATAAGTTGTTTTGTTGTATGGATTTTTTTTCCATTTAACAAATTCTGGTTTTTAAGGAGTCATTTTTCTGTTTCACAAATTTTGTTTTTCTGGGAGTTGCTTTCTTTTTACTGTTTATCAAATCTATGTTTTAATGAGTTATATGCTTTTTTCCATTTCACTATTTCTGTTTTGTGTTGCCTTTTCCTAACTTACTTGCAAGGCTTTCATTTCCTTTCCCCATTTTTCTTTTAGATCTCTTTTAAGGTTCTTTTTCAGTTCTTCTAGGACAGCCTTGTGTGATGGGGACCAGGTTATTTCAACTTTTGGAGTTTCATTTGGAGACAATCTGCTTTTAGTCTCCTTGGGGTTTGAAATCTGTTCTTCTCTTTCACCATAAAAGCTGTTAATTGTTAGAGTCCTCTTTACTTTTTTTTACTCATTATTTTTTAACATTATTTTAAGGTCTGCCTTTATTGCAAGAAGGGTTTTCCCATTTCTGGGAAGACCAGCAGCTGTGCTGGGTCAAGTGCTGATTTACTCCTGGTGCTGGCTCAGCTACTTTGAAACTGCACTACTCCAGGACTCTGAGCTGTCTAAGTTGCCATTTGTGGTCAGCTGTCTGGGCCTTGCTGTCTCTCTTCAGCTTCTGATTAAAACAGATCTTCTATTATTCACTTCCTCCCATCAACTCTCTGCCATGCAGAAATCACATCACCACACTGAGCCTGCTCTGCCCTGGGGTTCTGTTCTCTCTGTGCTGGTGTTTGTAGTCAATTGCTTGTGCTTTGGTGCCTCTCTCTTGTTTCTGATTGAAACAGATCTTTTCTGGTCTCTTTCTTCTGGTAAATTCTTTGTTGCCCTGGCTGTCTCACTCCCATTTCCAATTGGAACAGACCTTTGACATTATCTTCTGCTGATAATTTGTTGTACTCTCTTATTTGTGGGTTCTTCCTATTCAAAGCTAATTCAGAGGCTGAATTGTGTAATTATTGTGAGGATTGTAAAGAAACTGGACATGGACATGGCTCTTTTTAATAATGAGATGATCCAGGCTAGTTCTGATGATCTTGTATGAAGAGAGCCATCTACACCCATAGAGAGGACTATGGGAACTAAATGTGCATCAGAACCTAACATTCTCACTCTTTTTGATGTTGTTCACTTGAGTTTTTTGGGTTTTTTTACTCATTTTCTTTCCTTTTTGATCTGATTTTTCTTTTGGAACAAGAGACTTGTATAAATGTTTACACATATTGGATTTAACATATATTTTGACATTTATAACATATATTGGATTGCTTGCCATCTAGGGAAGGGCGTGGGGTGAAGGATGGGAAAATCTAAATCACAAGACTATGCAAGTTTCAATGTTGAAAAATTATCTGTGCATTTGTTTTGAAAATAAAAAAGCTTTAATTTAAAAAAAGATTAAAGTGTACTCTTTTAATTTTTTGTCTTTTTTTAAAAATTAAATTGTTTTCTCCTTCAATGGTTTTTCTCTTGCATATGGAAATATGTTTTGTATAACTTTACAAATATAATTCATATGCTGTTGGCCTTCTCAAGGAGTTGGGGAGGGAAGAAAGAAAGAGAATTAAAACTTAAAATAAAAAAAAGGAATGCTAAAAGTTTTTTTTTTTTTTAACATGGAATTGAAAGATATTTAACAATATTAGTTAAAATGTATTACATTTTTATTTTGCTTATGGAAATTACAAACATTGGTTCAATGAATCAACAAGAATTTATTAAATATAATTTATGTACTAGTCATAGAAATACATGGATAAAAACAGAATGTTCCTTGACTTCAATGAATTTATATACTAAGAACATCAATAAAATCAAGCACTGAAGGAGCATTTTAAAATATGATAAATGTGCATATGTGTCCGACAATTTAAAATATTTATGCTAAGGCAATATTTTTTTCCAAACACTTATAATTAATGGAAGAATACTTCATTTACAGATTTTAGTAAATACAGTTCTATAAATGTTATTTATAGAAATAAATTAAATATGCAATATAAGTAATGATCAAGCAAAATTCTTTTTATTTGTTGATGACATTGCTTTTCTTAGAAGACTCAAGAGAATATGCAAACTGAGAAACATAGCATCATATGCCTTGTCTACCACTACTAATTTTGGAAATTTGCTTTGGCAGTGCTTTTAAAAATAGAAAGTAAAATCCAAGGAAGCATTGAATAAGGATTTTTTTTTACTATGAACTTGAACTCACTCTTTGATTAGCCCAAGAATATAAATTTTGAGTGGGAAAAGAAATATATATTTGAAAATTATTTATGTAAAAATCAAAGCATGTTGGCAGAAATCTAATTGTAGAAATTAATTAAAAAATTTAATTTAATTTCACACTATCCAACAATAAGTTATTAGAACAGATAAGAATAAGGCCACCAAACTAAAGATTAAAAGGAAGAATTTCATAAGATCTTTTTTAAAAGAGAAAAATATATTACAAAGTAAACTATATTTATTTCTGAGCATTACATTTTAGGAAGTATATTCACCAACTGGAACTTATGAATCTTAGTCCATATTGCACAGCAATTTTTTTTTTTTATTATATATATATATATATTTTATAATATTATCCCTTGTATTCATTTTTCCAATTTACCCCCCCTCCCTCTATTCCCTCCCCCCGACGACAGGCAATACCATACATTTTACATGTGTTACAATATAGTCTAGGTACAATACATGTGTGCGAATATCACTTTCTTGTTGCACAATAAACATTAGAATCCGAAGGTACATGCAACCTGGGCAGACAGATATTAGTGCTAACAATTTTCATTCCCCTCCCAGTGTTTCTTCTCTGGGTGCAGCTACCTCTGTCCATCATTGATCAACTGGAGGTGAGTTGGATCTTCTTTATGTTGAAGATTTCCACTTCCATCAGAATACATCCTCATACAGCATTGTTGTTGAAGTGTACAGTGATCTTCTGGTTCTGCTCATTTCACTCAGCATCAGTTGATTTAAGTCTCTCCAGGCCTCTCTATATTCCTCCTGCTGGTCATTTCTTACCGAGCAATAATATTCCATAACCTTCATATACCACAATTTACCCAACCATTCTCCAACTGATGGACATCCATTCATCCTCCAGTTTCTAGCTACAACAAAAAGAGCTGCCACAAACATTTTGGCACATATATGTCTCTTTCCGCTCTTTAGTATTTCTTTGGGATATAATCCCAGTAGTAGCGCTGCTGGGTCAAAGGGTATGCACAGTTTGATAACTTTTTGGGCATAATTCCAGATTGCTCTCCAGAATGGCTGGATTCTTTCACAACTCCACCAGCAATGTATTAGTGTCCCAGTTTTCCCACATCCCCTCCAACATTTGTCATTATTTGTTCCTGTCATCTTAGCCAATCTGACAGGTGTGTAGTGGTATCTCAGAGTGGTCTTAATTTGCATTTCTCTGATCAGTAGTGATTTGGAACACTCTTTCATGTGAGTGGATATAGTTTCAATTTCTTCCTCTGAGAATTGTCTGTTCATATCCTTTGACCATTTATCAATTGGAGAATGGTTCGGTTTCTTATAAATTTGGGTCAGTTCTCTATATATTTTGGAAATGAGACCTTTGTCAGAACCTTTAACTTTAAAAATATTTTCCCAATTTGTTACTTCCCTTCTAATCTTGTTTGCATTAGTATTATTTGTACAGAAACTTTTTAGTTTGATGTAATCAAAATCTTCTATTTTGTGATCAATAATGATCTCTAGTTCTCCTCTGGTCATAAATTCCTTCCTCCTCCACAGGTCTGAGAGGTAGACTATCCTCTGTTCCTCTAATCTATTTATTATCTTCCTCTTTATGCCTAAATCATGGACCCATTTTGATCTTATCTTGGTATATGGTGTTAAGTGTGGATCCATATCTAATTTCTGCCATACTAATTTCCAGTTTTCCCAACAGTTTTTTCCGAATAATGAATTTTTATCCCTAATGTTGGAATCTTTGGGTTTGTCAAAGATTAGATTGCTATAGATGTATCCTTTTTTGTCCTTTGTATCTAATCTGTTCCACTGATCTACCGGTCTATTTCGTAGCCAATACCAAATGGTTTTGGTGACTGCTGCTATATAATATAGCTTTAGATCAGGTACACTTAGACCACCTTCCTCTGAGTTTTTTTTCATTAGTTCCCTTGCAATTCTTGACCTTTTATTCTTCCATATGAATTTTGTTGTTATTTTTTCTAGGTCATTAAAATAGTTTCTTGGGAGTCTGATTGGTATAGCACTAAATAAATAGATTAGTTTGGGGAGTATTGTCATCTTTATTATATTCGCTCGGCCTATCCAAGAGCACTGAATGTCTTTCCAATTATTTAAATCTGATTTTATTTTTGTGGCAAGTGTTTTGTAATTTTTCTCATATAATTCCTGACTTTTCTTTGGTAGATGGATTCCCAAATATTTTATACTCTCAACATTTGTTTGGAATGGAATTTCTCTTTGTATCTCTTGCTGTTGCATTTTGTTAGTGATATATAAAAATGCCGAGGATTTATGTGGATTTATTTTGTATCCTGCCACTTTGCTGAAATTTTGAATTATTTCTAGTAGCTTTTTAGCAGAGTCTTTGGGGTTCTCTAAGTATACCATCATGTCATCTGCAAAAAGTGATAGTTTGATTTCCTCATTTCCTACTCTAATTCCTTGAATCTCTTTCTCGGCTCTTATTGCCGAGGCTAGCGTTTCTAGTACTATATTGAATAGTAATGGTGATAGTGGGCAACCTTGTTTCACTCCTGATCTTACTGGGAAAGGTTGCAGTTTATTTCTATTTGCACAGCAATTTTTAAAACACCTTTGAATATTTAGTCTAATGAAAAAAATTCAAAATTGACAATAGAAGGACAGATATTATAAAGTGCAAATAAAGATTACAAGAAAATTGTCTAAAGAATTAGATCTATCAAAAAGTAGAATGGACTGCTTCAGGATTGTTATTGAGGTGTAAAATGTTCTCTCGGTTCTTCTCACTTCACTTAGCATCATCCAGGCCTTTCTGAAATCACTCTGCTGATCATTTCTTATAAAGCAATAATATTCCATAACATTCATATACTATATCTCCAACCGATGGTCAACCACTCAGTTTCCTGTTCCTTGCCATTACAAAAAGGGCAGCTACAAACATTTTTGCACTTGTAGTTCCTTTTCCTTTTTTTAATGATCCTTTGTGATAGAAGCCCAATGGAGACATGGCTGGATCAAAGGATATGCAGTTTGATAGCCCTTTGAGCAAAATTCCAAATTGCTCTCCAGAATAATTGGATCGGTTCACAACTCCACCAACAATGTATTTGTATTCCAGTGTTCCCATATCCCATCCAACATTCATGTTTTATCTTTTCCTATTATAGTAGTCAATCTGAGATGTGTGAAATAGTACCTTTCAGTTGTCTTAATTTGCATTTTTCTTATCAGTAATGATTTAAAACATTTTCCTAAGACTAGAAATGGTTTTAATTTCTTCAAGTTATCTGTTCATATTCTTTATCCATTTATCAATTGGAGAATGGTTTGTTTTCTTATAAATTTGAGTCAATTTTCTATATATTTTAGAAATTAGGTCTTTGGCTGAAGCCTTTTCAAAGAAACACAGGAAGAATCACATAATTCAGGAGATAACAAGTATGTATGAATAGGTTGAGGAAATAGCAAATATCGCTATACTATCCACTTTAATTAATTGATTGATTATTATTATTATTATTTTTGAGAATTTCTCTACTTAATCAGAGTGGAAGTGCAGATTGGAAGACTAATCACAGGACAAAATGCCCCGTCATATTAATTTATTTATTTAAGAAACAATAATAAAAACATCAAATGGTTCTTTTATATAATTAAAATGAAAATCAAGTTTATTTAGAGGAACAAATAGAAAGGAATGTCAATAAGAATTATGGGAGCAGGGGAAAGGATTGAATAGAAGGAGGTCAAGAGATTTCAAGTTATATTACAAACTGGTAATTATTAAAAAAAAAAACTAGTTCTGGGCAAAATTTAGATCAATGAATCTGAATAAATTATCTAAATTTTTAAGCAAAGACATATAATAGGTTAGCATTTGATAATTAAAAATCCATAAAGCATTGTTGGAAAGAATCATTATTTGACATCTGCTAGCTACAAACATGCCTAGATTTCTCTTATCTTTAAGCCATCTTGAATAAACCCCGCTATCCCTTTATTCTATTCCCCTAAATCCCTTCTCTTTCATAGTCCAACCCCTAGGAACTAATATCAACATGAAATGTTTCCATTTCTTCCCCTTACAGTCACTTCTCTTTTATCATTTTGCTTCTGACACTAAGCTGTGAATGAAATTGCTCTCTACAAAAAATATCACTGTCTTTTGCCTCTTTTTGTGCATTGAGTGCTTAGCATAATGCCTGGCAGATAAATAGATACTTAATATGTATTAACTTGAATTTACTGAATTTCTTTATTATTATTATTATTATTATTATTATTATAGCTTTTTATTTACAAAACAAAAAACAATAAAAACATTTCAACACTGACCCTTGCAAAACCTTCCTTCCAAATTTTTCCCTCTTTCCCCCCCTTCCCTAGATAGCAGATATTTCAATACATGCTAAAATGTATGCTAAACCCAATATATGTATACATATCCACAAAGTTATCTAGCTGCACTAGAAAAATCAGATCTAGAAAGAAAAAACAAACAAACAAACCAACCTGAGAAGGAAAATAAAAATGCAAACAAACCACATCAGAAAGAATGAAAATACCATGTTGTGGTCCACACTCAGTTCCCACAGTCCTCTTCCTGGGAATACATGGCTCTCTTCATTACCGAACATTTGGAACTGGTCTGAATCAATTCATTGTTGAAGAAAGTCATGTCCATCAGAATTGATCATCATATAATCTTGCTGTTGCCATGAACAATGATCTCCTAGTTTTGCTCATTTCATTTAACATGAGTACATGTGTTATGCCACAGTTCTCTTTATTATCCTGATTCAGTTTCCTTAATTATCCTGACTTAGTCCTGCCTCAGTTTCCCTAATTGCTTTTCCTCAGTTTATAATTGTTCTGCTCAATCCTGTAAAACCATTCCTCCCTCTTTATCAGGATAAAAGATCTTATATTTTAGAATATCAGAATTCCTCTCCCCATCCCAAGCTATCAGAATATCAGGTACTGCCTTCTCAAGATTCCTCTTCCCATCTTCGGGATGTCTCCCCCATTATGTCATCCCATCTCTGGTGGGATGCCAGTTTCTCTGGCATTACATTTTGAAGACTTCCCACTGAGATGTTAGAAAATGAAGGCAGGATTAGAGAATAGAGACAATCGGGTCTCAGCCTTGGGCCTCAAGGAGGCTGGGGATCTGGGTTCTTTGCTTAGAGAGGCTGGCCCTCTGGATTTTTTTCCAGAGTCACACACAACTATGTTTTCAGGCACAAGTGTGCCTGATGCCTGATGGAAGACACCTCCATTTGGCCAAGGGAAAATCTGGCCTGAAACCCCTGCAGGGTAAGTTTTCTCTGTGGTCTGATTGCTAGCAAATTGAGTCCCCAGAAAAAGTTGGGCTGATGAGGCATATAACTCTGGGATATGCCAGTGAGCCTCTACATGGCATTATCTGGTTCTGAAGTATTCTTTGGGTACCTGAGTGCCTTTTGGTACTATAATACCTTTTGGTAGTATCTGGTTCTGAGTATCTTTTGGTGCTACCTGGTTTTAATCTGGGCATTTTCTGTGAAGGCAGAGAGATGCACCAAACTGGGGTTGAAAAATAAAAATTAAAATAAAATTTTAAAAAGCTCTGTTTGAATTTTGGGAGGGAAGACTTTTGGTCTGACAACTTCCCTCAGGGCTATTCTAAGATTTCCAGATAGCCCCTGGTTTGTGTGTTAAATGTTTTGACTGTGCAGTCTATGTTTGTATGTTCTGTATGACTTGTTTTGTGGTTCTGTTGGTTGGGAGCTCTGCTAAATTAAGAAATTTAGGAATTGATTATGTCAATGTTGCAACTATACTTAGCATGAAATTTGCTTGTAATTTTAAACTTTTAAAAACAGGACCTCAGGTTTTTCTTTAAAGTAGTTTAAAATTCAGGCATGGCTTGGTTTGAGCTAGGCCTCTGGAGAACAAAAGGAGTTTATGCTAATTGCTTTGAACTCTGTCTGGAGAAACATTTGATTAGTAATTTTAGGATGATTCTGAAATGGTTGGAAATAATTTTGCTGTTGCTTGTGCAGGCTAGATTTAGATATCTTTGAATATAAGATCTTAAGAAGTTCTGTTAACTTGCCTGAAAGGGGTCATGTGCCAATAATTAGGCAAAGAAGGGTCTTGGCAGAACCAAGATGGCAGAACGCACGCTTCATTCTAAGCTCCTCTTATACTCTCACTATTAATTACCAAATTCAGCCTCATAAATAGTGCTTCACTGTAAAATCCATGTATACTGGGAGTACAACAAATTACTAGCAGAAAATAATCTGGAAGATCACTAGAGAAAAGGTTTGTCCTGATAGGCAGGAGCAGGCCAGCTCAGGCAGGAAGGCAGAACCACAGGATAGTACATTGAGCAGACTAGGGCGGGGTGGTCTTCATTTGGGTGGAGATTTTGCAGGGAGGACTCTACCATAGGAGGGCTGCTCTGCTTTACTTGCAAAGCAGTAGACCAGCAGAGAAATTAAAACCAAAGGTAGAATGTACTCCAAAAAAAGCCAGAATCTAACAGGATCTGGCTACACCCACCCAATACCAGAAGTGACAGCACAGATCACAACACAGGTATGCAGCTGCATTCTGCAGCATGGGACTTTTGCCAAGGCGGCCACAAATCTGCATAGCAGTGGGGCTCTGCCCGAGGCAATAGAACTTCCACAGCACAGCCTCACTTCCCAAGACAGAGACATTTCTGGTGTGAGGCTCTTCCCAGGGCAGCTGCTGCTCCACACAACAAAGTTCTGCCCAGGGCAGTGAGACTTTTGCTGCTCAGCTGCTAGTCCTAGGCAGTCACTCTTCCAGAGCACTTCTGCAGCTCGGCCATGTTTTCCGGGGCAGAGACACTATCTTCCTAGGTCATTTCCACAGCCTGGCCACTCTTAGCAGCCCATTTGTAGGATAGCTACTGTCCATTAACTATCCCTGCTCTGCAGAGGAAGCTGGAAACCCCTCTTGTCCTGAAGGCAGACCCTAAGGCATAAAATGACAAAGAGACATCATACAAAAATTTGTGGGATGCAGCCAAAGTGGGAATAAGGAGAAATTTAAAAAAATCTTTAGAGCCTTACTTGAATAAAATAGAGAAAGAAAAAAATCAATGAATTGGGCTTCCAACTTAAAAAGCTAGAAAAAGAGCAAATTAAAAATCTCCAAGCAAATACTAACCTTGAAATTCTAAAATTAAAAGGATATATTGATAAAATTGAAAATTAAGAAAAAAAACTATTGAATTAATAAATAAAATAGAGTTGGTTTTATGAATAAAACAATAAAATTGATAAACCTTTGATAAATCTGATTAGAAAAGGAAAGAGGAAAATCAAATTATTAGTCTTAAAAATAAAAAGGGAGAACTTTCCACCAAATGAAGAGGAAATTAGAGCAATATTAAGGACTTACTTTGCCCAACTTTATGCAAACAAATTTGATAACCTAAGTGATATGGATGACTACCTCCAAAAATATAGGCTTCCCAGATTAACAGAGGAGGAAATAAATTGCTTAAATAGTCCCATTAAAAAAAAAAAAGAAAGAAAGAAAAAAGAAATAAAACAAGCTATTAATCAACTCCCTAAGGGAAAAAAAAAAAGAAAAAAAAAAAAAAAAAAAAAAAAAAAACTAGGACCAGATGGATTTACATGTGAATTCTATCAAACATTAAAGAACAATTAACTCCAATGCTATATAAACTATTTGAAAATATAGGGAATTAAAGACTCCTACCAAATTTCTTTTATGACACAGACATGATACTGATAACTAAACCAGGTAGTTTGAAAACAGAGAAATAAAATTATAAACCAATCTTTCTAATGAATATTGATGCTAAAATCTTAAATAAAATCTTAGCAAAAATATTACAGAAAATTAGGAAAACTATTAGAATAATTGACCATATCAATAACCAAATTAATAAAAAACATATGAACATCTCAATAGATGCAGAAAAAGCATTTGATAAAATCCAACATCCATTCCTATTAAAACACTTGAAAGTATAGGAATAAATGGAAAAATAAATAATAATAATAACAAATAAAAATAATCAGTAGCATCTATTTGAAACCTCAGTAAGCATCATATGTAATAGGGATAAACTGGAACCATTCCCAATATGGTCAGGAGTGAAACAAGGTTGCCCACTATCACTATTACTATTCAATATTGAATTAGAAATACTAGCTTTAGCAATGAGTTGAGAAAGAGTTTAAAGGAATTAGAGCAGGTAATGAAGAAACCAAATTATCACTTTTTGCTGATGATATGATGGTATACTTAGAGAATCCCAGAGATTCTACTAAAAATCTATTAGAAACAATCCCCACCTTTAACAAAGTTGCAGGATACAAAATAAACCCACATAAGTCATCAGCATTCTTATATATCACTAACAAAACCCAAAAAGTTAGTTACAAAGAGAAATTCCATTTAAAGTAAGTACCATTAGTATAAAATATTTGGGTACCTATCTGCCAAGGGAAAGCCAGGAACTAGATGAGCAAAACTATAAAATATTTTTCACACAAATAAAGTGAGATCTAAACAATTGGAAAAATATTAAGTTCTCTTGGATAGGGTGAGCAAATATAATAAAGATCACAATACTACCTCAAGTAATCAATTTATTTAGTGCTATTCCAATAAGACTCCCACAAAACTATTTTAACAACCTAGACAAAATAACAACAGAATTCATCTGGAAGAGTAAAAGGTCAAAAATTTCAAGGGAACTAATAAAAAAAAATCAAATAAAGGTAGCATAGCTGTACCAGACCTGAAATTATATTATACATCAGCGGTTACCAAAACCATTTGGTATTGGCTAAGAAATAGACTAATTGATCAGTGGAATAGGTTAGGTTGAAAAGACAAAATTGTCAATAACTTTAATAATCTAGTGTTTGACAAACCCAAAGACCTAGCTTTTGGGATAAAAATTCACTGTTTGACAAAAACTGCTGGGAAAATTGGAAATGAGTATGCCAGAAACTAGGCATTGAACAACACTTAACACTGTACATCAAGATAAGGTCAAAATGGGTTCATTATTTAGGCATAAAGAATGAGATTACAAGTAAATTAGAAGAACATAAGATAGTTTACCCCTCAAACTTGTGGAGGAGAAAGGAATTTGTGACCAAAGTAGAACTAGAGATCATTATTAATCACAAAATAGAAAATTTTGATTATATCAAATTGAAAAATTTTTGTACAAACAAAACTAATGCAGACAAGATTAGAAGGAAGCAGAAGCCATAAACTGGGAAAACATTTTTACAATCAAAGGTTCTGACAAAGGTGTTATTTTCAAAACATATAGACAACTGACTCTAATTTATAAGAAATCAAGCCATTCTCCATTTGATAAATGGTCAAAGGATATGAATAGACAATTTTCTTTTTTTTTTTTTTTTTTTTTTTTTTTAATTTTTTTTTTTTATTATATATATATATTTTATAATATTATCCCTTGTATTCATTTTTCCAAATTACCCCCCCTCCCTCTATTCCCTCCCCCCGACGACAGGCAATACCATACATTTTACATGTGTTACAATATAGTCTAAGTACAATACATGTGTGTGAGTATCATTTTCTTGTTGCACAATAAACATTAGAATCCGAAGGTACATGCAACCTGGGCAGACAGATATTAGTGCTAACAATTTACATTCCCCTCCCAGTGTTTCTTCTCTGGGTGTATCTACCTCTGTCCATCATTGATCAACTGGAAGTGAGTTGGATCTTCTTTATGTTGAAGATTTCCACTTCCATCAGAATACATCCTCATACAGTATTGTTGTTGAAGTGTACAGTGATCTTCTGGTTCTGCTCATTTCACTCAGCATCAGTTGATTTAAGTCTCTCCAACCCTCTCTGTATTCCTCCTGCTGGTCATTTCTTACAGAGCAATAATATTCCATAACCTTCATATACCACAATTTACCCAACCATTCTCCAACTGATGGACATCCATTCATCTTCCAGTTTCTAGCTACAACAAAAAGAGCTGCCACAAACATTTTGGCACATATATGTCTCTTTCCGCTCTTTAGTATTTCTTTGGGATATAATCCCAGTAGTAGCGCTGCTGGGTCAAAGGGTATGCACAGTTTGATAACTTTTTGGGCATAATTCCAGATTGCTCTCCAGAATGGCTGGATTCTTTCACAACTCCACCAGCAATGTATTAGTGTCCCAATTTCCCCACATCCCCTCCAACATTTGTCATTATTTGTTCCTGTCATCTTAGCCAATCTGACAGGTGTGTAGTGGTATCTCAGAGTGGTCTTAATTTGCATTTCTCTGATCAGTAGTGATTTGGAACACTCTTTCATGTGAGTGGATATAGTTTCAATTTCTTCCTCTGAGAATTGTCTGTTCATATCCTTTGACCATTTATCAATTGGAGAATGGTTCGGTTTCTTATAAATTAGGGTCAGTTCTCTATATATTTTGGAAATGAGACCTTTGTCAGAACCTTTGTTTTTAAAAATATTTTCCCAATTTGTTACTTCCCTTCTAATCTTGTTTGCATTAGTATTATTTGTACAGAAACTTTTTAGTTTGATGTAATCAAAATCTTCTATTTTGTGATCAATAATGATCTCTAGTTCTCCTCTGGTCATAAATTCCTTCCTCCTCCACAAGTCTGAGAGGTAGATTATCCTCTGTTCCTCTAATCTATTTATTATCTCCCTCTTTATGCCTAAATCATGGACCCATTTTGATCTTATCTTGGTATATGGTGTTAAGTGTGGATCCATATCTAATTTCTGCCATACTAATTTCCAATTCTGCCATACTAATTTCCGACAATTTTCAAATGAAGAAATTGAAACTATTTCTAGCCATATGAAAAGGTGCTCCAAATCATTATTAATCAGAGAAATGCAAATCTGAAATACACTACATACCTGTCAGATTGGATAGGAACAGGAAAAAATAATGCTGAATGTTGCAGAGTATGTGGGAAAACTGGGACACTGATACATTGTTGGTGGAATTGTGAATACATCCAGCCATTCCGGAGAGCATTTTTGGAACTATACTCAAAAAGTTATCATAGCCTTTGATTCAGCAGTGTTACTACTATGCTTATATCCCAAAGAGATCTTAAAGAAGGGAAAGGGACCTCGATGTGCAAGAATATTTGTGGCAGCCCTCTTTATAGTGGGCAGAAACTGGGAAGTGAGTGGATTCCATTCAATTGGAGAATAGCTGAATAAATTGTGGTATATGAATGTTATGGAATATTATTGTTCTGTAAGAAAAGACTAGCAGGATGATTTCAGAAAGACTTGGAGAGACTTATATGACCTCATGCTGAGTGAAATGAGCAGGGCCAGGAGATCATCATATACTTCAACAACAATATTATATGATAATCAATTCTGATGCATGTGGCTCTCTTCAACAATGAGATGAATCAAATCAATTCTTTTTGTTCAATAATGAATAGAACCTGCTACACCCAGCTTAAGACCTTTGGGAAATGAGTGTGAACCACTACATAGCATTCCCAATCCCTCTATTTTTGTCTGCCTGCATTTTTTATTTCCTTCACAGGTTAATTGTACATTATTTCAAAGTCTGATTCCTCTTGTGCAGCAAAATAACTGTATGGATATGTATATATGTATTTTATTTAGCATATACTTTAAAATGTATTGGTCTACCTACCTTCTGGGGGAAGGTGTGTGAGAAAAGTGGGGAAAATTGGAACAAAAGGTTTTGCTGAAAAGGTCAATACAAAGCTATAATAAGCATTATTATTACCCCAGTTCCTTAATTAAGATTTCAGCATTTTGGTATCAGTCCTCTAATAGTTCAGGGTTGCCTGCCTTCATTTAACTGCATAATGTGCTGAGAAATCTGTTAACTAGTAATAGTTCCTGTTCTATTGAGAGGCCCCACTTTTTCCCCCTTTGGACAGACTTGGGGTGCTCCTCTTAGGATGAGCAGCATAACTGTCTTGAGCATTGCTACTCTCTATATAAGCAGAGGCTGAGTTAATGCACAAATGACCACAGACCTAACTCACAGTGAACAGTCCATCTCAAATGGGATTCTCTGGCTGAGAAGCTCCCCAGCTACAGAGGACCTGCTATTTCTTCAATAGGTGGTCTGTGTGCCTTCCCAAATGTGGAATGTTGTTTTTATGTTAATAACTCTGGGGTTATCAGGGAGAGAGTTGTCCTTTCCTTAAGTCCTTGCATTTTTCTAGTTTTATTTTGGTTTATTTGCTTTATATAGGGTTGGTGAAAATTATGGTGCTAAGACCTTCTAGAGGAAGGTAATTCAATGATTTGAATATTCAAAAGAGAGAGAGTGTGGAATGTTATGCCACAGTTCTCTTTTATTATCCTGACTCAGTCCTGCCTCGGTTTCCCTAATTGCTTTGCCTCAGTTTATAATTGTTCTGCTCAATCCTGCAGAACCACCCTTCCCTCTTTATCAGAATATTTGATAAGGATAAAAGATCTTACTTATATTTTAGAATATCAGAATGCCTCTCCCCATCCCAAGCAATCAGAATATCAGATACCCTCTTATCAAGATGTCTCTTCCCATTTCTGGGGTGCCTCCCCCCATTATGTCATCCCATCTCTGGTAGCTCACCCCACCCTGTCAGAATCCCATTCTCGCTCTCAGAACCCTGACTGCAGCCCTGCCTCACTACCCCCTGAGTCTGAACCACATGTATATGTGTCATTGAGAACTCACATTGTTTGCTGGATTCTTGGAGACGATAGTCTCATTCAGCCCTGGAACCAAATCATGGATCCATTTGGGTCCCAGTAAATCTCTCCCTTTCAAATAAAATATTAAATACTCTAATCTCTATCTTGCCTAAGTTTCTCCAGCATTACACATATAAGTCTTTCTAGGCTTCTCTGAAATCATCCTATTGGTCATTTCTTACAGAACAATAATATTTCATAACAATCATATACCATAATTTATTTAGCCATTCTCCAATTGATGGACATCCATTCAGTTTCCAGTTGCTAGCCACTATGAAAAGGACTGCCACAAAATTTTTTGCATATATGGGTCCTTTTCCCTCCTTTAATATCTCTTTGGGATATAAGTCCAGTAATAATACTGATGGGTCAAAGGGTATGTACAGTTTTATAACTTTTTGAATATAATTCCAAATTGCTCTCTAGAATGATTGGATCCATTTACAAGTCCACCAACAATGCATCTGTGTCACAATTTTCCCACATTCTCTCGAACATTTGTCATCTTTTCCTGTCATCTTAGCAAATCTGAGAGGTGTGTAGTAGTATCTCAGAGTTGTCTTAATTTCCATTTCTCTGATCAATAGTGACTTGGAGCACCTTCTAAATTTCCTTTAAACTTTAATTAATTTGAGGAAAAGAATAAGCATTTATTAAGAACCAGCATTTATTAAGTGCCAGTAACTATGTTAAAGACTATGTACACATATTACACACACATAAACATACATACATACATGCATATATCTATTTGTCCTCTTTCTTTCTATCTATCTATCTATCTATCTATACATACATACAGCCAAATATATATAAGTATAGATACAGATTTAGACATGGTTAAATATGGACATGTATTAGCTTTGAAATCAGAGGATCAGTGCATGATTTCCAGATCTGTCACTTACATCCTATGTATTATTAGTTATATAATTTTACCTTTCTTACCCTTTAGTTTTCTCATCTTTACAATGATATTTTATTCAAACACACACACGCACCCAATTTATTTCTAGTATCTGAGCTTCCTAATATTATCAGACCAGATATCTAATATGTAGAAGTCACACAGTATTTTATAGTAGATATCACTTGATCATTGAAATAATTTACAACTTCATATTCATTTAAGGTATTCATCAGTGTCATGCTACATACAGTTTTTAAAGTAGGCTTTCTTTATGTAAGGGAGTTTTTTCAAACACTTTTATTTGTAGATAACATTATATCATTTGCTTAAACCATAAAAATTATTTAAATTCTCTTCAGAAAAATCTAAAATAATGCAGAACAATTCACTTTTACTATTTTCAATAAGATAATAAGGTGTATGAAAAAATGTATACCATATAGATTGTTATATGGCAGAATTAATTGTCCAGTTAATTTCTTCATATATATAATCTTTTTTTAAAATTATATTTATAAATTTTTTGACATTATATATGCATGAATATTTTTATAACATTATCCCTTGTATTCATTTTTCCAAATTATACACTCCCTCCCTCAACTCCCTCCCCTTGATGACAGGCAATCCCATATATTTTACATGTGTTATAATATAACCTGGATACAATATATGTGTGTAAATATCATTTTCTTGTTGCACATTAAGTATTAGATTCCGAAGGCATAAGTAACCTGGGTAGATAGACAGTACTGCTAACAGTTTACATTCACTTCCCAGTGTTCCTTCTTTGGGTGTAGTTGTTTCCGTCCATCATTGATCAACTGGAAGTGAGTTGGATCTTCTTTATGTTGAAGATATCCACTTCCATCAGAATACATCTTCATACAACATTGAAGTGTACAGTGATCTTCTGGATCTATTCATATCACACAGCATCAGTTTATGTAAGTCTCTCCAAGCCTCTCTGTATTCTTCCTTCTGGTAATTTCTTACAGAGCAATAGTACTCCATAACCTTCATATACCATAATTTACCCAACCATTCTCTAACTGATGAACATCCATTCATCTTCCAGTTTCTGGCCACTACAAAAAGAGCTGCCACAAACATTTTGGCACATACATGTCCCTTTCCCCTCCTCAGTATTACTTTGGGATATAAGCCCAATAGCAGCAATGCTGGATCAAAGGGTATGCAGTTTGATAACTTTTTGGGCATAGTTCCAAATTCCTCTCCAGAATGGTTGGATTCTTTCACAACTCCACCAACAATGTATTAGTGTCCCAGTTTTCCCACATCCCCTCCAACATTCATCATTATATGTTCCTGTCATCTTAGCCAATCTGACAGGTATGCAGTGGTATCTCAGAGTTGTCTTAATTTGCATTTCTCTGATCAGTAGTGATTTGGAAAACTCTTTCATATGAGTGTATATAATTTCAATATCATCATCTGAGAATTGTCTGGTCATACCCTTTGACCATTTATCAATTGGAGAATTGTTTAATTTCTTATAAATTATGGTCAGTTCTCTACATATTTTGGAAATGAGACCTTTATCGGAACCTTTAACTGTAAAAATATTTTCCCAATTTGTTACTTCCCTTCTAATCTTGTTTGCATTAGTATTGTTTGTACAGAAACTTTTTAGTTTGATGTAATCAAAATCTTCTATTTTGTGATCAATAATGATCTCTAGTTCTCCTCTGGTCATAAATTCCTTCCTCCTCCACAGGTCTGAGATGTAGACTATTCTCTGTTCCTCTAATCTATTTATGATCTCATTCTTTATGCCTAAATCATGGACCCTTTTTGATCTTATCTTGGTATATGGTGTTAAGTGTGGATCCATATCTAATTTCTGCCATACTAATTTCCAGTTTTCCCAACAGTTTTTTCCAAATAATGAATTTTTATCCCTATGTTGGTATCTTTGGGTTTGTCAAAGACTAGATTGCTATAGATGTACCCTTTTTTGTCCTTTGTATCTAATCTGTTCCAGTGATCAACTGGTCTATTTCTTAGCCAATACCAAATGGTTTTGGTGACTGCTGCTATATAATATAGCTTTAGATCAGGTACATCTACACCAACTTCATCTGACTTTTTTTTTTTTTTTTAGTTCCCTTGCAATTCTCGACCTTTTAGTCTTCCATATGAATTTTGTTGTTATTTTTTCTAGGTCATTAAAATAGTTTCTTGGGAGTCTGATTGGTATAGCACTAAATAAATAGATTAGTTTGGGGAGTATTGTCATCTTTATTATATTGGCTCAACCTATCCAAGAGCACTGAATGTCTTTCCAATTATTTAAATCTGACTTTATTTTTGTGGCAAGTGTTTTGTAATTTTTCTCATATAATTCCTGACTATTCTTTGGTAGATGAATTCCCAAATATTTTGTACTCTCAACATTTGTTTGAAATGGAATTTCTCTTTGTATTTCTTGTTGTTACATTTTGTTGGTGGTATATAAAAATGCTGAGGATTTATTTTGTATCTTGCAACTTTGCTAAAATTATGAATTATTTCTAATAGCTTTTTAGCAGAGTCTTTGGGGTTCTCTAAGTATACCATCATGTCATCTGAAAAGAGTGATAGTTTGATTTTCTCATTTCCTACTCTTATTCCTTTAATCTCTTTCTTGACTCTTGTTGCCGAGGCTAGCATTTCTAATGCAATATTGAATAGTAATGGTCATAGTTGGCAACCTTGTTTCACTTCTGATCTTACTGGGAAAGGTTCTAGTTTATCTCCATTACATATTATGCTTACTGACGGTCCTAAATATATGCTCCTGATTATTCTAAGGAATAGTCCATTTTTTCCTATACTTTCAAGCATTTTTAGTAGGAATGGATGTTGGATTTTATCAAATGCTTTTTCTGCATCTATTGAGATGATCATATGGTTTTTATTAATTTATAATATGGTCAATTATACTAATAGTTTTCCTAATATTAAACCAGCCCTGCATTCCTGGTATAAATCCTACTTGATCATAGTGTATTATCCTGGGGATGATTTTCAGAAATCTTTTTGCTAATATCTTATTAAGATTTTAGCATCAATATTCATTAAGGAAATTGTTCTATAATTTTCTTTCTCAGTTTTTGATCTATCTGGTTTAGGTATCAGTACCATGTCTGTATCATAAAAGGAGTTTGGTAGGACTCATTCATCCCCTATTTTTTCAAATAGTTTATATAATATTGGGGCTAATTTTTCTTTAAATGTTTGGTAGAATTCACATGTAAATCCATCTGGTCCTGGGGATTTTTTCCTGGGGAGTTGATTAATAGCTTGTTCTATTTCTTTTTCTGAAATGGGACTATTTAAGCAATTTACTTCCTCCTCTGTTAATCTAAGAAGCCTATATTTTTGGAGAAAGTCATCCATTTAACTTAAGTTATCAAATTTATTGGCATAAAGTTGGGCAAAGTAACTCCTTATTATTTCTGTAATTTCCTCTTCATTGGTGGAAAGATCCCCCTTTTCATTTGTAAGACTAACAATTTGATTTTCCTCTTTCCTTTTTCTGATCAGATTTACCAAAGGTTTATCTATTTTATTGGCTTTTTCATAAAACCAACTCTTGGTTTTATTTATTAATTCAATAGTTTTTTTTTTTTTTATTTTAAATAGTATTGATTTCTCCTTTTAATTTTTGTATTTCAAGTTTAGGTTTTGGTTGGGGTTTTTAATTTGGTGTTTTTCTAGCTTTTTAAGTTGCAGGCCCAATTCATTAATCTTCTCTTTCTCTATTTTGTTCAAATAAGCCTTTAAAGATAAACAATTTCCTCTTATTACCGCTTTAGCTGTATCCCACCAATTTTGGTATGATGTCTTATCATTGTCATTATCTTGGGTGAAATTATTAATTGTTTCTTTAATTTGCTGTTTCACCCAGTCAATTTTTAAGATGAGATTATTCAGTGTCCAATTGCTTTTTGGTTTATTTACCCCTAACTTTTTACTGAATGTAGCTTTTATTGCATTGTGATCTGAGAAGAAGGCATTTATTATTTCTGCCTTCCTACATTTAATTTTGAGATCTTTATGTCCTAATATATGGTCAATTTTTGTATAGGATCCATGAACTGCTGAGAAGAAAGTATATTCCTTTCTATTGCCATTCAGTGTTCTCCAAAGGTCTATCATACCTAGTTTTTCTAATGTTCTATTTACTTTTTAAATTTCTTTCTTATTTGTTTTGCGGTTTGATTTGTCTAAATCTGAGAGTGCAAGGTTGAGATCTCCCACTATTATATTTTTATTGTCTAGTTCTTCTTGCAACTCTCTAAACTTTTCCTTTAGAAAGTTATATGCTATACCATTTGGTGCATATATGTTTAGTATTGATATTGGTTCATTGTTTATGCAACCTTTTAGCAGGATATAGTTTCCTTTCTTATCTCTTTTAATTAGATCAACTTCTGCTTTTGCTTGATCTGAGATAAGGATGGCTACCCCTGTTTTTTTGGCTTTACCTGAAACATAATAGATTCTGCTTCAACCTTTTACCTTTACTCTGTATGTATCTCCCTGTGTTTCCTGTAAACAACATATTGTAGGGTTCTGACTTTTGATCCAGTCTGCTATCTGCCTCCATTTGATGGGAGAGTTCATCCCATTCACATTTACAGTTAAAATTACTAATTCTGTATTTCCTGCCATCATATTATCCCCAGATTATGCTTTTTCTCTTGACCCCCCTGGACCCCTTCCCCAATATTTAATTTATATTCCCCACTTGTGACACGCAGCCCTCCCTTTTTTAGTGTCCCTCCTCCCTCCTTCCAAGTCCCTTCCCTTATTCCCCTTTTCCTTTTCCCTTTTCCTCTCCCCCCTTTTAATGAGGTGAGAGAGAATTCTCTGAAAAACAAATATGTCAATTATTTACTCTTTGAGCCTCTTCTGATGAAAGTAAGATTCACACAATTTTTCTCCCCCTCTCTAAATTCCCTCAGATATGGTATATTTTCTATGCCTCTTCCTGGGATGCAGTTTCCCTCTTTTTATCACTCCTTCCCCTTTTTCTGATATGCCCTTCCCTTTACTACTCCCCCACCCTTTTTTATATCAGTAAAGTCAAATTATCCATGCAGACTTTCTATATATCCACAACAGGGATACAGTTCTCAAGAGTTCTGTTTACCTTTTTCTATTTCTCTTCAATCTTGTGGATGTAGATCAAATTTTTTATTTAAGTCTGTTTTTTTTTTTTTTCTTAGAAACAAATGGAATTCCTGTGTTTCATTGAAAGACCATCTTCTTCCATGGAAGAAAACACTAAACTTAGCTGGGTAGTTTATTCTTGGTTGCAATCCTTGATCTTTTGCCTTTTGCCTTTCCAGGCCCTACAATCTTTTAATGTGGAGGCAGCCAGATCTTGAGTGACTCTTATTGTGGCACCTTGGTATTTAAATTGTTTTTTTTTTTCTAGCTGCTTGCAAGATTTTCTCCTTTGTGTGGTAATTCTGCAGCTTAGCCACATTATTCCGTGGTGTTCTTTTTTTAGGGTCTTTTTCAGAAGAAGTTCGATGAATTCTTTCCACGCCTATTTTTCCTTCTGTTTCTATTATCTCTGGACAGTTCTCTTTAATGATTTCCTGTAAAATAGAATCTAGGCTCTTTTTTTGGTCATAGTTTTCAGGAAGTCCAGTTTTCCTCAGATTATCTCTCCTAGATCTATTTTCCAGGTCTATAGATTTTCCCAGTAAGTATTTGACGTTATTCTCCAGCTTTTCATTTTTTTTTATTTCGTTTGACTGATTCTTGGGTTCTCAAAGAATCATTCATTTCTATTTGTTCCATCCTGAGTTTTAATGAGTTATTTTCTTCATTCACACCCATTTGAGTTTTTAAATGAATTATTTTGCTCTCTTGAATTTTTTTCCATTTCCCTAATTTTTTTTAGAGAATTATTTTCTTTTTCCAATTCAGAAATCCTACTTTCTTGAGACTTTTTTATCTTTTTCAATTCAGAAATCCTACTTTCCTGTGATTTTTTAACCCTTTCTAATTCACAAATTTTGTTTCCCTGAATCTCCTGTGAATTCTTTATTTTTTCCAACTCAAATTTCAGAACAGTGTTATTCTCTATCATAGCTTCTCTTTCCTTTCCCCATTTTTCTTCAAACTCTCTTAATTTTTTAATAGTCCCTTCTAGGAGAGAGTTATGTGATGGGGGGCAGGTATAGTTCCCCTTTAGGCTGTTATCTGCCGACTCTCTGCTATTAACTTCCTTGGGGTTGGAAACCTGCTCTTTCTCAGTGTATACAGAATCAATAGTTCTTTTTGGCTTTTTACTCATGGTTAAAAATCTTTTGGGGTCTGTCCCTGGGGTAAGAAGTTTATTTATTTATTTCTTTACCAGCTTCCTCCCAGACCAGATGGATGTAGGGGCTCCTGTGCCTGAGCTAAGAGAGAGCTCTGGGAGAGAGTTCCCCCCCACCCCTGGAAGTGCCTCAGAGGTGATTAGTATGGCTGCGCTTTGAGGGCACTCTGTGTCCTAGCGACTTTCCTGACGTTTAAGACTGAACAGTAAAGGTGACACAAAGCCCAGCCAATGTGTCCCATGGGGCGTGGATACCAGCAGCTGATGTGAAAAGCCCCTGTGCTCAAACTGGAAGTGTCTGCCCAGAAACCTTGGTCCCTATTTCAAAGGTTCTGCTTCTCTGGGACTTCAGCGGCTGAATTCCACAGCCTCCAGCCAAGCCAGGCACTATGTGAATTAGATGTTGCCTTGGGCCATGTCCCTGCTTTTCAAGCCCTTAATTACCCCCAGGTGAAGCCCTGGCAGCAGAAGCTGGGTGCACTGCCCTGCCGAGATCTGTTAGGTCACTTCCAGATTGGGGTGGTTCTAGTATCTGGCTTTATATTTTAAAGTGGCTTGATTTTTCTTCTGTTCTGCTGTTTTATAAGCAGAGAAGAGCTAACAGCCTGTGCCAGATTCTTCTGTCTCAGTGGCTTTTCCGATCCCAGAGCCCTCCCCAGCCTGATAGGCGCAGTGTGCTAGCACCTCACCCTGTCTGTGCTGGCCTTTTTTTTTCCCTCCCCTGGGAACTGACCTTTTCTGTTGAAACTCCAGATTCTCTTCAGCTGGTAAGTCGTGCTTCCAGACCTTGTGGTTTCTATCAGTCCAGCATTATTTTTGAGGCTGATTTAACTAATTGGTAATGAGGGAAGAAGGGACCTCAAAAAATTGTGTGTATCTTCTCAGCCATCTTGGCTCCACCCCCCATATATATATATATAATCTGATGGATTAGATGCAAGTGAAAAACAATCTGACCTCAAATAGAGTAATAAAGGGTCAATGAGGAAACTGCATAGTACTTTCCATAATCACAGTTACCCTAAATTTGGTATTTTAAATTTACTATCCTTATGTGATATGGCTTAGCCAGAAGATATAGGATGTCATCATCCTAAAAGACTCAAAATTGATTGTGACCATAAACCTTTTAAATGCATCAATTGTGAGTTTTGTTAAGTAATGTAATATTAATAATGATGATGTCCTATAGAAATGTCCATATTAGCCATTTTCTATTCCATATATTTTAACTTTGGTTTCCTTATTTGTAAAATAAATCTGTAAAAATTGATGAAATCCAACATTCATTCTAGTTCAAACTTTGTACAACCTGTGAGAAATGTTATAAAAGTAATGGTCAATGGCATATACAGCCAGAAGAGGAAGTGTTCTGTTTATTTAATGAAAGAAAATAGATAGCAGTCCTTTATTCTTACCTTTAAGATATTTAAAGATCCAGCGGAATTCTTCAAGCATAGTAAGGGTATACCAATGATAATGACATCAGAAAGAACTTAATGGATGGAGATGCTTACTGCCTATTAGAGAATTCACACTGACAAGATCCCAAAGCTCTTTAAGCCTTTGAGGATTTAAGTAAAAATATAACAGAGATGTTGAAGGTAGTCAATAAAACAATAGAAAGTAATAGAAAATGTCAAAATGATGGGTCATTTATATTGTTGTAATTGATAATATAATCACTACAGATTAAAAATTGGAAAATTCTAGGCAAAAATTTTTGTACATTTGGCCACATTGTAAAGTGGATAGGCAAGGCTAGCATCAAAATCAGGAACATCTGAGTTCTGTCCTGATTCTTACACATACTGAGTGTAGACAAGTAATTTCTCTAAGTTCTCTAGATGATTCTTAAACACTATACATGGTAAGGAATCTAAAAATTCAGGGACAGTTTAGTGGTACAGTGGAAAAAGCATTGGTCCTAAAGTTAGGAGGACCTAAATTTGAATCTAGCCTCAGACACAACATTTATTGATTGTGTGACTTAAGATAAATCACTTAACACAATTTGCTTCTCCAAAAGAAGAAAAAAGAAAAAAAGAAAAAAAAAAAAAGATTCTTAAAGCCACATTGATAGGGGAAGTTTCCTGATCTGGAGGTTCCACATATTATTGAAATTTAGACATTTAAGGGAAAACATTTTTACAAGTATAGGAAATATAGGGGTATATGGAGATATTTTGTGTTCTGTTTTCATAACAAACTTCTAAAATAATAGAATACGAACTATTATATAAATAAAAACCAAGTTGAGATGAAAACTATTTACTAGAGTAAATCTAGAGTTTTGTGTAATCTTCATAAAATAATATGACTATAGCATCAATGCTCTTCAATATATGGGAAAGCTTCAAAATTTGAATAGTTACCACCAAAAACTGTTGATTTTTATAGAACATAGAGTATATTGGAACATTTGTGACAAAATTTTCCCACTGCTCCTTCTGTTTCCCATCTGGATACATTTGTCTCAAACCCTATTCTAGCCTATGATAGAAGACACAGCCAAAATTCTCCTTTGTATGGTCCTTAGTGATATGCCCAATCTAATTAGTAAATATTCTAATGTTTCAAAAATTATTTTAAAATGACTGCTGTTGTGGATTTAGTTCTAATAAATTTACATGATGATGTTTCATTTTTGGTTTCCACCACAGAAAAATATTTTCTGGGTCCTACCTCTGTCTCTTCTCTATTTCTGTTTCTCTCTTTTATCAGTAGAATATTTGATTATTATTGTATTTTGTTATTTATTTGTGAACATATAATTTACATTAGCATATCATTGGATCCATTAATTAATACTATTATGTTTGGTGTCTTTTATTCAAAACGAGAAGTTGGTAGAGATTTAATATATGCATATGCATATGTGAAGCATTATTACACTGTGGGAACAAAGCAAAAGTATTCTTTCCTAGATACTTCGTAATTTATTTACAAGAGAGATTACCTCTATGCATAAATATTTTTATCATCCATTTTTTTGTGCTAAGAAAGAACTGAAAGAAAAGTGGAGATTCATTCATTGGGGCCTATGAAGTATAGCTATACAGAATGCCAAGAAAGTTGTAAAGATTTAAATGTTCTGACAGAACAAAGATAGCAAAAACAGCAGAGCAGTGGGCATAGTGATCATTATTGTATGCACCTTTTTCAGATATGGCCAATATGTTAATTTGGTTTTTTTTGGATAATATGCACTTAAAATAAGCTGTCCATAGCAGAGGAGTAATCGTTGAAAAGGAACGGTATTTCTTTTAAAAAAAAAAAAAAAAAAGAATAAAAATCAGTTCTGAAAAAGAAATTATAATTGTACAGCTTCAGTTCAGCTATGACATAATTTACCATTAGGTATCAGTTTTTCTTAGTGATTCATCATTGGATTTCATGAATATATTGATTTTATATACCATTAACTTCTACTGCCAAGTCATATTGCTAATGATATTGCAAGATATGGGCTGGATTGGTATTTGCTCTCAATGATGTTAACTAGAATGTTCTTTTGTAATTTTATCTTAGATGTTTTCAGGCAAAAATCTTCATGTCATCAATTTTATGGCTCAGTAGGAATTGTTTTTGAGCACTTGCATTACCAGTCTCAAACTTGTATTTCTTCTTGGAAAAAGAAGGCTTAATTTTAATAGTTGTGTAGGGTCTATAATAATTTGGCTCCAAATTGCTGGCAGTATTTTTCCATTTGAGCAGGGGAGGAGAAGATAATAAAAATAAGATATTGTCCTTTATATATAATCCCATGCTTTCAACATATTCATTGTTTGATATCCATGAATTATTAAAAGATCTAGAGAAAATGTCCCAGGTAGTTTATGGAAAATGTATGGAAGCATGAGAATCATATGGATAAGAAGGCATGGTTATCTCTACTAGGAGGAAATTGCCACATCAAAGATATAACATGTCCATAAAAGTGATGTTTCTATTCACAGCTTTCATATTCAATTTTACCTTTTGCATTTCTGGCTCAAAGGGCTGAGAGTTTTCATGATTTTTATGCAATACTTTTAAAAACATTTCCCAGATTTATTTAAAACCTAAATACAACAGAGGGGGAAAAAAAGTAAACCAAAAAAAAAAAAAAACAACAACACAAACAAACATTGTCATGTGTAGAGCAGAACATGAGAGCTTGCAAAATATGAAACAAAAGATTGCCATTTCAAGAAAGCCCATATAAGAATTACTATCCATTGTGTTCAGAGCTGCTTGTCTTTGTTTTGCTTCTTTGTAGGTTTTCCTTTTGTTGCCTTCTGCCCATTCTTTATTCTTTTTTCCTCTTTCTTCTCCCTTACATCTCACCCAAGAAGGCTGTAATTAAATGCAGATATATATATGTATATATATATATATACATATATGTATATGTTCATATATACATATACATAGATATTAATATTCATACACATATATGCATACACAAATTATATTAGCCTGTTCAATGCAAGTTTGTCCTATTTCTGAGGATGAATGATGACATCATTGTTCATAAATCCAAGTCTTTCCATATTTTTCTAAACCTCATTATTTCCTGCATCACAGAAATAATCCAATCTTCTATTATCTATTGTAAAAATTATGTAAACAATATTAATGACTGACATATAGTGTAGTTTCTCTTTTTCTCTTTTGATTAAAATTATTTTAACTTTATCTTTGTCTGAGATGAATTATTACTGTTCTTACTTTTGTTCTAATAAATCCCACTCATTATGATGATGATGATGATGATGTTTGTATGTCTCTTATTTCCTATCTCTGCCAATTCCTCTGCTTTAATTCTGCCTGCTATTTTGTCTTGCTATTACTTAAACTTTCTCTGTTTTCAACGAACCATCCCTTATCCTCTCTCCCAATCCTTTACCTCCATATTCATCCCATTCTAATTAATCAACATACCTTATCACATTCACACAAACCTACATACTATTCTATAACTCCATACTATTCCTTCTCCCTCTCTTATTTTTTTTATAGATTTAGAAGGCTTTATGTCCTTCTAGAAATATAGGTATTTCTACCTACTTCTCAAACTCTCAGCCATTTCCCCCGAACTAATTCCTCTGTATTGGTTCTTACTTTCACACTTCATTTGAAGGACATAATTACTTTTTTACTTTTTTCCTGAAGTTTTGTATTTTAGAAGCACTCTTTTGATAATCAGCTCTATATAATCTTTCTTTTAAACTACCCAATTTTAGACATATAGTTTACATTTTCAGGTAAAAAAGTGAAACAGTTTGTCCTTATTGTTGTCCTTATAATTAACCTCTGATGTTTACCTGACATATTTTTTTTTAGATCTTATATGTCAGGTTTTCTATTAAGTTCAAGTTGTTTGCAATAAAATCCTGAAAGTCAGGCAATTCAGTGAATATCCTTTTTTTTTTCATTGAAGATTATATGTGACATTTCTGGGTATAATATATTCAGCCACAAAATAATTATTTTGCTCTTTGATATACAATGTTTCAAGATATGCAGTCTGCTACTGGGTCTTGTGCGGTTCAAATTGTGGCTCCACTATAGTTGATGTTTTTTTTCCTTATTTCTTGTAATATTTTTTCATTGATTTAAGGGTTTCTAAATTTGGTTATGATGTTTCTATAAGTTTTCCATAAAGGATCTATTTCAGCTGGTGATCAGTGTTTGTGTTTTTTTTCTTTTTCTTTTTTCTTTCCCCTCTTACTATAACACTTCTGAATAATTATCTTTAATTATTTCTTTTTAAAATTTTTATTGTAGTTTTATTGAGTATTTTTTTGTTTTCCTCTATTATATACAAAACAATTTTAATATGCACTTTTAAAACTTTGAGTTCCAGATTCTTGTTCTCCTTCTCTCCAATTCTCATTGAGAATACAACAATTTGATATAGGATATACATATGGAGCTTTTCAAAGCATTTCTATAACACTCATGTTGCAAAAAACCCTCCCTCCAAAAAAAAAAAAAAAACCTGGAGAAAAATAAAGCAAAAAACAACAACCAAAAAACCCTTCAATCTGTATTCAGATACCATTAGTTCTTTTACTGAGTATTTATAGCATTTTTCATCATAAGTCATCCTACACAGATTCTGAAGGTATAAGTAACCTGGGTAGATAGAAAATAGTTCTAACAGTTTACATTCACTTCCCAGTGCTCCTTATCTGGGTGTAGTTGTTTCTGTCCATCATTGATCAACTGGAAGTGAGTTGGATCTTCTTTATGTTGAAGATATCCACTTCCATAAGAATACATCTTCATACAACATTGAAGTGTACAGTGATCTTCTGGTTCTATTCATTTCCCTCAGCATCAGTTGATGTAAGTCTCTCCAAGCCTCTCTGTATTCCTCCTGCTGGTAATTTCTTACAGAGCAATAGTACTCCATAACCTTCATATACCATAATTTACCCAACCATTCTCCAATTGATGGACATCCATTCATCTTCCAGTTTTTAGCCACTAAAAAAAGAGCTGCCACAAACATTTTGGCACATACAGGTCCCCTTCCCCTCCTCAGTATTTCTTTGAGATATAAGTCCATTAGCAGCAATGCAGGATCAAAGAGTATGCAAAGTTTGATAACTTTTTGGGCATAGTTCCAAATTGCTCTCCAGAATGGTTGGATTCTTTCACAACTCCACCAACAATGTATTAGTGTCCCAGTTTTCCCACATCCCCTCCAGCATTCATCATTATTTCTTCCTGTCATCTTAGCCAATCTGACAGCTGTGTACTGGTATCTCCGAGTTGTCTTAATTTCTCTGATCAGTAGTGATTTGGAACACTCTTTCATATGAGTGGATATAATTTCAATTTCATCATCTGAGAATTGTCTGTTCATATCCTTTGACCATTTATCAATTGGAGAATTGTTTAATTTCTTATAAATTAGGGTCAGTTCTCTATATATTTTGGAAATGAGACCTTTATCAGAACCTTTAACTTTAAAAATATTTCCCAATTTGTTACTTCCCTTCTAATCTTTTTTGCATTAGTATTGTTTGTACAGAAACTTTTTAGTTTGATGTAATCAAAATCTTCTATTTTGCAATTGATAATTATCTCTAGTTCTCCTGTGATCATAAATTCCTTCCTCCTCCACAGGTCTGAGTGGTAGAATATTCTCTGTTTCTCTAATCTATTTATGATCTCATTCTTTATGCCTAAATCTTGGACCCATTTTGATCTTATCTTGGTATATGGTGTTAAGTGTGGATCCATATCTAATTTCTGCCATACTAATTTCCAGTTTTCCCAACAGTTTTTTCCAAATAATGAATTTTTATCCCTAATGTTGGTATCTTTGGGTTTGTCGAATGCTATAGATGTACCCTTTTTTGTCCTTTGTACCTAATCTGTTCCACTGATCGACTGGTCTATTTCTTAGCCAATACCAAATGGTTTTGGTGCCTGCTGCTATATAATATAGCTTTAGGTCAGGTACACCTAGACCACCTTCCTCTGACTTTTTTTTTTCATTAGTTTCCTTGCAATTCTTGACCTTTTATTCTTCCATATGAATTTTGTTGTTATTTTTTCTAGGTCACTAAAATAGTTTCTTGGGAGTCTGATTGGTATAGCACTAAATAAATAGATTAGTTTGGGTAGTATTGTCATCTTTATTATATTCGCTCAGCCTATCCAAGAGCACTGAATGTCTTTCCAATTATTTAAATCTGACTTTAATTTTGTGGCAAGTGTTTTATAATTTTGCTCATATAATTCCTGACTTTTCTTTGGTAGATGAATTCCCAAATATTTTGTACTCTTAACATTTGTTTGGAATGGAATTTCTCTTTGTATCTCTTGCTGTTGCATTTTGTTGGTGATGTATAAAAATGCTGAGGATTTATGTGGATTTATTTTGTATCCATCAACTTTGCTAAAGTTGTGAATTATTTCTAATAACTTTTTATTAGAATCTCTGGGGTTTTCTAAGTATACCATTATATCATCTGCAAAGAGTGACAGTTTGATTTCCTCATTACCTACTCTTATTCCTTTAATCTGTTTCTCAACTCTTATTGCCGAGACTAGCATTTCTAATACGATATTGAATAGTAATGGTCATAGTGGGCAACCTTGTTTCACTTCTGATCTTACTGGGAAAGTTTCCAGTTCATCTCCATTACATATTATGCTTACTGATGCTCTTAAATATAGGCTCCTGACTATTTAAGGAATAGTCCATTTATTCCTATACTCTCAAGCATTTTTAGTAGGAATGGATGTTAGATTTTGTCAAATGCTTTTTCTGCATCTATTGAGATGATCATATGGTTTTTATTAATTGGATTATTAATATGGTCAATTATACTAATAGTTTTCTTAATATTAAACCAGCCCTGCATTCCTGGTATAAATCGTACTTGATCATAGTGTATTATCCTGGGGATGATTTTCTGAAGTCTTTTTGCTCATATCTTATTTCAGATTTTAGCATCAATATTCATTAAGGAAATTGGTCTATAATTTTCTTTCTCAGTTTTCAATCGACCTGGTTTAGGTACCAATACCATGTCTGTGTCATAGAAGGAGTTTGGTAGGACTCATTCATCCCCTATTTTTTCAAATAATTTATATAACATTGGGGCTAATTTTTCTTTAAATGTTTGGTAGAATTCACATGTAAATCTATCTGGTCCTGGGGATTTTTTCCTGGGGAGTTGATTAATAGCTTTTTCTATTTCTTTTTCTGAAATGGGACTATTTAAGCAATTTATCTCCTCCTCTGTTAATCTAGAAAGCCCATATTTTTGGAGAAAGTCATCCTTTTCATTTAATTTATCAAATTTATTGGCATAAAGTTAGGCAAAGTAACTCCTTATTATTTCTCTAATTTCTTCTTCATTGGTGGAAAGATCCCCCTTTTCATTTGTAAGACTAACAATTTGATTTTCCTCTTTCCTTTTTCTGATCAGATTTAACAAAGGTTTATCCATTTTCTTGGCTTTTTCATAAAACCAACTCTTGGTTTTATTTATTAATTCAATAGTTTTTTTTTTTTTTTTTTTTTTACTTTCAATATTATTGATTTCTCCTTTTAATTTTTGTATTTCAAGTTTAGGTTTTGGTTGGGGGTTTTTAATTTGGTCTTTTTCTAGCTTTTTAAGTTGCAGGCCCAATTTGTTAGCCTTCTCTTTCTCTATTTTATTCAAATAAGCCTCTAAAGATATATAATTTTTCCTTATTACCCGCTTTAACTGCATCCCACAGATTTTGGTATGATGTCTCATCATTGTCATTGTCTTGGGTGAGATTATTAATTGTTTCTATAATTTGCTGTTTCACCCAGTCATTCTTTAAGATGACATTATTCAGTTTCCAATTACTTTTTGGTCTATTTACCCCTAACTTCTTACTGAATTTAGCTTTTATTGCATTATGATCTGAGAAGAAGGCATTTATTATTTCTGCCTGCTTTCTTGAGATCCTTTCTTGAGATCTTGAATCCTACTTTCTTGAGAATTTTTTCTTTTCCAATTCAGAAATCCTACTTTCCTGTGATTTTTTAACCTTTTCTAATTCACAAATTTTGTTTCCCTGAATCTCCTGTGAATTTTTTATTTTTTCCAACTCAAATTTCAGAACATTGTTATTCTCTATCTTAGCTTCTCTTTCCTTTCCCCATTTTTCTTCAAACTCTCTTAACTTTTTAATAGTCTCTTCTAGGAGAGTGTTATGTGATGGGGGGCAGGTATGGTTCCCCTTTAGGCTCTTATCTGCTGACTCTCTGCTACTAACTTCCTTGGGGTTGGAAACCCGCTCTTTCTCTGTGTAGAAAGAATCAATAGTTCTCTTTAGCTTTTTACTCATATTTAAAAAATCTTTTGGGGTCATTTCTTGGGCTAAGAAATTATTTATTTATTTCTTTACCAGATTCCTCCCAGACCAGATGGATGCAGGGGCTCCTGTGCCTGAGCTAAGAGAGAGCTCTGGGAGAGAGTTCCCCTCTCCCTCCCTGGAAGTGCCTCAGGGGTGATTAGTATGGCTGCACACTGTGAGTGTTGCCCAGTGAAGGACCCTGCTGTTTGTCCTAGCGACTTTCCTGAGGTTTAAGACTGAACAGTAAAGGTGACACAAAGCCCAGCCAATGTGTCCCATGGGGCGTGGATACCAGCAGCTGATGTGAAAAGCCCCTGTGCTCAAACTGGAAGTGTCTGCCCAGAAACCTTGGTCCCTATTTCAAAGGTTCTGCTTCTCTGGGACTTCAGTGGCTGAATTCCACAGCCTCCAGCCAAGACAGGCACTATGTGAATTAGATGTTGCCTTGGGCCATGTCCCTGCTTTTCAAGCCCTTAACTACCCCCAGGTGAAGCCCTGGCAGCAGAAGCTGGGCGCACTGCCCTGCCGAGATCTGTTAGGTCACTTCCAGATTGGGGTGGTTCTAGTATCTGGCTTTATATTTTAAAGTGGCTTGATTTCTCTTCTGAACTGCTGTTTTATAAGCAGAGAAGAGCTAACAGCCTGTGCCAGGTTCTTCTATCTCAGTGGCTTCTCTGATCCCAGAGCTTGATTGGCGCAGTGTGCTAGCACCTCACCTTGCCTGTGCTGGCCTTTTTTTTTCCCTCCCCTGGGAACTGACCTTTTCTGTTGAAACTCCAGATTCTCTTCAGCTGGTAAGTCGTGCTTCCAGTCCTTGTGGTTTCTATCAGTCCAGAGTTATTTTTGAGGCTGATTTAACTAATTGGTATTGAGAGAACAAGGGAGCTCACAAAATTGCGTGTATCTTCTCTGCCATCTTGGCTCTGCCCCCGTAAGACTTTATAATAGTTAATAAATTCTCTAATAACAATGATGGACTATAAAGACTTTTAAAAAATATGAAGAATTTAGACATATAATATGAAGAATTTACTGAAAGGATATACATTAAATACTGGACAATAATATTTCTTCAGGATTAAAAAAAAAATCAATAGAAATCCAACAGTCTAAAAATGGTTTAAACGTCATCTTCTTTGAAAATAAAAGGATCAACTGGGCAAAGTCATGAATAATTGCTATTGGATAGAAAGAAGGTGATGAATCTCTTGAGATCTAGAATTTTGAAGTGGGATACATGCAGCAAGATACATGTATTAAGTTCTATATAACTATGATGAACCTCTGAGATCTGGAGTGCAGCAGAGTATTGAAGGAGGGGTGAATTAGTCCAGATTGAAGCAGAAAGTATCAAATCTTCTTTGCCAATCGTTAATGAGATCCGGTCACTAGTAAGCACTATACTTTGGCCTGGGTTAGATAGAAAGATTTAGTCTTAAATAAAATAAAATAAACAAAAAGATGCTTTCTTGGAACATAACATATTAGGTGCATTGATTGAATGTATGCATAACCAGTTCAGTATCCTTTAACTGGCTTTAGCCAACTGATACAGACCAACTCTCTTTTTCTCTCCATATTCAGCTTTCCCTGCATATCCCTTGCACCTTGCCCTAATCAAGAAATGTCATGTTTAAGGGGCAACTTACAATTCCATATTAGTACCTTATTTGTGTTTCCTGTTCATTTAATGTCATCAACATCAGCATCATCACAACCAAATAAATGTGAATCTTATACAACAAATTTTAATATTATGGATACTCAGAAAATTCTGATTTCTTTACAAAATCCAAACCAAAACATAGTCATTAAATATCAACAGTATGTGATCTGTTTTGCTAGTCACTGTGAGGACTAGATTTATTTATAATTATTGAGATTTTATTTATTTTTGACATAATTGCAACTCACTGTGGACCTATTAAAATAGAAAGTTTTTTTTTCTTTTTTTAACTAGGTATGATAACAAACATAGAACTTTATCCCCTACTACCAAGAAAGACTCATTCCCTCTCCTTGAATTAGTCTCTCTCTCCTTGAATTATTAGTCTCTCTAGGTAGAAAATGGATTCAATTTATCCCTTAGTTTGGTTCCTTTAAAGCACAGTACCAGTTTCAAACCCAAAAACTCCTTTAGGGCTTTCTTGCCAAATTGACTATCTGCATCATTTCCATTATAATCCTTACTCCAAAGTCACTATAATTTGAATTCCAGGTTTCCAAAAAGCACTTCTTTTTACCTAAAACTGAGGACAATATAGTAATAATACCTCTAGGCCCATTAAAAAAAAAAAAAAAAAAAAAAAAAAGTAAAAGGGAGGTATGCACAGAAGTATATATCCTTTTCTTTTTACCAATTTAGTTCAAGATATTCACTTTGGCAAAGCAGCTAGGAATGGCTGAATAGAGCAATTGGGGAAAAATAATAGGAAGACAACAATCTCAGTCTCTGTCTCATCTTTTTTTAAGAGACATGTAGTCAATCAAATGAGAACATCTTTCTCATGTAAAACCTAAAGTTTAGGCAAAGTAGGTATGCTTAAAAACCATGCAACATCATCATTTGAGATCAGAGTAATATGTGTAAAACAACCGGTGAAAACATTCAATTTAAAAAGTTATAGTAGTTTTATAAATGAGATGAATGTGATAAAGAATTTCAAGAGAGCTGTGGTAATTATTCTGCCTTTGGAATTTGAAGTTTATTGGATACCTAGTTGGTTTAATGAAAATCTTAATGAAAACATTTACTTGTTTCATAGAATAAATTTCTACATTCTGACTTAGCAGTATCTGACTAACCCTGTATTGAAGAAACAAGACTATGACTCATCTGGATCATTCAGACAAAATAGCTTTGCCAATTCTTTGGTTGATTCAAAAGGGAATACATTGAGATTTGGAATGGGATTTTGGATCTAGATATCAGGACAAAATAGCCTTTTAGTAAAAAGCTTAATGACTTAAGAATTTTAGATTAAAACTAGGCCACCTGGAACATATCAATTATGGCCATAGAGGCAGCCAAGTGAGATCAGCATGGAACCAAGTTTTAGGAATATTCCCAGGGACTGAGGTTTGACAGAAAAGTACAATTATTTATGCCAAAATAAGAAGTAAAAGAGGTTTGGATATATTTCTTAGTGTATAGTTATCAGTAAACAGATCTAATAGTATTTCATAGTCTGGCATTAAACCTATTCTTCCTTTTCCTACCTGTTCAGCTTTGAGAAAACACAGTCATTCTCAGTTGAATGAGTCAAGACTCTCAAAGAAAGGTTGTAATGTCAAAGAGCTTTTGAGGTTTACTTCTTTCTTCTCTCTCATGCCTATCTCTAAGTGCATCCAACAAATAATAAATTGAATAAAAGCCAACACAGCTTGGGAGAGGAAAAAATGGTAGCTGAAAACATGAAGCCTTTAACTACACACACATACACACACTGGCCTGCAAGCACAGAGAGATATACATAGAACAAACTAATAAAGAAATACCAAAACAAGTTGATTTTTCTCCTTAGTGTTATTTATTTTAAGAAATTTCTCAGAGGAGCTAGAGAGATTTAAAAAAGGGGGGAGGGAATTCCTAAACTGTACTTTATTTTTTTTTTATTCCCCCAAATTACTTAGTAATTAAGAGTAGATTTTACCCTATGGTATATGAATGTTATGGAATATTATTGTTCTATAAGAAATGACCAACAGGAGAAATACAGAGAGGCTTGGAGAGACTTACATCAACTGATGCTGAGTGAAACGAGCAGAACCAGAAGATCATTATACACTTCAACAATGATACTGTACGAGGATGTATGCTGATGGAAGTGGATTTCTTCAACATAGAGAAGAGCTAATCCAATTCCAATTGATTAATGATGGACAGAACCAGCTACATCCAGAAAAGGAACACTGGGAAATGAATGTAAACTGTTATTTTTACCTTCTGAATCCAATTCTTCCTGTGCAACAAAAAATTCGGTTCTACACACATATATTGTATCTAGAATATACTGTAATATATTTAACATATATAAGACTGCTTGCCATCTGGGGGAGGGGGTTGGGGGAGGAAGGGAAAAAATCTGAATAGAAGTAAGTGCAAGGGATAATGTTGTAAAAAATTACCCATGCATATGTACTGTCAAAAAAATGTTATAATTATAAAATAAAATTAAAATTAAAAAAAAAAAGAGTAGATTTTACCTTGCTTTTTCCCCATGAAAATTTATATTATTGCTATTTAACAGACACTAGTCAGAGCTCAAAAGACTTTAGGGAACATAAAACAAAAGCAAGTTCTCTGCTTTCATTTGAGTTGTTCTTCCTACAAATTTATGTCAGAAATAGAGGGAAGCAAAGTGGAGATGGAAACATTGGCTTGGGCATAAAATATGCATAATGCAGTAGTGATCTTTAAAACAAGCAGAGTCATTAATGTTGATAAATGAAATGACAAACTTAAGGCTCCATTCCAATCCTAGAGGCATTGTCAGAAGAATAAAGTAGTACACTTGTGATATTAATTCTCTTTCTCATATACAGGAAGAATTCTCATGAAAGAATCAAAGGCCAACATTTTTGATCTTTAAATGTGGAAGGAGCACTTTAGTCACTGCAAAAATTAAGCAGGTGGTCTGCAGTATTGGAGAATGAAGAACTTCCCATTTTATAATTTGTCTAATTTGACAAAGTTATTGTTGTCCACAAATTAATAATGCATTTGAAAATCCAAAAGAATTCTTGATATTTTACTGGAATAAAGAAGATTAAGCTATTAACAACTTCTTGTTATAACATTTATAGTCAAAGCATGTAGTTATGAACAAGTTAAGTCATTTTTCATAAGACTGTGAAACAAACTCTGCATTCAACAGTTTGCTAATTTTTATTCCCTGTCTCCCACAATAACTCATCCTTGATTTTGAGAATCAGCTCAGCACATTGGTGTTTGTATAGATATAAAGTAAAACTTTTCTCGAGGAAGAAACTTTATAACATTTGGTATAGAATCTATGTGTCACATTATTGCTTCAGTGAAACATAAAGAGTTTTAAAAATGGTGACCATTACCTAATACCCAATAGCAGCTTTACTTTTTTCAAAACCTTTATTCCACTTACTTAGTTCCTTAGTATTCTTGACTAGTCATTCACAAAGAGAAAACAAAATGAAGTATATATATTGGCCATTTTTTTGCCAAACAGAGAGATCCATAATTAATTATTATACAGTCTTCAGTCTATAAATAAAACCTTATATGTAATGTTAAACACATTTGTTTCAAGTCTCAAAAACAGAAGATATATTGCAGAGTTTTTTACTGTCAGACTTCTTTAAAAAGTATTGTAGAACATAAATCAAATGGTCTTTATCTCTGAACACAACTGTATCACTTGTGTAAACCTCAGAACGTCTCCCTCTCCTCCAGTTTGATTTCCCAGGCTTTTAAAATATCTCCATTGCTGTTCTCAAGCTGCAATTCATTTAAAAAATACTTTAAACAAAGATATTAACGATCTTTGGTGTCATCTGTTATCTAAATTATTCTAGATTTAAAAATCATGATCCTTGCATGTTATACTGAACTCATTCATGTTTTGAGGACTAATGAGTTGAGAAAATCACTCTTTACACAAATTTTTAAAGGTAAAATACCTCTGAAATCCCAGGGATCCTTATTAAACTGAGAAGTTACATCTATAATTTTCATCATTTCTGAAAAGAGCAGTTTGGGAAAGATAGTAATTTAAAAGATTTGTTGTTATTAAATGTTGCTACTGGGTACATATACCTGTTGCATATTAAAAATAAATATCTTAATAAACTTTTTCTGATATTTCATTTTGCATATTATTTCTACATACTGTCTTTATAGTAATTTCTCTATCTCAATTTGGCATGACTGATTTATAGCCATGAAATGATATAATCTTTTCCCTGGCAAATCTCAATCACTATTACAACAATGGAAGACTTGGAATCAATGTATTAGATATGTCTAACTAAATTAGTCTGAGGTTAGTACTCATCAGTGATTATCATCCAATTCTAATCAGCTTCTCTATACTTTGTGCCCCTTAGAAAAATAAAAAAGTTAGATCCCTTCTAAAATATCAAACCACTTGTTTCCTTCCATTTTATTTTCTTGAGCATTTTTACTTTGCCAAAGTTTTTTACCTTTGGTTTTAGGTCGTTGTTTTTTGTGGGTCTTTTTTTGCCTCAAAAATTCTAATTTTATTCACTATCTCTTCTTTTGGACTAGATTAAATTTAGGAAATTAAAAAAGTCTTGATGACCCTGAGCTTCTCCAGGAACATAAATCCTACACAATTTATTGTCAGAGGAATTAAAGATAAGTGGTACACCAAACCAAAAGAGTGGATAGAGCACCAGCGCGAAGTCTGCTTTCAAAATATGACATAAAATCTTTGAAGAACAATAGTAAAAATATATCAGCAAGGAATTGCATGACTCACTGATCATGCAATGAGACTTATGGATCAGACCAATAGAATACATTATTTTTTAACATTCATCTAAGTAATAAAAGTTAGACTATTATGGTTTGGCCTGTAGGGCAGATCCCCTATGTTAAACTTTGAGAATTTTGACAAGAGTTACATACGATGCTCAGTCCTGAATAGCTTAGAACTTATATCATTAGAGGAAAATACAAATCAATAAATTCACATCTCTATTTGAGGTTGTGAATATCTCTTCATTTTTTATGAAGTTTATTCACTGAGTCTTGTTCTTATAATTGTTATTGAGTTTTGTTTCTTTTTTCCTTCCTGGAAATATACTTCCTGGAAATTCATACTTGGTTTTTCTTATCTCACAATATTTCTTCATTGTGTTAAAGTTATCTTATGTTTTCTCATTTCTTCTATTTATTATGAATGGCTACAAAGAGCCATCATCCCTCCAATGAATATCTTAATAAAACTTTTTCTGAAAGGCCATTTTGTATATTATTTCTATATACTCTTTTTATAGTAATGTCTCTATCTCAGTTTGGCATGACTGATTTATAGCAATGAGATGATATTATCTTTTCCTTGTCAAGTTTCAACCACTATTAGAAAAATGGAAGACTTAGAGTCAATATTTTAGATACGTCTAACCAAAAACCTCCTTGTGGTTTCTTCTGTGAGTCTCTTGGCTCTATTTCTTTTTTTTTTTTTTTTTTTTTTTTTTTTTGGTAATGGCTATCACAATTACCTTAAACTTAAGGACACCTGATTGTAATGTTCTGGTTAGCTTTCTGGAGGTCTTTGGATCAGCCTTCCTTTCAGCTGAATAATCACCATGAGAATAGCCAGATATAAAGTCCAAAAGTCTTTATTGTCTCCTTCACAATATGTCTCCTTGCCTGGGGCTCGGCTAGCTTTTTGGAGACCCTTCAGAAGGGCCATGGTTTCAGTGAGGGAAACAGGAAGACAGGCCAGCCCCCACAAGGGTCTCTGACTTCAAGTCTCTTCAAGTCATCCTCTAGGTCTTACTCTGACCTCTTAAATACTGGATTACATTTAAATCCATTCATCATGATGAGTATAAGCCAATCATTATATCACTAGGAAACCATTATTTGTTGTAAGATTAAATCAATCATACTGAACTAGAGAACTACTAATCACCATGCTAAAGTAGATAGCCATTGTCTTATCAGTTCCACTAAGTTAACACATTGTTTCAAGAATCTTTGTTTCAAGTACTTTTCTCCAGAATTTTGGTCCATTACACCTGATGATTTAATCAGGTGATCTGGTTGCTGTCCTTTCCATTGCGAATTGCCACAAGCCACTACTTCTCTGATTCATTTGTCTTGTTAATATGGTACCTTGGGGTTTTATCTTTTGGTTGTCACTGCATTTCACATGGGCTAGCTTGGAAGCAGATTTTTATTTTCATTTCAGCATTAATCTTTATTCTTCATTCTTTCAATTCACACATTCATTTACATCCTGAATCATGCCTTTTACCACTTTATAATAATTCTGATTTTCAATTTCCCTTCTCTCTTCATACAACTATCACTTTAATTTAGGCTTTATTGTCTCTCTTATCAATTTTTTTTTTTTTTAATGTTTGGGAGTTATTTTATTTAAGAGCAGAAAACCTTCTAACACACATTTACATATGTATATACACACATATATACACATTCTGGCTTATGAAAGGGGAAATTAAATCTCTCCTAATCTTTTATGAGTGTCACTGACTTTAGCAGTTCTTTTTTCTCAGTTGTTCTAACCATGACCAATGCCTTTACTAGAAATTTCTCCTTGCCTCAGGTTTTTTTTTTTTTAATTTTTTTTTAATTTTTATTTTATTTTATAATTATAACATTTTTTGACAGTACATATGGATGGGTAATTTTTTACAACATTATCCCTTGCACTTACTTCTATTCAGATTTTTTCCCTTCCTCCCCCAACCCCCTCCCCCAGATGGCAAGCAGTCTTATATATGTTAAATATATTACAGTATATTCTAGATACAATATATGTGTGTAGAACCGAATTTTTTGTTGCACAGGAAGAATTGGATTCAGAAGGTAAAAATAACAGTTTACATTCATTTCCCAGTGTTCCTTTTCTGGATGTAGCTGGTTCTGTCCATCATTAATCAATTGGAATTGGATTAGCTCTTCTCTATGTTGAAGAAATCCACTTCCATCAGCATACATCCTCGTACAGTATCATTGTTGAAGTGTATAATGATCTTCTGGATCTGCTCGTTTCACTCAGCATCAGTTGATGTAAGTCTCTCCAAGCCTCTCTGTATTTCTCCTGTTGGTCATTTCTTATAGAACAATAATATTCCATAACATTCATATACCATAGTTTCCCCAACCATTCTCCAATTGATGGACATCCATTCATCTTCCAGCTTCTAGCCACTATGAAAAGGGCTGCCACAAACATTTTGGCACATACAGGTCCCTTTCCCTTCTTTAGTAGTTCCTTGGGATATAAGCCCAGTAGTAGTATGGCTGGGTCAAAGGGTATGCACATTTTGATAACTTTTTGGGCATAATTCCAGATTGCTCTCCAGAATGGTTGGATTCTTTCACAACTCCACCAACAATGCATCAGTGTCCCAGTTTTCCCACAGCCCCTCCAACATTCATCGTTATTTGTTCCTGTCATCTTAGCCAATCTAAGTGTGTAATGATACCTCAGAGTTGTCTTAATTTGCATTTCTCTGATCAATAGTGATTTGGAACACTCTTTCATATGAGTGGAAATAGTTTTAATTTCATCATCTGAAAATTGTCTGTTCATATCCTTTGACCATTTATCAATTGGAGAATGGCTTGATTTCTTGTAAATTAAAGTCAATTCTCTGTATATTTTGGAGATGAGGCCTTTATCAGAACCTTTAACTGTAAAAATGTTTTCCCAATTTGTTATTTCCCTTCTAATCTTGTTTGCATTAGTTTTGTTTGTGCAGAAACTTTTTAATTTGGTGTAATCAAAATTTTCTATTTTGTGATTAATAATGGTCTCTAGTTCTCCCTTGGACAAAAACTCCTTCCTCCTCCACAAGTCTGAGAGGTAAACCATCCCATGTTCCTCCAATTTATTTATGATTTCGTTCTTTATGCCTAAATCTTGGACCCATTTTGATCTAATCTTAGTATGTGGTGTTAAATGTGGGTCCATGCCTAGTTTCTGCCATACTAATTTCCAGTTTTCCCAGCAGTTTTTGTCAAATAATGAATTCTTATCCCAAAATTTGGGATCTTTGGATTTGTCAAAGATTAGATTGCTATTTTTATTCACTATCTTGCCCTGTGAACTTAACCTATGCCACTGATCAACTAGTCTATTTCTTAGCCAATACTAAATGGTTTTGGTGACTGTTGCTTTATAATATAGCTTTAAATCAGGTACACTTAGACCACCTTCCTCTGACTTTTTTTTCATTAGTTCCCTTGCAATTCTCGACCTTTTATTCTTCCATATGAATTTTGTTGTTATTTTTTCTAGGTCATTAAAATAGTTTCTTGGGAGTCTGATTGGTATAGCACTAAATAAATAGATTAGTTTGGGGAGTATTGTCATCTTTATTATATTCACTCGGCCTATCCAAGAACACTGAATGTCTTTCCAATTATTTAAATCTGACTTTATTTTTGTGGCAAGTGTTTTGTAATTTTGCTCATATAATTCCTGACTCTCCTTTGGTAGATATATTCCCAAATATTTTATACTATCGACTGTTATTTTGAATGGAATTTCTCTTTGTATCTCTTGCTGTTGGATTGTGTTGGTAATATATAAAAATCCTGAGGATTTATGTGGATTTATTTTGTATCCTGCGACTTTGCTAAAATTCTGAATTATTTCTAATAGCTTATTAGCAGAGTCTTTGGGGTTCTCTAAGTATACCATCATGTCATCTGCGAAAAGTGACAATTTGATTTCTTCATTTCCTACTCTAATTCCTTGAATCTCTTTCGCGGCTCTTAATCAGTACGTGATCGATGAATTTTTTCAATGTCTATTTTACCCTCTGTTTCCAGAATGTCTGGGCAGTTCTCTTTGATAATTTCCTCGAAAATGGTGTCCAAGCTCTTTTTTTCCTCCCATTTTTCAGGGAGTCCGATTATTCTCAAATTGTCTCTCCTGGATCTGTTTTCCAGGTCTGTTGTCTTTCTGGTAAGGTACTTGACATTCTTTTCAATTGTTTCATTTCTCTGGTTTTGCTTGACTACCTCTTGGTTTCTCCTTGAGTCATTCATTTCTACTTGTTCCAGTCTAATTTTCAATGATGTCTTTTCTTCACTCACTTTTTTTATATCTCTTTGTAATTGTCCAATTGAGTTTTTATCTTCTATGGAATTTTTTTCCATTTTATCCATTTTATTTTTTAGAGAGCTGATTTCTTTTTCCAGCTCACTAATCCTGTTTTCCTTGGAGTTGTTTACCTTTTCCAGCTCACTAATCCTGTTTTCCCTGGAGTTGTTTACCTTTTCCAGCTCACTAATCTTGTTTCTCAATGATTTGATTTCTTTATTCACTCTGTCTTTGAATGAATGGGATGACTTCTCCAGGCTCTCTTGCCAAGCTTCCCTTTCCTTTTCCCATTTCTCTTCCAGCTCTCTTGTGAGAGCCTTTTTGATTTCCTCTATGAGGTTCTTTTGTATTGAGGAGCAGCTTATATCCCTCCCAGTGGATACATCTGGGGACAGTCTGTTCCTAGTCTCCTCAGCATTTGAAGTCTGCTCCCTCTCCACACAGAAGCTGTCAATGGTTAGAGCCCCTTTGAATTTTTTGTTCATTTTGTCAGAGTAGGAATCAAAGAAAACAAACTGAGAAGAGAAACAATTGGTCTGTTTTGTAGGGGATGAGGCTAGATGGTATTAATGGGCTTCCTCTACAGACTGGGGGTAGGGCAGCAGAGAGCCACTAACAGAACAGCAATGACTGTACTGAGTCTGTGCTCTGAGGCTCCGAGAACGCCCCGAGTCAGTCCAGGTAGGGGTTGGGGATGGCCGGGCTCTGAGATACGCTGGCTTTCTGGGGTTTTAATCTTCACCTCCAGTGTTTACACCCTCTCTGCTGCTCCTGGCTTGCTGCCAAGACGGAGCATCCACACTGGGGCAAAAGCCCTTTCACAGAAATGGGAGAGATCACACCCCTCCCCCTCTGGTCTGAGCTGTGTGAGCTGCCTGTCTTGCTCTGGCTGCCTGCCCTCAGTCTGCGCCCAGTCTAATTGACCCTCCCCCGAGCAAACACAGACCTTTTCTGGCGACTTTCAAGGATGTCTTCTCTTGGTGATTATTTGTGGATTTCTTTCTGGGTCAAGCATTAAGTCTGAGGCTTGTCATGAAATAAGTTCTGAGAGAAAACGAGGAGCTCAAGCAGCTGTCTGCCTCCATGCCGCCATCTTGGCCAGAAGTCTGTCTCTCTTATCAATTACTTTGATGGCATGCTAATTATATTTTTTCTCTCTCAAGTGTCTCTTCTCTATAAAAATCTTTCATAATCTTGACTTGGTTCATGAGAGAAGCTGAGCTTAGATTTCATATTGTGATTTTTCTGAGTTCTCTTGAAACAAAAATAAGGAACTAATCAAGAAGTAAATAATAACAAGATTGTGAAAATCCCTAAATACTTATATATAGTCATATGTTATTACATGTTTAATAACCAGGTCTCCAAAAATAAGGTAAGAATTTAAATGTAAGTATATAAATTTATTATAAATATTGCTGATCTAAAATACACAATTTACAAATAAATAATCCTTTTTTATTATAAACCCACTGATTCTTATAGTACACTATTATTTATTTTTGCCAACCTGTTGTATTCACACCCAAATTATGATTGCAACTCAACCATGTTTTGATATATGTAGTTGTAGCCTGATCAGCTTTTTTCCTTATAAATTTATTTTCATTAAAATTAATTTGTGATTTATTGTTAAACTATTTATTACCATTTTACAAATTGTATTCATTAAACTAAAACCTCTCTAAATCTCTGCCCAACTGAATTAAATAATGCTATCTATGTTTTTAAATATTTGGTCTGGATGCAGCAATTGAACTATTTTTGATGTAATTATCTATAATATTCTGAAAACTAGTAAAATACAATTCAGGTTTTAAAATTTCACTTAAATGATACACTTTTTTTTTTTTTACCAGATATTCCTATTGAAGTTAATGCTTTATAAAGCCAAATAATTGGCTCCAATAAATCAAAATAACTAAAAATACTTTCCTCATTGTTTCTGTCTAATAAAAGATGTAATTTTAAGTGTTGAATTATATTATCTAGTAATATATTTCTCAGAAGAGTTATTAGATTCAAATGAAATATTTTTTGTAAAAGACTTAACAAGAGTCTAGCACATAATATGTACTTAATACATGCTTGTAATCTTCCTCTTTACATATTTTGGGTATTGAATATTTTAAAACTTATCTGAATCATTTTTTCAGCATGTCATTAATTCTTTCCAGTTAAAATATTTAAAATTTCCAAAGTTTGTGTGATATATTCAATAAATTTTTGAGGAAGAAAAGAATTGAGGAAACAAGAAATTATTAAGAACTTCTCATATACCTTTAGCACTTTACATCTCATTTGATTCTCCCACCAATCCTGTAAATTAGGAACTCTTAATGTCCCCGTTTTATAATTGAAGATACTATGGCAGCTGGCAATTAAGCAGATTGCCCAGTGCCATAACACTATTAAGTGTCTGAGGCAGAATTAGTAAGATGAAATATAAAATTTTCCTTTATTTATTCCTTTATTTTTTATTTATTTATTTATTTTTTTTTTTTTTTTACCAATTCTGCAATAGCTATTTGTGGGGGAAAAAATCAAAATAAAACAATCCTCAAGAAAAATTTTAAAAAATAATGGATATGGATCTCTTCAACAATGCGACAGATGATTCAGGTTAGTTCATATGGTCTTGTGATAAGATTTGCATCCAGAGAGAAGACTGTCCGAACTGATCATGGATCATACCATAGCATTTTAACTATTTTTGTTGTTGTTTGCTTGCATTTTGCTTTCTTTCTCATTTTTTTTTCTTTTTGATCTGGTTTTTCTTGTGCAGCTTGATAGTTGTGGAAATGTTTGTTTTAAAGCTTTTTATTTTCAAAACTTATGCATGAATAATATTTCAACATTGATCCTTGCATAGCTTTGTGTTTCAGATTTTCCTTTTTTTCCTCACACCCCATCCCCTAGATGGCAAGCAATCAAATATGTGTTATACATGTTAAAATATATGTTACATATGTTAAAATATATGTTAAATTCAATATGTGTAAACATATTTATACAGTTCTTTGGCTGCACAAAGAAAATCAGATCAAAAAGAAAAGAAAATGAATAAGAAAATAAAATGCAAGCAAACAACAAAAAGAATGAGAATGTGATGTTGTGATCTACATTCAGTTGCCACAGTCCTCTCACTGGGTTTAGATTGCTCTCTTCATCACAAGATAATTAGAACTGGCATCAGTCATCTCAATTGATCATTGTATAATATTTATGTTGCTTGTACAACGATCTCCTGGTTCTTCTCATTTCACTTAGCATCAGTTCAAGTAAGTCTCTCCAATCCTCTCTAAAATCATTGTCCTGATCATTTCTTATAGAACAATAATATTCTATAACAGTCAAATACTAAAACTTATTCAACCATTTTCCAACTGATGGGCATCCACTTGGTTTCCAGTTTCTTGCCATTACATAAAGGGCTGCCACAAACATTTTTGCACATGTGGATCTTTTTCCTTCCTTTAAGATCTCTTTGGGATATAGACTCAATAAAAGCACTGATGGATCAAAGGATAAGCACAGTTTGATAACTTTTTGAACATAGTTCCAAATTGCTCTCAAGAACATTCACAATTAGAGAGTGGGGTTGAGAGGACACACATCTATCTAAGCTCTCCCTTACCCTCAGACTACTTTTTTTTTATTGAAACAGCCTTGGAATTAGTACTTGACTGTCAAAACCAACTAATATCGGGAGTACAACACATTACCAATAGAAGATAATCTTGAAATTTGTAAGAAAAGTCTGTTTTTGCTTGTGAGCATGGGTGGCTAGGTCAGACACAGCATCAGGCAAGTAAGCAGTGACTGTACATAAACAGCTCACTGTGAGCAGATTGGAGGGGGATGGAGTGTGATCTCAGCCAGCAGAAAATTTACTGGGAGAACTTTACCACAGTGTGGGCTAATTTGCTCTGACAGCAAGCCAGTAGATCAGCAGAAAAGCTATAATCACAGAGAGTGAAGACAATAACTGCAAAATGCTAGAGTCTCTGGACCTGGCTACACCCATCCAGCAGCGAGAGGAACTCAGCATGATCTCAGTGTACAACAGAGCAGATACTGATTCCAGCACAGCCACTGCTGCTTTGCTGCAATTTCATGTTGGAGGAAGCTTGGTAACACCACACTGCCCCAAAAGCAGACTTTAGTTGTATTTTTTTTTTCAAAAAGAGTAAAAAGGCAAAGTGGACTCAAATTACAAATATCTTCTATACTAAAAGAGAGCAGACTTTAAACCCTGAGGAGACTAAAAGCAGATTATCTCCAGATGAAGCCCCAGATGGTGATATAATCTGGTCCCTAGCACACAATAGAAGAAATTAAAAAGGCTCTTAAAAGTCAGCTAGAAGAAAAATCAAGAAAGGAAAGGGAAGCTTTGTAAGAGGGTCTGGATAAGTCATATTACTCATTAAAAGATAGAGTGGATAAAGAAATCAACTCCCTGAAAAACAGAATTAGTGAATAGGAAAAATGAAATAACTGCATAAAAAATAAAATTGGTAAAATGGGGGGAAAAATCCCACAGAACAAAACAGCTCATTTAAAAACTCAATTGGACAATTACAAAAAGAAAATTTAAAAAGTAAATGAAGAAAATAATTCAATAAAAATCAGAATTGGACATATGTAAATGAATAATTTATACTTTGCTCTTTCCTTTTCCCTTCCTTTCTCCCCAATACTTTGCTTTTAATTACCCCCTCCCTCAAACAGTTCTCCCCCTTTTGAGCCTTTCCCCCTTTTTTATAACTTTCCACTAATACTTCTGTTTTCCCTTCTATCAGGCTTTCCCTTTCTTTTCCTCTTTCTCCTTCCACTTCTGTATAAGGTGAGACAAGTTTCTCTGTGAAACAAAATATTTCTAATATTCTCTCTTTGAGCCAAATTTAATAAGAGTAAGATTCACACAGTGATCTTCCCCCTCCCTTCTTTCCTTCATTTATAATAGGTCTTTTTTGCCCTTTCATGAGATGCAATTTCCCTTATTTTACCTCCTTTTCCCTCTTTTTTTCCTATACAATCCTCTTTTTCTCTCTACTTTTTCATATTATCATAATAAAATCAAATTATATCCACACTATCTAAATATACTCATTACGGAAATCTCAAGAGTTTTTTTTTTTTTTTTTTTTTTTTTTTTACTTTTTTATGATTCTTTTGAGTTCTGTGTTTGGAGATCAAATTTTTCTTTAGTCTTTTCATTAGAAATAGGTAAAATTCACCTATATCATTGGATGTCCATCTTCTTCTTTGAAAGATAATGCTCATTTCAGCTGGATAGCTTACTCCTCTTTATAATTCAAGTTCCTTTGCCTTTTGGAATATTAGATTCCAGGCTTTCTGATCCTTTAAAGTGGAAACTGCTATTTCCTGGGAATCCTAATTGTGTCTTCTCAGTATTTACATTGTTTCTTTCTGGCTGTTTGCAATATCTTTTCCTTGGTGCAATAGTTCTGAAATTTAGCCACAATATTCCTCGGGGTTTTACTTTTCAGTTTTCTTTTAGGAGACAATTGGTGAATTATTTCAATGGCTATTTTAACTTCTGATTCCAAAACATCAGGGCAAGGTTTTTTTTTTTTTTTTTTTTAATGACTTTCTGTAAGATAATGTCTAGATTCTTATTTTCATCATGGCTTTCAAGAAGTCCAATAATCCTTATGTTGTCTCTCTTAGATCTATTTTCCAGATCAGTTGTTTTTTCTAGGAGATATTTCATATATTTTTTCTTTTTAAAAATTTATTATTATTTATTTATTATTTTATATATATATATATATATATATATATATATTATGGCTCCCTAGCCTGGGTGACCAAGCCAAGATGGGTAGCCAAAAGAGGTAAGGATTTTGGTAGTGAACACGTGGGTCTTCTGACCAGGTGTTTACTAGGGAACCAACAAGTCAGGGCATCAGTCAGGGCATTATGTGAGTAGGTATATTAAAGGCTTTTAAGATGACACATGGCTGTTCTTGAGTGTGCTACCAGTTATTAAGCTATAGATTCAAGAGATTGTGGCCAGAGACCTTTGAAGGCCTTAGAGGAGGCGAGCTGGGTAGAGTTCACACTGCAAAGGACAGTGGTCAAAGGTACTCTGGTGGGTTTAGGACAGACTAATAATTGTAACTGCCAGGAGGGCACGTTACAAATGGTTATTATTATTATTGTTATTATTTTTAATTATTATTATAATTATATTATTATGATGTATTATTATTATTATTTTTGTTTGATTGATTCTTAAAGTATAATTGAGTCATTCATTTCCATTTGTTCAATTCTAATTTTTAGTGTATTATTTTCTTCATTTACCTTTTTTTTTTTTAACTCTTTTTGTATTTTGCCAATTGAATTGTTTTGTTCATTGTATTTTTTTCCATTTCACAAATTCTGTTTTTCAAGAGTTGGTATCTTTTTCATATCTATTTTGTAAGGCATTATATGCTTTTCCCATTTCATCAAATCTTTTTTTGTAGGGGGTTATATACTTCTCCCATTCCTTTTTGCAAAAATCTTATTTCCTTTCCCCATTTTTCTTCTAACTCTCTTTGAAGATCCTTTATGCAATGTTCCACAAAAGTTTTGTGAAATGGGGATCAGCTGACATCTCCCTTTGGGGCTTCATGTGGAGTAAATTTGCCTTTAGGAATCTCAGGATTTGAGGTCTGTTCTTCTCTCTCTCCATGGAAGCTGTATGTATCTCTTTTTTCCCCTCATTTTTAAGGCTTGAAGTCTGCTCTTAACAAAAAGGAACAACAGCATCTTTAGTTTTCCCTGGGTCAGTTCTGCTGATTCATTTCTGGTGCTGGATAATTGGCTAAGTCCCATCTTCTTCCATGGCTCAGTGGTTTGCAATTTGCCTTTTGTAGCAAATCTGCTATATCACCCACTTGCAACAGGACAGAGTAGTGTTAGAGGCTCATAGAAGATTCCCAGGTATGTGGAAGCTGCAACGCTCTGATTCTCTGCCCAAGCTCCTTGCCCTAGGCTCCCTGTCCTGTGGTCTGGGTTTGGCAGACTATCTCCCTGCCCCTTTGAAACACATCTGTTCTGAAGTTCTTCCAAGGTATCTTTTGGAAATTTTTTGTATTCCAATATTTGTGGGTTCTTTGACTCCAAAACTTAAAAAAAGTTTAGAGGCTTAATCTACTGTTGATTCGACATTGAGAGAAGGCCAGAGGAGGTCACAGAAAGTCATCTCTGCTCTCTGCCATGTTGGCTGTGCCCCACCCCTGAAATATGTTTACAAGAATTGCACATGTTTAACATATATTGGATTAGTTGCCATTTATGGGAGCGATTGAGAGGAAGGGAAAGAAAAAAAATTAGTACATAAGATTTTGTTTGGGTGAATGTCGAAAATTCTCCATGTATATATTTGAAAACTTTAATTAAAAATTTTAAAAATGATAGCTACTAAGCTTTTGAAAGAAAAAGAAAAGATGTGTAAAAGTATCTCAATAACTTAATGTACTTTTTACATTTGGCTAGTTTTCTTTTCCATAAACCTATAGAAAAGCAAGTGGTTGATTAATTTCTTAACCAGCATGTGAGTATAATATTAATTACTCATCAAGTGGCATGTTACTCTTGTCACTGTCCAAGGTGAAAGACATGAAAGAGTAGACTTTTTCATGTTATCATTAGGTTTGTTCCTTATTTCCCAAACTCTTTTTTTATTTCTTCTTTCTGTCCTGGTGATCTGGAATAGTCTGTAGTCATAATTTCACATCCAATTCTGTCTATAATTATTATTCCAGAAATATTTTCTCTTGGCTCCCCCATAAAGGTTATGCAAAAGGACCCACACATCCTTTTCATGTTTCTATACAGATTCAGTTTTCCTTACTAGCCTGTAATTTAGAAATTATTTTTGCTTCAAAGCTAATTACTACTGGAACCTTGATTCAAAATAGCATTGTACATAGGCAGAGGTTACCACTAAAATCGTAATAATTGGTCCTAGAAATTTCAGTGCAGGCACAGGGGCCCATGCCTCTTAGCGATATAGCTTTCTTTTGTTCTCTTTCATCCTGAAACTCATGGCAAGTTTTCTTTGAGGGACATTCAGAGACATGATAAGTGGGAAATGTGTTCCCCAATGCATTTTATATCTTTGCTTTGTCCTTGTTGAACTATTATCCACATTATACGGCACAGAATGCATTAGCAATATTTTAATGTTATTTTCAAAGATCATAAGACCTAGAATAAGATGTTACTCTAAACCAACACAATTCTTGTATCTTATAGCTAAAGGAACTGAAACCTATAATAATTGACTTTTGACAAGTTCAAATTCACAATAAACAGTTAAACACAAACTTGAATCCAGATCTTCTTACTAGAAAACCAATATTTTTCATCTACAGCATTTTGTTTTATAATACTTATATAAGTAAGATATTTTGGTTTTCCTTTGTCTTTTATTTTTTTACATGTTATATTATTTTATCCTCCTGCCTCTTGATATGAGTTCTTTCTCCCTTTTTAGAATTTCCCCTTTTAATTTTATTTGTGTGTTTCTTTTTTTTCCTGTTCCTTATCATGTATTTTTTATTTTTTTATTAATTTTTATAATTATAACATTTTCTTTGACAGTACATATGCATAGGTATTTTTTTTTTACAACATTATCCCTTGTACTTCCTTCTGTTCCGAGTTTTTCTCCTCCTTCCCTCCACCCCCTCCCCTAGATGGCAGGCATTCCCATACATATTAAATATCTTATAGTATATCCTAGGTACAATATATATGTGCAGAACCGAATTTTGTTGCTGTTGTTGTTGCAAAGGAAGGATTGTATTTGTAAGGTAAAAATAATCTGGGAAGAGAAACAAAACAAAACAAAATAAAAAAAAATGCTCACAGTTTACACTCATTTCCCAGTGTTCCTTTTCTGGATGTAGCTGATTCTGTCCATCATTGATCAATTGGAATTGGATTAGCTCTTCTCTATGTTGAAGATATCCACTTCCATCAGAATACATCCTCATACAGTATCATTGTTGAAGTGTATAATGATCCCCTAGTTCTGCTCGTTTCACTCAGCATCAGTTGATGTAAGTCTCTCCAAGCCTCTCTGCATTCCTCCTGTTGGTCATTTCTTACAGAACAATAATATTCCATAACATTCATATACCATAATTTACCCAACCATTCTCCAATTGATGGACATCCATTCATTTTCCAGTTTCTAGCCACTATGAAAAGGGCTGCCACAAACAATTTGGCACATACAGGTCCCTTTCCCTTCTTTAGTATTTCCTTGGGATATAAGCCCAGTAGTAGCACTGCTCGGTCAAAGGGTATGCACATTATGATAACTTTTTGTGCATAATTCCAGATTGCTCTCCAGAATGGTTGGATTCTTTCACAACTCCACCAACAATGTACCAGTGTCCCAGTTTTCCCACAGCCCCTCCAACATTCATCGTTATTTGTTCCTGTCATCTTAGCCAATCTGACAGGTGTGTAGTGGTATTTCAGAGTTGTCTTAATTTGCATTTCTCTGATCAATAGTGATTTGGAACACTCTTTCATATGAGTGGAAATAGTTTTAATTTCATCATCTGAAAATTGTCTGTTCATATCATTTGACCATTTATCAATTGGAGAATGGCTTGATTTCTTATAAATTATAAATTTCTTATAGAGTCAATTCTCTGTATATTTTGGAGATGAGGCCTTTATCAGAACCTTTAACTGTAAAAATGTTTTCCCAATTTGTTACTTCCCTTCTAATCTTGTTTGCATTAGTTTTGTTTGTGCAGAAACTTTTTAATTTGGTGTAATCAAAATTTTCTATTTAGTGATCAATAATGGTCTCTAGTTCTCCCTTGGACACAAACTCCTTCCTCCTCCACAAGTCTGAGAGGTAGACTATCCCATGTTCCTCCAATTTATTTATGATTTCGTTCTTTATGCCAAAATCTTGGACCCATTTTGATCTTATCTTAGTATGTGGTGTTAAATGTGGGTCCATGACTAGTTTCTGCCATACTAATTTCCAGTTTTCCCAGCAGTTTTTGTCAAATAATGAATTCTTATCCCAAAATTTGGGATCTTTGGGTTTGTCAAACACTCGATTGCTATTTTTATTCACTATCTTGCCCTGTGAGCCTAACCTAATTGACTGATCAACTAGTCTATTTCTTAGCCAATACCAAATGGTTTTGGTGACTGTTGCTTTATAATATAGTTCTAGATCAGATACAGCTAGACCACCTTCATTTAATTTTTTTTTCATTACTGCTCTTGAAATTCTTGACCTTTTGTTATCCCATATGAATTCTGTTGTTATTTTTTCTAGGTCATTAAGATAGTTTCTGGGGAGTCTGATTGGTATAGGACTAAATAAATAGATTAGTTTAGGAGGTATTGTCATCTTAATTATAACGAATTCTCATATTTTGACTCTCAAGCCATTGTTTAACTACTAAGTGTTTTTCCTATCAATTAATTCAGTAACTTCCAAAAGCAACCAGGAAATAGAGATTGATAAGCCTACATGAACTTGTAATGTGGGGAGAATCATACACACATTTGTGTGTGTATTTACATATGTGTGTGATAAACATATCTATACACATGTGGTGTCAACATACAAAATAAATACAAAGTTATTTTAGGGAAAGAGAGATCTTTAACAAGAGGAAGTGGGAAAAGATCAAGACCAAATGTAGAATGTGATGCTTGAGTAGCTGTTCATTTCATGTCAGTTCACATAAATCTTCTCAGATTATCTGAAAACATCTTGCTCATAATTTTTATAACTCAATAATATTCTATCAGAAGAATGTACCATAATTTTTTCAGCCATTCCCTAACTGATGTACATCTCCAAGATTTTCAATTCTTTGCTACCTCAAAAAGAACTGCTACAGATATTTTTTGTGCAACTAATTCCTTTTCCTTTTTTTGTGATCTCTTTGGAATATATACTTAGTAGTGGTAATACTGGGCCAAAGAATATGTAAAACTTTATAACTCTGAGTGCAGTTTCAAGTTGTTTTCCATAATGATTGCATTAACAATAAATGACTGTTTCACCAAAAATGATGCTAAAAACAAATGGATTCATAGAGAGAAAAAATAATTAAAATGGGAAAGAAATAAGTCATTCAATAAAGTTTTGTAAAGGAAAATTAACAATTTGGTTACCAAAAGATGTACAAAATCTAACTGAAGAAACTGTTTACATAATAATTAGCATTGATAAAATGGAAACTAATGATTCTATAAGAGATCAACAAATAATAAGATAAAGTCGAAAGACTTAAAAACAGACTTGTATAGGCCTTAGGAGCAGCCAAAATAAAAAGCTGCTGGTCCTGAAATCACATAAACTGGCAATAAAGAGAACTAGGCCTGTGCCCCAAAATATCATATCTAGCAATACTATCCACTATATTGAATAAAAAAAAAAGATGAACATTCAACAAACTTGCAGAATTTTAGAGCTTTCTTTTAATCAAACCTGAATTAGATAGGAAACTTGACATATAAGAAACAATATTAAAGATCAATTTCATGGAACTTAACATCAACAAATTGCTTATGATTTTTACATGGAAATGTATATCTATCTATCTATCTATCTATCTATCTATCTATCTATCTATGATTGACATTATCAATAGAATAGCTCAAAAAAATTGGGGCAGAGCTGAGTAGACTTTAAAAAACAACTGCCTAGAAAAAGGAAAAAAAAATGTAATTATGTTCTACAATAAGATATCAAGGAAGAATAGACATAGTGGCACTAGAGAAGGACAAAAGGATTGTAATTCTGAAAACCTACTCACATTGCAAATTGTTTAAATAGGCAACGATATTTATATACCAAGGTAGATATCAAGATAGATCATCAAGGGTATAGGATTCTCCAAAATCTATAAAGAAATAAGGGGAAGATGGGAGGATGAGGAAACAAAAGGAACAGGAAGAACACTAGAGGGATTCATTGATGGGGAGGATTAAGTAATAGCAAAGCAAGTTAAGGAGCAGATATATAGCAGAAGAGTTAGCAGGGTTAGCAATGAAGAGATAATTCAAATTTAAAGATTCAGTTAAGAGAGAAATCCATATTATAGATTTCACATTATACCCCCTTTTATATCTAAGATCAAACATAAACATTCCTAATTAAATCCATTCACAATCTAATTCCAATCTCTCTAGTTTTATTTAACATTATTCATAACATTATGGACCAGTCAAATATGGCTTCTTGTTGTGGCTCACAAGGTCCTCAACTCTTGTGTTTCATCTATGGTTCTTTACAATTACTATCCTTGATGCTTAAAATACACTCTCATTTTCACCATTTTTAAAAGAATCCTTAATCTTCTTTTCAAGCCTCGTTGCAAGTGTTAGTTTCTATATGAAGTCTGTCTGATCACCTGGATACTATTATCTTATTTCAAAAATTAAAATGTATATGTTAACATAATGTTTTATATATGTATATATATATATATATATATATATATATATATATATATATATATATATATATATATATATATATATATATATACAGATGTCTCCTTAAGGAAGCCAAGAAATGTTTCACATTTGTCTTCCTATCATAGCAACCTATAGTTGAGTGTTTGTTATTTGAGGAGCTAACTAACAAAACTGAACCTTGATTACTTTATATATAGTAAAACCTGATTGAAGAAGTTTATCTTAGTGACTAGAAAGTGAAGATCTAGTGCTTCTTCACTAAAAAGTGAAGCATTTGAGTGAAGAACTTTTCCAAGTCTTTTGTAGGTATGTACTGACCATGTGACCTAAGGAATTACTTGAGTTCTTAGAGTCCACAGGCAACTTTCTAAGACTTTAAATTATAGAATTGTTGCTTCTGCATATCTGCATGCCGATGAAATCCTAAGTCCAGAGTGGAATAAAAACAAACAAAATAAACAAAACAAAACAAGAACAAAGAATGAATAAGTTAAAAGTAGTATTTTTTTTAAATTTAGTGAGCTACAAATGAGACAACATATGCTAAGAACATTATGACTACTAAATACCATGTAAATATGAACTTTTACTGAGACCATTAATTTCAGACTCACTTAAAAAAGAAAGTAGGGGAAAGGAAAGGGACACTACCAAAAAAAAAAAAAAAAAAAAAAAAAAAAAACTTGTATTAAGTCTAAGTTAACAGAAATTCTCCAGTTACTTAATGTCCTTATTTCCTCAAATATTAGAATATAAAAAAAAAAATACTTCAAAAATGGCTTTGGTTAATCAAAGTTCTCTTCACAGGCCTCTATTTGCAATTGCAGTAATATAGACCTCAACTGTTATTTCTCAGGCTGAAAAAGCAAAGGCTTATTTTGCTATATAAAACCCATCTTTTATACCTTTTCCCAAGGTCCAGTAATATCTTTAAGAACCCATCAAACAAATGCATTTTTTATTTGAAAGCTCATTTTCTGAGAAAAATAAAATGAGTTAAACTACTATTAACACATTTCTTCTACCTTTTCTCCCTAACTCTATTTACTGCTTTTTATATTAAATAAGTTTGGACAGTGTGTAAAGCCCTAATGATATTAATGTCCTATGATTTATGCAATCGATGTCTTGATCACATTAACCATGCTGTTTTATATCTTAACCTACAATCTATTACTCTCATTTTTTATTTGCATGTCATTTTCACTATGGTTTTATGTCAGCTTAGAAGTTTCATTAAAGAAGTTTTTTAAAATACCTACTATACTGAATCTCCCTCAAGTATATACATTTCATTTTGAAATAACTATATTTTTAAATTGAGTAGTTGTAAAGGAAAGATGAAACTCCGGTATTATTTCTTATGTAGATTTCTACTTAAAGGTGAAAAAAATATCAAGTCAGTTTCAATCTTCATTCATGAACATAAATATCTATTGATGAGGTCATAGGATCCTTTAAATAAATACTTCTTTTCTCGATAGTAAGAAAAAAACATTTTTAACAACTGTAAAAGGATGTCCAATTTTTTTGAGGAGATGAATAATATATCTAGCATAAATGAGAGGCAGGTATAATAGTTAAGAAATATATTTTACTACTTCCAAAAACAAATCCCAAAAGCATCCTCTCCTCTTCCCAATTAAACCTTTACCATAAAGCACAAATTCTTAACCTAAAGTATTTTAACTTTGAAGAATGATAATTTGGTAATTGTAATTGTATTTCAACACTGTTGGTTTTCTTTTCAATCTTAAGTGCCTTGTTTTATACATTTAAAAACTGTATTCTAAGAAGGAATTCCAAAGCTTCACCAAACTGCCAGACAAAGCCATATTAAAAAGTAAGAATCTTTGGCATAGTGGCACCACTATTTTGTCAGTTACTCGATCTTTTAATCTCCATTTCATACTTAATGCTTCACTCATCCACCCTTCATGTACAAGTTATTTAGTTCATGCCACACTATTTTCCAAGTTTCCTGGGAATTTTGGTCAAACAGTAAGTTCTTATGTGGAAGCAGGAGTTTTTAGGTTTATTGACTATTGTATCTTCAGAACTAACCTATTCCTAAATTTATTTTATCCTAAAATAAAACTATTTTATTAACCAGTACCAAATAGTTTTGATGACTGTCTCTTTTTTAATATAGTTTTAAAGCTACACAACCTTCCTTTGTTTTTTTGTTTGTTTTATTTTGTTCTGTTTTATTTTGTTTTTCATGAATTACCTTGAAACTCTTGACCTTTTCTTCTTCCAGATAAATTTTGTTATTATTTTTTTTCTATCTCTATAAAGTTATTTCTTGACAATTTGATTGGCATGACACTGCATACATAGATTAATTCGGGTAATGGCCATTATTATTATATTAGGTTGACCTACCCATAAGCCCTTGATATTTTTTTCAATTGTTTAGACCTATCTTTATTTGAATGAAAAGTGTTTTGTAATTTTGTTTATTTAGTTCCTGGCTCAGCTTACACAGCTCAGACCAGAGGGGGAAGGGTGCGATCTCTCCCGTTTCTGTGAAAGGGCTTTTGCCCCAGTGTGGATGCTCCGTCTTGGCAGCAAGCCAGGAGCAGCAGAGAGGGTGTAAACATTGGAGGTGAAGATTAAAACCCCAGAAAGCCAGCGTATCTCAGAGCCCGGCCATCCCCAACCCCTACCTGGACTGACTCGGGGCGTTCTCGGAGCCTCAGAGCACAGACTCAGTACAGTCATTGCTGTTCTGTTAGTGGCTCTCTGCTGCCCTACCCCCAGTCTGTAGAGGAAGCCCATTAATACCATCTAGCCTCATCCCCTACAAAACAGACCAATTGTTTCTCTTCTCAGTTTGTTTTCTTTGATTCCTACTCTGACAAAATGAACAAAAAATTCAAAGGGGCTCTAACCATTGACAGCTTCTGTGTGGAGAGGGAGCAGACTTCAAATGCTGAGGAGACTAGGAACAGACTGTCCCCAGATGTATCCACTGGGAGGGATATAAGCTGCTCCTCAATACAAAAGAACCTCATAGAGGAAATCAAAAAGGCTCTCACAAGAGAGCTGGAAGAGAAATGGGAAAAGGAAAGGGAAGCTTGGCAAGAGAGCCTGGAGAAGTCATCCCATTCATTCAAAGACAGAGTGGATAAAGAAATCAAATCATTGAGAAACAAGATTAGTGAGCTGGAAAAGGTAAACAACTCCAAGGAAAATAGGATTAGTGAGCTGGAAAAAGAAAACAGCTCTCTAAAAAATAAAATGTATAAAACGGAAAAAAATTCCATAGAAGATAAAAACTCAATTGGACAATTACAAAGAGATATAAAAAAAGTGAGTGAAGAAAAGACATCATTGAAAATTAGACTGGAACAAGTAGAAATGAATGACTCAAGGAGAAACCAAGAGGTAGTCAAGCAAAACCAGAGAAATGAAACAATTGAAAAGAATGTCAAGTACCTTACCAGAAAGACAACAGACCTGGAAAACAGATCCAGGAGAGACAATTTGAGAATAATCGGACTCCCTGAAAAATGGGAGGAAAAAAAGAGCTTGGACACCATTTTTGAGGAAATTATCAAAGAGAACTGCCCAGACATTCTGGAAACAGAGGGTAAAATACACATTGAAAAAATTCATCGATCACGTACTGAAAGGGACCCTAAAATCAAAACTCCAAGAAATATAGTGGCCAAGTTCAAGAACCATCAGACAAAGGAAAAGATATTGGAAGCTGCTAGAAAAAAAGCAATTCAGATATGGAGGATCCACAATAAGGATAACCCAGGATCTAGCAGCGTCCACATTAAAAGAACGCAGGGCCTGGAACATGATATTCCGAAAGGCTAAGGAACTTGGTATGCAGCCAAGAATAACTTACCTAGCAAGAATGAGCATCATTTTCCAGGGAAGAAGATGGACATTTAACGATATAAATGAATTCCATCTATTTTTGATGAAAAAACCAGACCTACATAAGAGGTTTGATCTTCAAATACAGAACTCAAGAGATTTCTAAAAAGGTAACAAGAAATCTTGAGAACTATACTTCTGTCAAAAAAATATGTAAAGAACATATGTACAATTTGTTTTAGAAACTAGAGGTGGAAAGGAAATTATATCATAAAAAAGTGTAAAGTGGTGGTACTACATCTCATGAAGAGGCAAAGGTAACCTATTATATCTGAGAGAAAGAAAAGAGGGAGATGAACATAGCGTGTATCAATAGACATATTCAATTTATGGTGAAACTTCTTCCACTTCATTGAAAAGTGAAAGGGAAGGAGTAAGCTAAGGGGAAGGGAATACAGAAATTTTGAGGAAAAGGGGTAAAATAAGGGGAGGAACTTTAAGGTGGGGGAGGGATCCTAAAAAGGGAGGGCTGTGAAAAGCAAGTGGTGTTCACTAGTTTAATACTGAATAGGAGGGTAAAAGGGAAGGAAAGGGGAAAAGCATAAGCAGGGGTTAATAGGATGGCAAGCAATATAGAATTAGTCCTTCTAACCATCAATGTGAATGAGGCAAACTGCCTCATAAAGAGGAAGCAGTTAGCAGACTGGATTAAAAGTCAGAATCCTACTATATGTTGTTTACAGGAAACACACCTGAAACAGGGTGAGACATTCAAACTAAAAGTAAAAGGGTGGAGCAGAATCTATTATGCTTCAGGCAAAACCAAAAAAAGCAGGAGTAGCCATCCTCATCTCAGATCAAGCAAAAACAAAAATTGATCTAATTAAAAGAGATAAGGAAGGGCATTATATCCTGCTAAAGGGCAGCATCAATAATGAAGCAGTATCAATATTAAACATATATGCACCAAGTGGTGCAGCATCCAAATTCTTAAAAGAGAAATTAAGAGAGCTGCAAGAGGAAATAGATAGCAAAGCTATAATAGTGGGAGATCTCAACCTTGAACTCTCAGAATTAGATAAATCAAACCACAAAATAAATAAGAAAGAAGTCAAAGAGGTAAATAGAATATTAGAAAAGTTTGATATGATAGATCTTTGGCGAAAGCTAAATGGAGACAGAAAGGAATACACTTTCTTCTCAGCAGTTCATGGAACCTATACAAAAATTGATCATATACTAGGGCATAAAAACCTCAAAATCAAATGCAGTAAGGCAGAAATAGTAAATGCATCCTTTTCAGACCATAATGCAATCAAAATTACATTTAATAAAAAGCCAGGGGAAAATAGACCAAAAAATAATTGGAAACTAAATAATCTTATACTAAAGAATGATTGGGTAAAACAGCAAATCATAGACATAATTAATAACTTCACCCAAGAAAATGACAATAATGAGACATCATACCAAAAAGTGTGGGATACAGCCAAAGCAGTAATAAGGGGAACTTTTATATCTCTACCGGCCTACTTGCATAAAATAGAGAAAGAGAGGGCCAATGAATTGGGTTTACAACTAAAATTGCTAGAAAAGGAACAAATTAAAACCCCCCAGACAAACATAAAACTTGAAATTCAAAAAATAAAAGGTGAGATTAATAAAATTGAAAGTAAAAAAACTATTAAATTAATTAATAAAACTAAGAGTTGGTTTTATGAAAAAACCAACAAAATAGACAAACCCTTAGTAAACCTGATTTAAAAAAGGAAAGAGAAAAAGCAAATTGATAGTCTTGAAAATGAAAAGGGTGAAGTCACCACTAATGAAGAGGAAATTAGAACAATAGTTAAGAGCTACTTTTCTCAACTTTATGCCGATAAATTCGATTACTTAAATGAAATGGAAGAATACCTTCAAAAATATAGCTTGCCCAGATTAACAGAGGAAGAAGTAAGTAGTCTAAATAGTCCCATCCCAGAAAAAGAAATAGATCAAGCTATTAACCAACTTCCTAAGAAAAAGTCCCCAGGACCAGATGGATTTACAGGTGAATTCTACCAAACATTTAAAAAACAACTAACTCCAATGCTATGTAAACTGTTTGAAAAAATAGGGATTGAAGGAGTCCTACCAAATTCCTTCTATGACACAGACATGGTACTGATACCTAAACCAGGTAGATTGAAAACTGAGAAAGAAAACTATAGACCAATTTCCTTAATGAATATTGATGCTAAAATCTTAAATAAGATATTAGCAAATAGACTTCAGAAAATCATCCCCAGGATAATACACTATGACCAAGTTGGATTCATACCAGGAACGCAGGGCTGGTTTAATATTAGGAAAACTATTAGTATAATTGACCATATTAATAATCAAATTAATAAAAACCATATGATCATCTCAATAGATGCAGAAAAAGCATTTGATAAAATCCAACATCCATTCCTACTAAAAACGCTTGAGAGTATAGGAATAAATGGACTATTCCTTAAAATAATAAGGAGCATATATTTAAAACCTTCAGTAAACATCATATGTAATGGTGATAAACTAGAATCTTTCCCTGTAAGATCAGGAGTGAAACAAGGTTGCCCACTATCACCATTACTATTCAATATAGTACTAGAAACTCTAGCCTCAGCAATAAGAGCCGAGAAAGAGATTCAAGGAATTAGAATAGGAAATGAGGAAATCAAACTATCACTCTTTGCAGATGACATGATGGTATACTTAGAGAACCCCAAAGACTCTGCTAAAAAGCTATTAGAAATAATTCAGGATTTTAGCAAAGTTGCAGGATACAAAATAAATCCACATAAATCCTCAGCATTTTTATATATTACCAACACAATCCAACAGCAAGAGATACAAAGAGAAATTCCATTCAAAATAACAGTCGATAGTATAAAATATTTGGGAATATATCTACCAAAGGAGAGTCAGGAATTATATGAGCAAAATTACAAAACACTTGCCACAAAAATAAAGTCAGATTTAAATAATTGAAAAGACATTCAGTGTTCTTGGATAGGCCGAGTGAATATAATAAAGATGACAATACTCCCCAAACTAATCTATTTATTTAGTGCTATACCAATCAGACTCCCAAGAACTATTTTAATGACCTAGAAAAAATAACAACAAAATTCATATGGAAGAATAAAAGGTCGAGAATTGCAAGGGAACTAATGAAAAAAAAGTCAGAGGAAGGTGGTCTAAGTGTACCTGATTTAAAGCTATATTATAAAGCAACAGTCACCAAAACCATTTGGTATTGGCTAAGAAATAGACTAGTTGATCAGTCGATTAGGTTAGGTTCACAGGGCAAGATAGTGAATAAAAATAGCAATCTAATCTTTGACAAATCCAAAGATCCCAAATTTTGGGATAAGAATTCATTATTTGACAAAAACTGCTGGGAAAACTGGAAATTAGTATGGCAGAAACTAGGCATGGACCCACATTTAACACCACATACTAAGATTAGATCAAAATGGGTCCAAGATTTAGGCATAAAGAACGAAATCATAAATAAATTGGAGGAACATGGGATGGTTTACCTCTCAGACTTGTGGAGGAGGAAGGAGTTTTTGTCCAAGGGAGAACTAGAGACCATTATTAATCACAAAATAGAAAATTTTGATTACACCAAATTAAAAAGTTTCTGCACAAACAAAACTAATGCAAACAAGATTAGAAGGGAAATAACAAATTGGGAAAACATTTTTACAGTTAAAGGTTCTGATAAAGGCCTCATCTCCAAAATATACAGAGAATTGACTTTAATTTACAAGAAATCAAGCCATTCTCCAATTGATAAATGGTCAAAGGATATGAACAGACAATTTTCAGATGATGAAATTAAAACTATTTCCACTCATATGAAAGAGTGTTCCAAATCACTATTGATCAGAGAAATGCAAATTAAGACAACTCTGAGGTATCATTACACACTTAGATTGGCTAAGATGACAGGAACAAATAACGATGAATGTTGGAGGGGCTGTGGGAAAACTGGGACACTGATGCATTTTTGGTGGAGTTGTGAAAGAATCCAACCATTCTGGAGAGCAATCTGGAATTATGCCCAAAAAGTTATCAAAATGTGCATACCCTTTGACCCAGCAGTGCTACTACTGGGCTTATATCCCAAGGAACTACTAAAGAAGGGAAAGGGACCTGTATGTGCCAAAATGTTTGTGGCAGCCATTTCTTAGTGGCTAGAAGCTGGAAGATGAATCGATGTCCTTCAATTGGAGAATGGTTGGGGAAACTATGGTATATGAAAGTTATGGAATATTATTGTTGTATAAGAAATTTCCAACAGGAGAAATACAGAGAGGCTTGGAGAGACTTACATCAACTGATGCTAAGTGAAACGAGCAGAACCAGAGGATCATTATACACTTCAACAATAATACTGTACGAGGATGTATGCTGATGGAAATGGATTTCTTCAACATAGAGAAGAGCTAATCCAATTCCAATTGATTAATGATGGACAGAATCAGCTACATCCAGAAAAGGAACACTGGGAAATGAATGTAAACTGTTATTTTTACCTTCTGAATCCAATTCTTCCTGTGCAACAAAAAATTCGGTTCTACATAAATATAGTGTATCTAGAATATACTGTAATATATTTAACATATATAAGACTGCTTGCCATCTAGGGGAGGGGGTTGGGGGAGGAAGGGAAAAAATCTGAATAGAAGTAAGTGCAAGGGATAATGTTGTAAAAAATTACCCATGCATATGTACTGTCAAAAAAAAAAAAAAGTTATAATTATAAAATAAAATAAAAATTAAATTATAAATAAAAAAACGAAAAAAAATATTTAGTTCCTGGCTTGGTCTTGGCAAGTGGACTCCTAAATATTGTAATTATCAAAATAATTAAAATTATTTTAAATGGAATTTCTCTTTCTATCTCTTGCTGCTGGATTTTGTTAACAATGCATAGACATGATTTATTTGAGTTTATTTTATCTCCTGTAACTTTACTGAATTTGTTGATTGTTTCTAGTAGCTTTTAGTTAATATTATAATTCTATAAGTATATCATCTGCAAAGAATGATAATATTCTTTCCTTATTACCTACCTTAATTCCTTCTACTTATTTTTCTTTTCTTATTGCTAAAGCTATCATTTCTAAGACAATATTGAAGGATAGCAGTGATAATAGGTAACGTTGTTTCACCCCTGATCTTATTGGGAATGCCTCTAGCTTATTCCTATTACATATAATGCCTGTTGATGATTTTTGATAGATGCTACTTAGGATTTTCAGAAAAGCTCCAATTACTTCTATGCTCTCTGTTGTTTTTAATGGGAATTGATGCTGTATTTTGTCAAATGCCTTTTTATTATTATTAATTGAGATAATCACAAGATTTCTGTTAATTTTGTTACTGATATTTTTAATCATGCTGATTGTTTTCCCGATGTTGAAACAATCCTGCATTATAGGTATAAATCCTACTTGGTCATTGTTTATTAACCTTGGTGATAAATTGCTGTAATATTTTACTAATTTATTAAGATTATTGAATCAATATTCCTTAGGGAAATTGATCTATAATTTTCCTTCTTTGTTTTGAAACATACTGGTTTAGTTATCAGCACCTTATCTATTCCCTAAAAGAAATTTGGTAGGACTCCTTTTTCCCCTATTTTTCCAAATAATTTATATAGTATTGGAATTAATTGTTTTTTATTGTTTGGTAGAATTCAGTTGTAAATACATCTGATCATAGAGATTATTTTTTCTTAGAGAGTTCATTAATTCTTGTTCATTTTCTTTTTCTAAAACAGGTCAATTAAAAAAATATTTCCCTATCTTTTAGTCTGGAAAATCCATATTTTTCTAAATATTCATACATTTCAATTAGATTATCAGATTTATTGGCATTACATTGTTAAAATAGCTCCAAATTATTGCCTTAATTTTTTCTTCATTGGTGGTAAGTTTGACCTTTTCATTTTTGATACTGTAATTTTGTTTTATTTTTTTCATTTTCTAATTCAAAAATTATCCATTTTGATGCTTTTTTCATAAAACCAACTCTAAGTTTTGTTCATTACTTCAATAGTTTTCATACTTTAATGTTATTAATCTCTCCTTTGATTTTCAGAATTTATAATTTGGCATTTAATTGGAGGGTTTCAATTTGTTCTTTTTCTAGCTTTTTTTTGTTGCATACCTAATTCACTGATCTTTGTATTTGTGTAAACCTATAGCAATATCATTTTTTTTCCTAAGAACTGCTTTGACTGCATCCCATAAGTTTTGGTATGTTGTCTCATTATCGTCTCTCTCTTGGATGAAATAATCTATTGTTTCTGTGATTTGCTGTTCATCCTCCCATTCTTTAGTTTTAGATTTATTTAGATTACAATTTTGATCTATTTTTCCATGATCCTTTATTGTACATAATGTTTATTGAATCATGATTTGGAAAAGATGCATTTGCTATTTCTGTATTTCTGCCTTTGATTGTGACGTTTTTATGCTATAATGCATGGCCAATTTTTGTGTAGATGCCATGTATAAGTGAGACAAAATATATATTCCCTTCTATTTCAATTCAAATTTCTCTAAAGGTCTATAATTCCTAATTTTTCTAAAATTTGATTCACCTCCTTAACTTCTTTCATATATATTTTGTGGTTATATTTATTTAATTATGAAACAGGTTCAGATCTTTCAGTAGTATAATTTGGCTATGTGGTTTTTTTCCCCTGAAAATCACAACTCTTAAGAGTTTGGGTGTTATGCTACTTCGTGCATAGATATTTAGTATTGATATTACTTTGTTTTTATGTACCCTTAAACAAGATATGGTTCCTTCTTATCTCTTTTAATTGGAACTATTTTTGCATTTTTGCTTTTGCAAGATCTGAGATCAGGATCAGTACCCCTCTTATTTTTTTTTTTTTTTATTTTAGCTGAAGCATAATAGATTCTGCTCCAGCCTTTTGTCTTTATATGTACTTCTCTGCTTCAACTGTGTTAATTGTAAACAGCATATTGTAGTATTCTGACTTTTAGTACATTCTACTCTTCACTTCCATTTTGTGGAAGAGTTCATCCCATTCACATTCACAGTTAAAATTATTAACTGTATTTCCTACCATTCTGGTTTTCCCAGTTTATTCTCTTTTCACCCTTTCCCTCATTATCAGTGTTTTGCTTCTGAACACCATTTTCTTCAATTTACCCTCTTTTTTCATTCACCTTTTGCTATCATTTTCCCCTTCTACTTCTCCCCTTCCTTCTATTAGCCTCCTCCTTTCTTTTGCCCTTTCACCTCCAACTTCCCTATAGTATAAGTAAAATTTATATAAGAAACTAGGTATGTTATTCCCTCTTTGAGACAAATCTAATGAAATTGAAGTTAAAACAGTGCTCATCCTTTTTCCTGTCTTCCCTCAGATCTAATTGGTCTTTTGGGCCTTTTCATGTGACATAATTTACCTCATTTAACGTCCCTTTCCTCTTCTCCCCTTTTCACCCCTCATTTTTTTAATATCATCACATTAAAGTGCAGCTAGATAGTGCAGTAGATAGAATGACAGCCATGAATTCAGTAGCACCTGAGTTCACATCTGGCCTCAGACAATTAGTATTTCCTAGCTATGTGACCCTGGGCAAGTCACTCAAACCCAATTGGCTCAGAAAAAAAAAAAAATCATCCTGTTAAAGTCAATTTATATCTACAAATTCTAAGTATACCCCTTTTAACTATCCTTACAAATATACAGTTTTCAAAGCTAGTTTATATCAAATTCTCATGTAGGAATATAAATATTTTAACTTTTAAAAACAATTTTTCCCTTCCCTTTTTAGATTTTCATATGAGTCTTACATTTGAAGATCACATTTTCTGATCAGCTTTTGTCTTTTCATTAAAAAATTATTGAAATCTCCCTATTTCATTGAAAAGGTAGTCCTTAGCTTTTTTGGGTGTTTAATTCTTGGTTGTAGTGCAAACTCCTTTGTCTTCTGGGATATCCATATTTCAGGCTCTTCAGTCCTTTAAAAGTGGAACCTGCTTTGCTCTGGATAATACTTCATCTGAAGAAATTTTGCCTTTGTTTCCTCTTCTGAGTTTGTGTTCTGATCTATCTCCATAATAACATTCTATATTCAGAGATCTTATTTCTTTTCTTTTCTTTTTTTTTTTCTTTTTTTGCTTATAACTGAACCCTGCTCCCAGGATGCTGGGCAAATTGTCCTTAACTCTTTTGCAGGGGCCTCCCATTGAATGTACAGAGTGTGATTGGGGTTGGTGGTATTTCAGGCTTTTCCATTGCATTGTTTGGGCCTGTCCAAGTCCTACCTGTTATGCTAGGTAGGGTTCAAGGGCTCATAATTTGCCTTCTGGAGTGGTATTGGAAGTCGCCCACTTGGTCTGCTGATCTATTGGTTTTCTGAAACAGGACAAAGTAGTCAACAATGCTGTATTTTAGCTAAGAATATCCCACTAGATTCCCCATGCCAAGACTCCCTACCCTGGCATTTGTTCTAAGCTGTGTTCCCCTCTGCCCAATGAGACAGACCTTTCTGAAATCCTTTTAAGATATCTTAAGATGGAAAATTATTACACTCTGAATATGAGTAAGTTCTGTCAGTCCATAATGAATTCAGAGGCTTGATCTATTGTTGATTCTGAAGAAAGCTGGGGAGAACTCAGACAGTGTTCTGTCTACTTTCTTCCATCTTGGTTCTGCTTGCCCCTCATCTCTAGAAGAAAAGTTCTTCACCAAAAAGAGATCACAGAAGATGAAATGAATAATTTTGATCATGTAACATTTAAAAATTTTATACAGATGAAATCAAGATAAAAAGGTAAATAATCAATGGGAAGAAAAAAATTTTGAAACATTTTTCCTAGGTCTAGATATTATTTCCAAAATGTATAAAGGACTTATTCAAATTAAGAGCTATTCTCCAAATGCTCAGACTATCTAGAACAATAACAAAAATGCTCTAAAGTCAATACTAATTAGAAAATACAATTAAAGATATTCTAACATTCTGTCTCATACTCTTTAGATGGATAAATATGATAAAATTGGAAAAATGATAAATACTGAGGGGCTTTGGAAAAATATACACACTGATACAAAATTGATTTATTTACAAATGTGTAAATAATTCTGGAAGGCAATTTGAAAATATAGAAAAAATATGTATTAAACACTATGGAACTTTTCTGCTAGGCTTATTTCTAAAACATAAGAAAGGAGAAAAGATCTAACATGCAAAAATATAAAACATAAATATATCATATTTAATATAGCACAAAAAGAGATGTTTATCAATTGAGTCATGGCTGAATAAATTGTGTGGTATGTATATGATAGAATATCAGCAGTGTGTTTTAAGAAATGAGGAAATAGGAAATTTTTATAAGGTGTTATAAAGTAAAATAATTTGCACTATAAAATGTTTAAAAATGAAATAATTTTGAAACATTTTATAACTGACAATGAAATGAACCAAAACAAGAGATAAATTTGTACAATAACAATATGGTAAATACAAACAACTTTGAAAATTATAAGAATTGTACTCATTAGATTCATCATTCATGATTCTAGAGGACTGATAATAAAAATAGTTTTCTCTTATATAGAGATAATAGATTTAGGAATTAAATTGAGGCACATTAATTTTTTCATAGGGCAATAATTTACTTGATTATGTATGTATGTATATATATATATATGTATATATACATATATATATGTATATATACATATATATATGTTGTTTTGTTTTGTTTTTCCTGAGGCAATTGGGCTTAAGTTTCTTGTCCAAGGTTACACAAACAGGAAGTTGTTAGGATTTTTACAATGTGCTAAGTCCCTGGAATGGATAAGAGACAATAATTATCTAACTTAGCATGGTTCAGTATGATTGATCTGATCTTACAAGGAGATGTTATGGGCCAGAACTTGAGGCAAGGTAATATACTTAGTTCACACCTTTAAAGGAGTTCCCTCATTGGTTCGCACATTAGACTTCACACCTTTAGAGAGCATATATAAGGAGGAAAGGAAAAACCTGCTCATGGACTTTGGGAGATTCATAACTAGGATTGACTTCCAGGAGATTCAGAGCCAGGATTCAGTTTGGAGATTCATAAGCCCACAGAAACCCACAATCCAACTCTTGGAGGTGGAGTCAAGATTCATTCCAACTTCTACCTTTGTACTTGATGGAGACATTTGGACAAAGCTCTTGGAAACCAAGAAGAGAGATAGGGCTCTATTAAAGCTAACTGGGCCCAAGGAAGGAGAAAAGACTTGGAAGGAGAAAATAAAGGATTTAGACTTTAACTCATGGCTGCATTTGGGATTATTGAACTGACCTGAAACTAAGGCTGCTTCCAGAAGCTCCCCAAGAAACCTACTCCCAGAGAATGATTATAATTTAGAGAAAAGAACATTGCAGGAAGTATTAAGTGTCTGAGAACTGATTTGAATTGGGTCCTCCTGATTTCAGGGATGGTGCTTTATCCACTGCAAAACCTAGCTGTCCCAACTATGTATATTTTTTAAAACAACTTTTTCTCTCTTCTCTTCCTCTCACTGGGGAGAAGGCTTAGAGAGAAATAAAGAGATTACTGCTAATTAAAACAAAATTTGAGAGTTTGGCTTGGTGCTAAGATGAGTAACATTGTATGCATTTTCAGATGAGGTCACTGCATTGTTATTTTTGTTTATTTTTTCACTTTGTTATAAGAACCCTTTCACAGATTAGGAAAAATTTATAAGTGTTTGTAGCAAAAAAAAAAAAAAAATGGTAAAATACCAAAAATAAAATCTTTACAGAGAGAATCAGTGTCCTTCCAAATAATCTCCCTCTTTTTAGATGTACTGCTTTATAATATTTTTTCATCATAACAACTTAATAGGCTGATATAATAGAACTGAATTGAATTTATGGGATCTAAGAATCATGTGATCATAAAACGAGCTGAAACACAATATAGGGATTACTAAGAGGCCATAGAGGTATTGGAAGGAAAGGATATTTTCAGTTTTGACTATCACCAGCACCTAAAATAATAGAATTAAAAGATTCAGTGTTAAAATAATGAAAGTTTTTAGTGAGAAGTTAAAAGTAAATTATCCATAACAATTTTGCATTTTGATGAGAAATAACTACTTAACATGATAGTACATGTTAACTATTTTAGTTTGAAAAGAATACTATCAATATTATGGACATGAGTTCTGTTATTATCAATACAAAAAAGTCTCATTTTTGTAGGAATCTCCATGGTCTTCAGGAAATACATAATTTTTACTACTATCATTGAAGTACCAGATACACTAATCTATTCTCACCATGTAGAGAAACTATGTATGTGCTGGTATAGATTTATAAACTTAATACTCATGATGCTATTTATTTTATCATGCTTTGTCTACCATCTGTTTTCCTCTCAAATATATATTGCTTCCATTATTAATCAGAAAACTGCTTTATTGAATCATTCTAAGATATTTTTGTCTTTTTAAAGAGTCTCTCTAGTCCATGAGAATCTATTTTGTGAGAGAATACATTCATCTGATTACTTTCTGGTAGGTGGCAATGCAACCTGTCTTCATTTGGCATCTCAGACAACTCAAACACCATCTGTCATACCCAGATGCTAACAAAATCTTACATTGGCATATGTCTGTAAAGTTCACATATTTGGTTTCATTATTTTTGGCTTGGTAGTTGCTTTTCTTATTCTACTAATGACATAGACCCACATTCAACATTTCAGAGTAAAAACTGATAGTACTGAAAAATTCTCTTATATTTGTCATAGACATTTTGTTTACCAAATTGACTTTTTAAAAGTCATAAACTCATCCTTTTTTAACCTTTGTTATTTAATATTCTGACTTAGTTTATTAACTGATTAAGACAAATACGGTGGAAAATATCCTTAATATATTTTAGCAATAATAGGTTTTGGTGAATATTGGTAAGTGAACTTGTACTTGGATAGTGATGTATTTGTTTCCATACTAGTATTATAGAACTTCTGGTATAATTTTCCTGTTTAATTCATCAGTATCATTGAAAAATGTGTTATTATTGTATTAATTTTCATGAATCTGTGATATCACTAATAAAGCTATATATTTAATCAATCAATAAACACATATTTATCACCCACTATATACTGAGTTATGTGAATAAAGAATAAATAGGATAAAAAATAGGAATTGGCTTTTGATTTTTTCATTATAAGGAATTCCCTTGTGAGAAAACTCCCTTTACCACTGCATATCAGCAAATTCCCTATGACATTTTCTAAAGCTTGCTATAGCACTGTAGATTTAAGTGACTTGCCAAAAATCACAAGTCCAAGATATATTTTATGTGGAATTTGAATCCAAGTCTTCTTTCTAGGTCTTAAATTGTATATCCCATATACATCTTAAGTTTTACAAATTCAAAACTGAAGACATTTTTCCTCACAAATCTTTCCCTCTTCCTAACTTCCTTAATCCTCTCAAGGACATCTACATCTTACCAGTTTCCCAAGATACCAATTGAGTTGTCTTTCTAGACACCTTATGTTGCCAATGGAAATGGTCAAGTTCTGTCATCTATAGTATACACCTAGTCTCTTCTGACACTGCTGCCAATCTGACATAGACACTTATCTCAATTTAACACAAAATTAATAAACACGTCCTATATGCCAGGCACTGTGCTAAACCCTGGATCTAGAAAAGAAGAAAAAAGATAGAACTTGCCTTTAAGGAGCTGCAAATCTAATGGAGGAAACAATGAGCAAATATATTTATAATCAAGTTACATACAGGAAAATAGAAAATGATTAAAGGACACAAAGCTACCTGAATTATGAGGAATTAAGAAAGACAGTAAGAAAAGGAACACTGGGAAATGAGTGTAAACTGTGAGCACTGTTCTTTTTTTTCTTCCCAGATAATTTTTACCTTTTGAATACAATTCTTCCTTTGCAACAACAACAACAAAATTCAGTTCTGCACATATATATTGTACCTAGGATATACTATAAGATATTTAATATATATGGGAAAGCCTGCCATCTAGGGGAGGGGGTGGAGGGAAGGAGGGGAAAAATTCAGAACAAAAGGGAGTACAAGAGATAATGTTGTAAGAAAAAATTACCTATACATATGTACTGTCAAAAAATTTATAATTATAAAATTAATAAAAAAGAAAGACAGTAGAAGATGAAATGTTATTTGGTATTTGAAGAAAATCAGGGAAGTCAATAAGGAGAGATAAAGTGAGAAATTATTCAAGGTTTGAAAAAGAGCTGGAGAAAATTTCTAGAGTTCTCTTGTTTGAAAAACAGAAAGGAGACCAATGTACATAGATGTCCAAGAATATGTGATAGGAAGTAAGATATAAATTTAAGGAAAGGTACAAAGGGGGACAATAGGTTATTAAGGGTTTTGAATCCTAAACAAAGAATTTTGTTTTAGATCCTGGAGGTCACAGGAGTCACTGGAGTTTGTTGAATAGGAGAGTAATATGTTCAGATCTTAACTTTAATCAAAGTCACTTTGACAATTGAATGAAGAATGGATTGTAAAGGGGAAACTTGAAGCAAACAAACATAATCTGTAGCATCTATTCAAGAATAAAGTAATGGAAGCCAATAACAGGGTGGTGGTAATATCAGTGGAAAAAAGAGCATATTTGAGAGATGTTGCAAAGATGAAATCAATAATCATTGATTATAGACACTATAGGGAATGAAAGATAGTAAGGAACAAAGAATGACAATCAGGTTATGAACCTGAGAGATTAAGAGTTTAGTATTCCCATTGACACTAATAGAGAATCTGGTGATATGAGAGTTCAAAGAGAAAGATAATTCAGTTTGAATATGTTTAGTTTAAGTGTCTAAAGTGCAGTTGGAGATGTAGATTGGAGATTAGCAGAGAGGTTAGAACATAATAGACCAATTTGAGAATGATCATGATAGAATGTTAATTAAATCCATGGGAAATAATTAGATTACTAAGTGAATACAGTAAGTAAAGAGAAGATAGATCAAATAGATCCATAGGGGTAACCCTTTGAAAGATTCTGATGCATATACTCCACTTATTAAAAAAAAAGTTTATCAGTGAACTACGATCTATAGACAATACACTAATAGGATGTGGATTGGGTGCTACACTTGAATAGCTTATACATAAAAAGAGAAGTTACTAAGTGATGGAGTTTGAGCTAATAGAGAGGAAGAAGTATTCTAACTCCACTGGCTCGATCAGCAAATGGACGAATAAGTGATAGTACATCTAGGAAAGTACTAAAAAGGATGGGCATCAGAAGGGAGCCAAGTTTCAGTGATTGTTAAATAATGGAAAGAGTAGGAAAGGAAAAGATTTAGGATGTATGTTGCCTTCCAATACCTCCCAATGGAATAGGCATTCTGTAGTGTACAGTGGAAAGGTTAAGTTGTATTTGATTGGTTAGATTTAAAGGTATGTGGAATAAGTGACAAGAAAAAAAAAAAAAAAACATGAGGTAGTGGAAGGAGAATGGAGATTAGATGATGAATCACAAGGATTTGAAAGCATTGGGATGTATAAGGTCTGGTGGGATGTGAAAAGGCACCAGTCACTCCTCTTCCAAGAGTAGACTGGAGATCAATTAACTGATAAATGTAACATGAGATGGAAGCCACATGGTAAGAAGTTCACATAGGAGGACCCATTTCATTATTTTTCCTTGCTTTAAAAGTTGGGGGTTAGATAGGAGATGGTATACTGGAATAAAGAAATTCAAACTTCCTCCAACTTTCTTCTTTATTTTCCTCAAGGGATAAGCACAAGTGAACTTATTTGGTTCATCACATTGTTGAAAATGGCTGCATCCATTAGAATTGATCATCATATACTATTGTTGTTGAAGTAAATAATGATCTCCTAGTCCTGCTCATTTCACAGCATCAGTTCATGCAAGTTTCTCCAGGCCTTTCTGAAATCATCCCGCTAGTCCTTTCTTACAGAACAATAATATTCCATAATATTCATATACTACAATTTATTTATCCATTCTTCAATTGATGGGCATCCACTCTGTTTCCAGTTTCTGGCCACTACAAAGACGGCTGCCACAACATTTTTTCACATACAGGTCCCTTTCCCTATTTAAAAATTTCTTTGGGATATAAGCCAAGTAGTAACACTGTTCTACCAAAGTCACAGTTTCATAACTTTTTGAGCATAGTTCCAAATTGTTCTCCAGAATGGCTGGATGTATTCACAATTCCACCAACAATGCATCAGTGTCCCAGTTATCTTTCCCTGTCATTCTAGCCAATTTGACGAGTATGTAGTGGTATCTCAGAATTGTCTTTATTTGCATTTCTGTAATTAATAATGACTTGGAGCATCTTTTCATATTGCTAGAAATGCGTTCAATTTCTTCATCTGAGAATTGTCTTTTGATATCCTTTGACCATTTATCAATTGGAGAATAGCTTCATTTCTTATAATTTAGAGTCAATTCATTATGTAATTTGGAAATGAGGCCTTTATTAGAATCTTTGACAGTAAAAGTGTTTTCCCAGTTTGTTGCTTCCCTTCTAATCTTGTCTGCATTAGTTTTGTTTGTACAAAACCTTTTTAATTTGATATAATCAAATTTTTCTATTTTGTGACCAATAATGACCTCTAGTTCTTCTTTGATCTAAAATTCCTTCCTTTTCCATAGGTCTGAGATGTAAATTATTCTATATTTTTCTAATTTATTTATAATCTCTCTCTTTTTTTTTTTTTTTTTTCTGAGGCTGGGGTTAAATGACTTTCCCAGGTCACACAGCTAGGAAGTGTCTGAGACCAGATTTGAACTCAGGTCCTCCCTGAATTCAAGGCAGGTACTCTATCCACTGCGCCACCTATTTTAAGAAAAAGTCCATTTATTCCTATACTCTCAAGTGTTTTTACTAGGAATGGATGTTGGATTTTATCAAAGGCTTTTTCTGCATCTATTGAAATGATCATATGGTTTTTGTTAATTTGGTTATTAACATGGTCAATTATGTAATAGTTTTCCTAATATTGAACCAGCCCTGCATTCCGCTTATAAATCCTTCTTGGTCATGGTGTATTACCCTGGAGGTGATTTTCTGTAATCTTTTTGCTAATATTTTATTTAAGATTTTTGCATCAATATTCATTAGGGAGATTGGTCTATACTTTGCTTTCTCTGTTTTCAACCTACCTCGTTTAGGTATCAGTACCATTCCTGTGTCATAAAAGGAATTTGATAGGAATCCTTCATTCTCTATTTTTTTCAAATAGTTTACATAGCATTGCAATTATTGTTCTTTAAATGTTTGGTAGAATTCACATGCAAATACATCTGGTCCTGGGGATTTTTTCTTAGGGAGTTGATTAATAGCTTATTCTATTTCTTTTTCTAGAATGGGACTATTTAAGCAATTTTCTTCCTCCTCTTTTAATCTGGGAAGCCTATATTTTTGAAGGTAGTCATCCATTTCACTTAGGTTATCAAATTTTTTGGCAAAAAGTTGAGCAAAGTAACTCCTAATTATTGTTCTAATTTCCTCTTCATTGGTGGAAAGTACTCCCTTGTCATTTTTAAGACTAACAATTTGATTTTCCTCTTTCCTTTTTCTAATCAGATTTACCAAAGGTAAGTTGCAAGCCCAGTTCATTGATCTTATCTTTTTCTATTTTATCCAAGTAACCCTCTAAAGCAGGGGTTCTCAAACTACAGCCCATGGGCCATATGCAGCCCACTGAGAACGTTTATGCGGCCCACCAGGTTATGGCAAATGGGCTGAGGGGTGGAGCCAGAGTGTGAGTTTTTGTTTTTACTATAGTTCAGCCCTCCAGCAGTCTGAGGGACAGTGAACTGGCCCCTTATTTTAAAATTTTGAGGAACACTGCTCTAAAGACAATTTTCCTCTTATTACTACTTTTGCTACATCCCACAAATTTTGATATGTTGTCTCATTGTTGTCATTCTTCTGGGTGAAATTATTAATTGTGTCTATGATTTAGAGAAAACTGAATGGAGACAGAAAGGAATATGCTTTCTTCTCAGCAGTTCATGGAACCTATACAAAAATTGACCATATATTAGGACATAAAGACCTCACAATTTAATGCAGAAAGGCAGAAATAGTAAATGCATTCTTTACAGATCATGATGCAAACAAACAAACAAACAAACAAACAAACAAAAAAATTACATTCAACAAAAATTTAGGGGTAATCAGACCAAAAAGTAATTAGAAACTAAATAATCTCATCCTAAAGAATGAACAGTGAAACAGCAAATCATAGACACAATTAATAATTTCACCCAAGAGAATGACAACAGTGAGACAACTTAAAAAGCTAGAAAAAGAGCAAATTAAAACCCCAATCAAAAGCTAAACTTGAAATTCTAAAATTAAAAGGAGAAATTGATAAAATTGAAAGTAAAAATACTATTGAATTAATAAATAAAACTAAGAATTGGTTTTATGAAAAAAAATAGACAAACCTTTAGTAAATCTGAGGAGGAAGTAAATTGCGTAAATAGTCCCATTTTAGAAAAAGAAATAGAACAAGGTATTAATCAACTCCCTAAGAAAAAATTCAGAGGACACAGAAATAGTACTGATACCTAAACCAGGTAGGTTGAAAAGAGAGAAAGACTAATCTCCCTAATGAATATTGATGCAAAAATCTTAAAAGAAAATTAGCAAAAAGATTACAGAAACTCATCTCCAGGGTAATATCCCATGACCAAGAAGGATTTATGAGAGGAATGTAATAATATTAGGATAACTATTAGTATAATTGGCTACATTAATAACCAAATTAACAAAAACCATATAATCATCTTAATAGATGCAGAAAAAGCATTTGTTAAAATCCAACATCTATTCCTAGTAAAAACACTTGAGAGTATAGGAATAAATGGATTTTTTCTAAAACTATATTATAAATCAGCAGTCACCAAAACCATTTGGTCTTCACTAAGATATAGACTAGTTGATCAGTGGAATAGATTAGGTTCAAAAGACAATATAGTCAATAACTTTAATGATCTAGTGTTTGACAAACAAAAGACCCCAACTTTTTGGATAAGAATTCACTGTTTAACAAAATCTGCTGGAAAAATTGGAAACTAGTATGGCAGAAACCAAGCACTGGCCCACACAAAACACCTACAACAAGATAAAGTCAAAATGGGTTCATAATCTAGACATAAAGAATGAGATTATAAATAAATTAGAAGACCATAAGTTAGTTTACCTCTCAGACCTGTGGAAAAAGAAGGAATTTGTGACCAAAGAAGAACTAGAAGTCATTCTTGATCTCAAAATTGCAAATTTTGATTATATCAAATTGAAAAGTTTTTGTACAAAAAACTAATATAGAAAAGATAAGAAGAATAAACTAGGAAAACAGTTCTACAGTCAAAGCTTCTGTAAAGGACTCATTTCCAAAATATATAGAGAATTGATTCTAATTTATAAGAAATTAAGCCATTCTCCAATTGATAAAAGGATATGAACAGACAATTTTCAGATGAAGAAATTAAAAGAATTTTAGCCATATGAAAATATGTTCCATCATTATTAATCAGAGAAATGCAAATTAAGACAACTCTGAGATACTACTACACACCTCTCAGATTGGCTAGGATGACAGGAAAAGAAAATCCTGAATGTTGGGGGGGGTGTAAGAAAACTGGGACACTGCATTGTTGGTGATATTGTGAATCCATCCAGCCATTCTGGAGAGCGATTTGGAACAATGCTCAAAAAGTTATCAAATTGCATATCTTTTGATCCAGCAGTGGAACTACTGGGCTTATAACCCAAAAAGATCTTAAAGAAGTGAAAGGGACCTGTATGTGCAAAACTGTTTGTGGCAATCCTTTTTGTAGTGAGTAGAAACTGGAAATTGAATGGATGCCCATCAGTTGGAGAATGGCCAAATAAATTGTGGTATATGAGTGTTATGGAATATTATTGTTCTCAAGAAAAGATCAGCAGGAAGATTTCAGAAAGGCCTGGAGAGACTGACATGAACTAATGCTGGATGAAATGAGCAGGACCAAGAAATCACTATATACTTCAACAGTAATACTATATGATGATCAGTTCTGATGCATGTGGCTCTCTTCAACAATGCAATGAACCAAATCAGTTCCATTTGTTAAATAATGAATAGAACCAGCTACACCCAGCAATATAACTCTGGAAAATGAGTGTGAACCATTACATAACATTTGCAATCCCTCTGTTTTTATCCGCTTGCATTTTTGATTCCCTTCTCAGGTTAATTTTACCTTATTTCAAAATTCATTTCTTCTTGTGCAACAAAATAACTGTATGGGTATGTATACATATATTGCATTTAACATATATTTTAACATATTTAACATGTATTGGTCTACTTGACATCTGGGGGAGAAGGTGAGGGGAAAGAGGGTAAAAGTTGGAACAGAAGGCTTTGCAATGGTCAATGCTGAAAAATTACACATGCACATATCTTGTAAATAAAAACCTATAAAATAAAAAATAATTTACAACTTTAACAAAGTTGGAGGATACAAAATAAATCCATGTAAATCATCAACATTCTTATGCATAACTAACAAAATCCAACAGCAAGAGATACAAAGAGAAATTCCATTTAAAATAGCTGTTGATAATATAAAATATTTGGGAATTTATCTGGAAAGGGAAAGTCAGGAACTATATAAGCAAAACTACATACTTTCCACACAAATAAATTCAGATCTAAGCAATTGGAAAAATGTCAAGTGCTTGTGGATCGATCGAACAAATATAATAAAGATGACAATATTCCTTAAACTAATCTATGTATTTATTGCTATACCAATCAAACTATCTTACTGAACTAGAAAAAATAACAACAAAATTCATCTGGAAGAACAAAGGTCAAGAATTTCAAAGGAATTAATGAAGAGAAAAGTAAATGAAGGTGGCCAGCTGTACCAGATATAAAAGTATGTTATAAAGCAGCAGTCATCAAAAGCCATTTGATACTAGCTAAGAAATACACTAGTTGATCAGTGGAATAGGTTAGTATCACAGAATAAAATAGCCAGTGACTTCAACAGTCTAGTATTGACACAATGAAAAGCCCCACCTTTTGAGATAAACATTTACTCTTTGAAAAAAAAAACTGTTGGGAAAATTGGAAATGAGTTTGGGAGAAAGTAGGCATACACACCTAGCACCATATACCAAGATAAGGTGAAATAAGATCTAGACATAAAAAATGATACTATAAACAAATTAGAACATAGGATATTTTACCTCACAGATTTGTGGAGGAGGAAGGTTTGTGACCAAAGAAGAACTAGAGATCATTACTGATCATAAAATAGATAATTTTGATTATATTAAGTTTAAAATTTTTTGTACAAACAATACTAATGCAGGCAAGATTAGAAGGTAAGCAATAAACTGGGAAAATATTTTTTATATACAAAGGATCTGATAAAATATCCTCATTTCTAAAATATCTAGAGAATTGACTCAAATTTATAATAGTTCGAGTCATACTCCAAGTGTGCAATGGTCAAAGGATATGAACAATTTTCAGATGAAGAAATTGAAACTATTTGTAGCCACCTGAAAAGGTGCTCAAAATCACCATTGATCAAAGAAATGCAAATTAAGACAACTCTGAAATATCACTATACACCTGTCAGGTTTGGTAAGATGACAGGAAGAGATAATTACAAATGTTGGAGTGGATGTGGGGAAACTGGGACATTGATACATTGTTGGTGGAACTGTGAATGGGTTCAACCATTCTGGAGAGCAATTTGGAACTGTGCTCAAAAAGTTATCAAACTGCATACCCTTTGGTCCAGCAGTGTTTATATCCCAAAAATATATTAAAAGAGGGAAAGGGTCCCATATATGGAATATTATTGTTCTGTAAGAAATGACCAGCAGGATGATTTCAGAAAAACTTGGTGAAATCCATGTGAACTGATGCAAAGTGAAATGAGCAAAACCAGGAGATCATTACACACAGCAACAAGACTATATGATGATCAATTCTGATGGACATGGCTCTCTTCAACATTGAGATGATTGCATCCAGTTCCACTTGTGCAATGATAAAGAAAACCGTCTACACCCAGAGATAGAACCAAGGCAACAGAGAATGGAATACAACATAGCATTCTCACTCTCTGTTTTTATTTGCTTGCATTTTTTCTCAGTTTTTCTTTTTCTTCCTTCTTGGTCTGATTTTTTGTGTGCCACTAAATAACTCTATAAACATGCATGCATATTGGATCTAACATTTATTTCAACATATTTTATATGTATTGGACTATCTGCCAGATATGGGACAGGATGGGGGGAAGAAGGGAAAAATTTGCAACAAAAGGTTATGCAAGGGTCAATATCGGAAAAATTGCCCATGCATATGCTTTGTAAATAAAAAGCTTTTAAAAAATTGGCAAGATGAAAATGGGATTACACCATTATTCTGAAAGGGTACACTGTCATTACTAGAACTGTTGAACTTTTCTATAGGTTTTTTTCAGCTTCTCTCATGGGTGGCTTATTCTCAGGTATCTAGGAAATTCTTGTATATAAAGCGTGGTTTTCTTTGTATTTCTATCTAGAATATTCTCAGCCCAAGCTCATCTCAAATGAAGAGATATGCAAATAATATATACATATCTTAAAAGTCCATGACTTTATTGCTGATGGAGATGATACCCTCTCCATGCCTATGAATCATTCTATGGTTAAACATGTAGTCATCTTCTTTGGATGAACTCAAACATCTTTTGGAACACAGATATTTATAATCTCTTTCGACCCATTTTTTAAAAATCTTTTTAGCTAAGTAAAGAACTATAAAAAAATTGTCCCTTTAGCAGAGCCTTCAAGCATCCATGATGACACATTAGAGGAGAATTCTGCTACCAGAGCAATCATATACAGGAAGATTCGGGAAAATGGTGGAACCAGTCAAAAATATCAAGCTCCTTATATTCCCCCCCCACAAAAAAACAATAACTTTGTACCTCAAGGTCAACATATACTGATTAAAACAAAGAAACTTTGAGTCAGAACAGGTTTCTTCCAAGAGCAACTCAAGATGACTAAAGAAGACCCCAAGGTGAGGTATAACTGATGTGAAGTGTAAACATGTTCAGTGTATCTCTACAGAAGCATCAAGTAAGGAACTATGGAGCTAGCTGGATTCCAGAACCACAGGAACTTTTGGTTCCCTGACAGACAGTGTACAAAATCAGAAATTTGAGTCAAAAAAGACTGAAGAAACTCTATTGATTATACATGGCAGACCCAGATGTGCTGTTGGGGGAAAAAAAAAAAAAACATGAGGAAGAAGGAACCAGCTCTTTTAATGAGTGTACAAGCAGTGTGTCAGGGACAATGCTTGCTGCAGGAACTTGCAGGAGGGTGGAATTTTTGGTTTGGTGTCCCTGCTCAGAAAAAAAGAGCTGAAATGAAGCTAGTAACACTGCCCCCCCCCAACCCAGAATTAGCCTTAGTGCTTATACTATTAGTTCTAATTATTTTGTTTTAATCAGAAAAAGAAAAAAAGAACCCAACTGTAGAAAGTTATTGTGGGAATAGGGAAAAACCAGGATTCATTTGCAGTACAGTCAAATGAAGAAAAAAAAAAGTCTATCAAAAAGAATAATATTAAAAGGCTACCCACCCAGAAAAAAGTTAAAGAACTCAAAAAGACTTTAAAAATCCAAAGGTGAGACTGAGGAAAAACTTAAAATAACTATCCAAGAAAAAAGAGATTATGAAAAAGAAAGTTGATCAACTGGAAAAGGATTGGGCAAGAGGAAGCCAGTGAAAGTATAAGAGACCAAGAAATAACAAAATAAAATAGAAAGAATGAAAAAAATAGAAAGGAATATGAAACATATTTTAAAAAAGAGATCTGAAGAACATACTAAGAAGAGAAAAATTAAGAATAATTGTTATAACTGTAAGCTGTGAACAAAAAAAAAAATTAACATTGACACAAGAATTCAAGAAATAATCAGAGAAAATTGTTGTGAAATGATAGAAGGAAAAGTACAAATAGAAAAAATCCACTGATCACCACAAAGAGATCCTTTGTGGAAAACACATAGAAATGTTGCAAATTTTGAAATTTATAAATGAAAGAGAAAATTTTGGAAGAAACTGATAAAAACAATTAAAATATGATGAAGTTACAATTAGAATTGAACAGGATCTATCAGCAGCAACAATAAAATGCTGTAAGTCTTGGAATACTATATATTGGTAATCATAAGAACTAGACCTGCAGCCAAAATATTATACCCAAAAAATATGCACAATATTGAATGAAAATAAAAAGAACATTCAAAGAACTTGCAGATTTTGGGGACTTTTTCTCAATCAAACTCAAATAGAAAATTTAACATATAATATGTTTAAGATTGGGGGAGAGTTGAGTACGATGATTGCAAAAGTAAAAAACATCTAGGAAAAGGTAAAAATAGTAATTATTCTATACAAATGAGGTACAGAGGTAAAATTCACACAGACATATTAAATGGGGGAGGAGGGTTCATAGTTCTGAAAATTTTCATCAGGAATGAGTTAAATAAGCAATGCTACACACACACACACACACACACACACACACACACACACACACACATGCCATGAATGGTGCAGCCCCCTCTAAAATCTATTAAAATTAGGTGGGACAGGATAAGGTGGGTATTGAAGGATATGTAGAGTTATGGCAATGAAACAAGTTATGTAGATTAATGGGCAAGGAATAAAGCATAAAGTTGACTATAGAAGGATATGTGGAATTATGTTAGTGTGACAAGGTGTATAAATCAATAGCAAAGTGCTAAAGAGGTGGGGAAAGGGTGACACAGAATAAGATGAGGTATAGAAGGGTATATAAATTAATAAGAATAAAATAAGGTATGTAGATTAATGGGAATGGGATAAAGAAGGAAGGAAAGGGTTGGGGAAAAGATGAGAGTGATCCTTGGGTGGAGGAGGTTAAGTGATAGCCAGGCAATTTAAGGAGTAGAATTAAAGTAGAAGAGTTATTAGGGATAGGAAATAAAAAATATACACCAACACTATAAGGATCAAAAGTACAATTTATTAGGGAAAAAAATTGGGCTAGCAATCATTGATCTTTGTCAAAGTCAAAATTAAATATTCAATCAAGAGAGGTCTACATTATATGCCAGTCATTTTAATAGTCTTTTAGATGCATGTTTAGATATGGCTGAATGCATGTGTGTTTGTATGTGTGTGTGTGTGTATATATATGTATATCTACATACATACATGTATTTATGTTGTATATCTGGGTACATATGGATATGTATGCATGTAATGGTATGTATTTATGTATGTATACATATGTATATGTGTGGATCTATGGGTAAGTGTGAATAATAATAACATTACATATATATATATATGTAATGCATATATAACTATATCTGTGCTTAACTATAGCTGGCTTGGGGGAGGTGGGAGAGATGAAAAGAATAAAATCAAAAGTACACATCAGAAAATAAAATACTAATCTATAAAGAAGCCAAGAAAGATAGACAACCACAAATATGATCTCTTCTTACATTTTTATATATTCTTTCTCAAAAATGAAAATTTATTGTTCTATTCTAATTTTTAAATTTCTTTGACATTTTGCTGGGTACATGATTTTTTTTTATTTTCCTTTTTGTCATTCTTTTTCTATTCTGTCTTTTTCTTATTTTGTATTTAATTCTTTTTTAAAAAGAAAAAAAAAGCAAAAAAAAATAAGAAATAGCGGCCTAAACTTTTTAATTTTAGAAGAATATGGAAATGTGCTATTGAAAATAATCTATTATAAGATATGTAATTATAAGATTATAGAGGATTTCTGCTGGATTTTTCTTGGTTGATTGTTTGATTTTTTAATGGTAGGTAAATGAACAAGATAAGTACAAAGAAAAAGAACTAAATATAATTCAGTTAGAAGCAGAATCTATAATAAAATTTACCATGAAGTCATTCTGTCATTTAATCAGGCAATTGCACAGCAGCAACAATGACTTTTTAAATAACGTGTATCAAATCCAAGGCACTGTGCTAAGAACTTTACAATTTTATCTCTCCTTGATCCTCATAGAAACCATGGGTGATAGATGCTGTTATTATTATTCCCATTTTCTGGAAAAGAAAGCCAAAATTAACAGAGGTTAGGTGATTTGTTTAGGGTCATCTAGATAGTAAGTGTCAAGGCCTAATTTATAGTTAGACTGACTCCAGTTCAGAATTTGTGTAGAGAATTTATAGGGAAAGAAAAGAATTATATAAGATTAGAAGGTATAGCAGGATCTGACCTGAATCTGTGAAGTGATTGTGTAAATTCTTAATCAAATGATGACTTTGACTAGTGTTGTTTGTTTTGGTAATTAAGCAGAAATGGTAACCAATTCACATAAAGTAAAATGATTAGTGTTATTTTACATGGCTAAGCCATAGGAAAGTTTGGTTTGGTTGGGGAATAGTGTACAGAAATATCAGGAGTTTGGAATGAGAATTTAGTTACTGCCTCTATGGTTGTGGAAAATTCACCTTCTCTAAGTCTCAGTTTGCTTATTTGAAAAAATTAAAAAAAGGTAGAGGGGAACAAAAATAATTGTATTACTTGCCCCATGGGCATTTTTAAAGGAAAAGACTTCTAAAATTTAAAGCCCTCTATTACAACTCAGTTCAATCCATTCTCCCCTAGTACTAAACATAATTTGAGAACATTCCTATATATTTAAATAGGTCAGGAGAAGAAAGAAATATTTGAAATGAAACTGTTAAACAAAGAAAAACTATCTATTAGGAAATAAGGTAGTGCTTGTTTCTTTTATGAACTTTATAACAATTTGTAAAATTTAATTCCAGACATGGAGAAAATATATTTTTACAAGTAACATTGTTTTTAGGTTGTAGTCCTAAATTATTAAGCATTTTTAAAATATCCAGATGGATAAATAGCACATCTTAATTCCTCCAAGATTAAAAGTAAAACAAAACAAAACAAAAATACCAACCACATAAATGACCATGTGAATTGTTGTTTTCAATATCTGTTCTTAGAATGTTGTGTAGCTACTCAAAATCCACCCAATATTAGTGAAATGAGTTAACTTATGCATATAATCTATGTACATAACTCTAAGGTGTTTTCATTCTGTGGAAAAATGTAATTGAACATTGTTTGAAAGAAATTTTGTACCGCTATTTTAATTGAAAATGCTTTCAAAATCAATTAGAACTTCCAATGAAGGAACTATATTTCAAAAAGCAATTAACCGAATTTCTGAACTGACAGTGCAACAATATTCACAAAGTGGTTTGAACTTTTTAAACTAACATCTTCATAAATTACTTGTATTGAGATAATGGTTTTGTTATACTGATAATGTAATTAAGATTTATGGAACAAAGACATACCTTCAGTGATGACCTTCTTCAGTATCACTAAATCATGTAATGTAATCTAAGGTTGAATAAGAACTATTTAAAATAAATAGGATAAACTGTTTAGGATTAATTGAAATCAGTTAATACACAAGTAAATCATGTTAACAGTTCATTTACCTCTTTCATGCTATATGCAACAATGAATAAATAAATAAAATAAATAAAAACCCTATTATTTTATCTGAAGGACAAAAAAAAACTGAAAAAATCAAAGCAAATTTTGTAACCTCAAAATACCAAAATGCTGGTTATTTTTTCAGCTACTTTTTTATTTTTTCTGCTGTGGGTTTTAATTTGTGTCTTTCAAAAAAATATATTCCTTAATATTACCTACTTTATAAGAATATTATAAGTTTCCATTGACTGATTTATTTTCCTCTAATTGGGCAGTGTCCACTAAGGTTTTTTTACTCAGCTAATAACTTTTGCTTCATTGACTTAATGATAAATTCTATACAGTCAATCTTCAATTTCTGTGGAAATAATGTTACTAGAAAAGAGCATAAAAGCAAATATATATATATATACACCAGACCTATAGGAAATAAGGAATTGGGTTCCTTTGATTTACCTATAACTGTAATCTTTTGCTGGAGATTACTGAAACTACACTTTTTTTGCACACAATTCTTTATAACAAATCATTAATTCTGAAAGTATGCACTTTTCATAACACAGTAATCAGGAAATAACCCATGAAATGGGTACAGAAATAATATTAACATTCAAAACATTTTTCTTACCAGAAATTCTTTAGAATTATGTGATTTTTCACATGATCATTGCACTTAAAATTATTTCTGATTTCATTTTTATAATACATGAAATGTATAATGATATCAGTACCATGTAGCAAAAATTTCTTAAAACTAAAATATTTTACACGAATTTACTTTTCATTGTGTTAGGTGATAGTGTAAACTGTCCTGCTACAAATCTCTTTACTTTGGCCACCTTCTAGAAAAAAAAAAAAAGGAGAGGGTACTAGAACTTTAGTTTCTGTTATTAGAAGATACTGACACTAGTGGGTTCTAAACTTAAACTTTGATAATCTGTTCTTGATGGCTGGTGAAAGGTGTTGGAGATCATGAAGGATGCATCAATTTCAAATAATCTAGTAACATCTAGTAACAAATTATTAACATCTAATTTTTGGATCATTTAAGAGTCTTATAAGGCTTAAAGCACAGGAATATAATAGAGGAAAGCTGATATATAGCTTTGAGACTGTGATGATTGATGGGATCAGTAATCTCTCTGTCTTTAGATTAATTATGCCAACTAGGTTATTTAGCCACTCTGCACTTCTGATTTTTTTCCTCCATTGTACATAGTTATGAATATACTATGTTGCCAACATGAAAATGAAAATGGGGATTAATAATAAAATTATAAAATAAAATGAAGTTAATAATAAAATAATAAAATAAAATTTAATAAAAATAAAATTATAAGATAAAATTATGCTTGAAATATCAAAAGTAAATGCAAGAATGTTGAAAATTTACTACATATATATAGATGTGTGTGTGGGGTGTGTGTGTGTGTGTGTGTGTGTGTGTGTGTGTAGATATAGATATTTCTGCATAATGTTAGAATCCCCATTTTTTAACACCATTCCTTTCTTTGGGTTAAATATTATTTTATGATACTCATAAAATTTTCTCTTTCAAAGTCTATTAAATTATAAGACATTGTATCTAATGACTACAACAATCTATTGTTTTATAAAACCAGATTCTGAAATAAGAACTCATTATTTGGCAAAAAGTGCTGAGGAAACTGGAAAAGAGTTTGGCAGAAACTAGGCATAGACTAACATCTCACATTGTATAGCAAAATAAGGTCAAAATGGGTACATGATACATGCATAAAGCATAATATTATAAACAAATTAGAAGATCAAGGAATAGTTTATTCGTCAGAAATTAGTGGAAAGAATAATTTATGATCAACAGGAGAAAGAGAATATGAAGAAAGCAAAATAGATAGTTTTGATTACATTGACTTGAAAAGTTTTTTGTACAAACAAAATCAATGCAATCAAGATTGGAAGAGAAACATGAAACACTATAGAAATTGTATCTGATAAAGACCTCATTTATCAAACGTATAAAAAGCTGATTTAACTTTAAAGGAGTACAAGTCATCATATAATTGATAAATGATCAAAGGATATGAACAGGAATTTTTTCAGTTAAGAAATGAAATCTATCTATAGCTTTATATATTGCACATGCAAAATGATCTAAATTACTATTGATTAGAGAAATGAAAATTTAAAAATAACTCTGAGATAATACCTTACACCTATCAAATTAGCTATTTTGACAAAAAAGGAAAATGATAAATGTTGGAGAAGACAAGGGAAAATTAGAACACTAATGCATTATTGATGAACTTGTTAACTGATCCAGACATTCTGAAGAGCAATCTGGAACCATTCCCTAAGGACTCTCAAACTGTACATACTCTTTGATTTAGTAATATCACTACTAAGTCTGTATTCCCAAGAGATCATAAAAAAGAGGAAATAAATCCACATAAGCAAAACTTTATAGCAGTTCTTTTTTTGTGGCAAGGAGTTAGAAATGAAGGAAACAGCCATCAGTTGGGGAATGGCTAAATAAATTATAGTATATGAATATGTGGAATACTACTGTGCTATAAGAAATGATGAAAAAAAGGAGGAAGATTTCAGAAAATCCTGAAAATAACTATGAATTGATGCTGAGTAAATGAACAGAACCAGAAAATCATTATACACAGTAACAAGAAGATTGTGTAATCAGCTTTGATAGATGTAGCTCTTTTCAGAAATAAAATTATCTAAGATAATTCCAAAAGATTCCTGATGGAAGTGCTATCCACAACCAGAGGAAGAACTATGAAGTCTGATTGCAGATGAAAACATACTATTTTCACTTTTTTCTGTTTTTTTGTTTTTTCTTTCTCATGGTTTTTCCTTTGATTCTGATCTTCTTTCTAAACATGACTAACATGGAAATATGTTTAATATGCTTGTACAGGTATAACCTGTATCAGGTTGCTTGCCATCTTGGGGTGGTGGGAGGAGAGGGAGAGATTGACAAAAAAAAATTAGAAATCAATACCATATATAAATGACTGTTGAAAATATAGTAATAGCAATTAAAGTTTTAAAAAGGTCAAATGTGTTAAATTAATAGAAAAGGGAGTACTCCAAGAGTTCTTTTCAGTTCTTTAAATTTATTACAGTATAGAAATTAAGTTAAACAAGTATAATGGAGAAAACTTATTCTTTCCTATTTATTTAATGTGCTATATAATATACATATAATACATAAAAGTGATTATTTTCTCAAATATTCCAGGTTCAGTTTCTTGTTTGCCAGAAATAAACATATTTTTCAATTAAATATTGTACATATGCATGTACTTATGCATACATTCATGCAAATATATATATATGTGTATATATATATATGTACTTCTTTTTATATACATAATTTTAGTCTTCAGAACTATGATTCTTAGATCAAACCTGGTAACCTAAACATTTAAGTTTAAATCATGACTTCTTTTTTTTGTAATATATTTGATTTATGGATATGCCCTGTTTATCCCCTTAGATTTTAGGCTCCCTGAGGGAAGTGTTCATATTTTATATTAATCACATAATCTCCATACCACTTATCACAGTGGTATGGAAATTATCACTTATCACACATAGCAGTTCCTCACTACTAATTTTAGAATGTACAATTTATAGGTAGTTTTGTCAGCCTAATATAAGAGTGTATTAAAATGTTCATTTTAAAATTAGTTGTGTCTAAATGTTTGTGGCAGCTCTTTTTGTTGTAGCTAGAAACTGGAAGATGAATGGATGTCCATCAGTTGGAGAATGGTTGGGTAAATTGTGGTATATGAAAGTTATGGAATATTATTGCTCAGTAAGAAATGACCAGCAGGAGGAATACAGAGAGGGTTGGAGAGACTTAAATCAACTGATGCTGAGTGAAATGAGCAGAACCAGAAGATCACTGTATACTTCAACAACAATACTGTATGAGGATGTATTCTGATGGAAGTGGAAATCTTCAACATAAAGAAGATCCAACTCACTTCCAGTTGATCAATGATGGACAGAGGTAGATACACCCAGAGAAGAAACACTGGGAGGGGAATGTAAATTGTTAGCACTAATATCTGTCTGCCCAGGTTGCATGTACCTTCGGATTCTAATGTTTATTGTGCAACAAGAAAATGATATTCACACACATGTATTGTACTTAGACTATATTGTAACACATGTAAAATGTATGGTATTGCCTGTCGTCGGGGGGAGGGAATAAGGGAGGGGGGGTAATTTGGAAAAATGAATACAAGGGATAATATTATAAAATATATATATATATAATAAAAAAAAATTAAAAAAAAATTAGTTGTGTCTGAAAATTGTAATATTGTGAGGTGTAAATTTTGATACAGCAAGGAGAAAACAGGATATTCAATGATATTTCTGAGAGAAACTCTGTATTCAACTTCCTGGTTGAATGCATTCTAAATAATAAATAATAATAAATAAATAAATGCATTCTAGGGCAACAGAAACCACAAAAAGACAATCTTCCAACTTAGCTGTAACTTAGAAGGGTTTCAGGAAATGTCTGTCTCACTCATATAAAAGGGAAGTGCAATATGGGGCAGAAGGCATATGCACAAGCCAGTAAGAGACTCTTAACCACAGCACAGATAACAACCAAGACCTTTTGGTCCTGAATCAGCAAGTTGGTAACACAGCAGGCAAGGTATGAGGTCTCCAGCACCAGGATAGAAGGCAAATCGCTATATCCAGAAATCTGACAAAAGCACTGAAGACTGAATATCCCAGTTCAGTGGGGAAACCACCAGAATCTAATGCCCAAGCATGGAAAGCCTATAACTAGTCAGTTTCATGTTGCCTAGTACAAGAAGCTTGGGACAACAACCTCTGTACCCAGGGAGCAGAGCTCAATTCTAAAAAATGAGCAAAAAATAAAATAGACCTGACCTTAGAAAGCTACTGTACTAACAGGGAAAAACAAAACACTAATTCAGAAGATGAAAACAATGTCCAAATTCCTATATATGAAGTCTTAAAAGGGAACATGAATTGTCCTCTTGAAAGAGTCTAAAAAGGATTTTAAAAATCAAGTAAGTCAGGTAGAAGAAAATTTGGTAAAAGAAATCTGTTATGCAGAATTATGAAACAGAGTCATAGCTTTAAAAAGGGAGTGCAAAAACTTAACAGAATGATTTACAAAATAGAATTGCCCAAAATCAAAATCAGGAACAAAAGTTTAATAAAGAAAAGAATTCCTTAAAAAATTAGAATAAGGAAAGTGGAAGCTAATGACTTTATGAGTCATCATGAAAGAATCAAACAAATAAAAAATGAAAAATAAAAAAGAAGAAAATGTAAAATACCTCACTGAATAACAACTAGCTTTGAAAACAGATGAAGAATTATTTTAAGAATAATTGGACTATTTGAAAGTCAGAATCCAAAAAGAACAAGGACAGCATCTTTCAAGAAAGTATTGATGAAAACTGCCCTGATATCCTATAAGCAGAGATTAAAATAGGGCTTGAAAGAATCTACCAATTGTGTCCTGAAAGAGATCCTCAGATGAAAACTCCAAGAAATATTGTAATCAATTACAGAATTATCAGGCAATGGAGAAAATACTGTAAGCAGCCAGAAAGAAAAAATTCAAATATCATTGAGACATAGTTAGGATTTCACCAAATTTAGCAGCTTTTACATTAAATCAGGGGGCTTGAATTATAATCAAGAATAAACTACTCAGAAAAATTAACCATGATCTTTTATGGGAAAAGAGAGAGATTCAGTGAAATAGGGAATGAAACTACCTAATGAAAATGTTCTGAGTCTGTGTCTGGCCCCTTTGAGTCTCTCTCCAAACCCTTTTGAGTCTATCTCTGGCTCTGAGTCCCAGCTTATATGTTCTACACTGAGTATAAACCAATCATTATATCACTAGGAAACCATTATTTGTTGTAAGATTAAATAAATCATACTGAAGTTAGAGAACTATTAATCATCATGCTAAACTAGATAACTATTGTCTCATCAATGAGAAACCTTGTAAGAATCCTTGTTTCAGAGTTCTATCCCACTCATCTTCCGCTTTCTTTTGTTTGAGAGCATAAGGTGGTCACACCCTCCCTGACTTCTCAAGGAGGTGAGAATCCCCAAAAGGAGGTGATCACATCTTCCCTAACTCCTCAAAAAGGCGGTGAAAACACCAAAAAGGAGGTGATCATGACCTCTCTGATATCTTAGGAAGGGATATGAAAAACTAAAGGAAAATGGGGAATCAACCAGATTAGCAGGTTTCTGAAGGGTCTCACTTGAAATAGATATACATAAATCCATCAACATGGGAGTCATTACACAAGCATATAGTAACACAGGCTAGTAGTAATATAACAAACATGAATCAACATAAGGAATTATACATGTCCATAACCAATAGTCCAAACCAATCTATTGTCCATTAATGCGCATGTGAGGGAATCCAATAATTCCTGAAAGTTTCGAAGTCCTGCATCAGTCTTATTATGTGTTAGGGAATACAATGATTCCAGCAGATCTTGAAGTCCTGTATCAGTCTTATAAACAAATTTTTTTATTTCAAGGAATCCAATGATTCCTGTGAGTTTTGAAGTTCTGTAACAGTCTCATTATCAGCCATGCTTTTTCAGTGTCAGATGTTTTTTAGGTCGACTCGTTTGTTTCAAGGTTTTTCTCTTTTTCTGTCTTTCTCCAAAGGACAAGGCAAATATGGCTCATTGGCACCCATCTAATTCCTTGTCCATTTGTAGAGATACAAACAAACCCTTTCCCTCCAAGCAATTAACTTTTCTAGTACCTTCCATTCACCACTTTCTGGATTTCTCCACATCACCTGGCAATTACACTGGAGCTACTCCAACTGGACAGTGCCCTTCTTTCAGGTTAAAAAGCCTATATTCTTTCCAATAGTAATCCTTTCTGCCATCTGATTGCTTCTCTGCTGACTGATAATATCAGAGTCTTGAAATTCTAAAGACTCTCTGGGTGTAATCTCAGTTGCCATCATGCCCCATCTGTTTTTTTGTTTGTTTGTTTGTTTGTTTGTTTGAGGTCTTGAAGCTGGGCCCTACTTCTTATTTCCCTGAGTCAATCTACATGCTGAGTCCCAGTGGAAACCTTTGTTGCATTTTGGGCATAGGGTTTTGGGTCTTATTCTCTCACCCCTGCCTTGAGGGAGCTCTATAGAAAGAATATTTAGGTTGATCAAGAGGCAAAGTTTGCTTGTAATTAGTTGTAGCTTGTAACTGGAGAGCAGATCAGTGGACTCTTGGATACATTAGAATGCACATCCCCTTGGTTCTTCAAGGAAGAAGAAATAGAGGCAGATAATTGGAAACTAGTAGGAGATCAACTATGTGAATACTACAATAATAAAGGTCCTGATTCAATTTCTAAAGAAGCATTCTATATATACAACATAATACAATTGACCTTAAAGAATTCTGCAAGTTATAGAAAAAAAGAAAAGTTTTAAGAATAGCCAGAGGAAGAAGTGTGAGGAAAAAGAGGAAGACAAATTAATGGCAATTAATGGCAATATCACCAGAGGGCATAAGGACTTAAGTGAACTTGAAGGGCATGGTGATTCTCACTCTCATACCCCAGCTTCAACTCCACCCACACCAGAGCAGGTCCATGATCTCACCTCCCCCATCAATTTCACCTTCAGGGATGGAGGGAGGAGAGGTAGTGGGAGGGGCAGTGATATCACCAGCACCTTCTCCCCAGAAATCACTCTCTCCTACTACTAGATTACAAAAGGCACTACTTAAAGCCACAAAAGGGCAATATAGAGTTGATTTGAGAATAGAAATGCATCCTGTGATTCAACAGTTTAACTCTTCAGGTGAAGAAAGTAGAAGATACACTCCTTTTGATCTAGAAATCTTCAAAGACCTGAAAAAGTCTTGCACTCTTTATGGGGCTACATCATCTTATGTTAAGATATTATTACAGAAATTAGTTTATGAAGTCTTAACCCCTAGGGACTAGAAATCTATAGCAAGGCCATGCTTAGAACCTGGACAAAACTTGTTGTGGTTTTCTGAATATAGTGAGTTCTGTAAGATAAAAGCCCAAGGAAATAGTCAAAGTGGAGTTAATACTCCAATCACCTATGACCCACAAACAGGTGTTGGTTCTTATGCATACATTTCAGTATAGATTAAATATCCCATAGCATCATATGAACAAATTTCTGCTGCTATCAAAGCATGGGTTTTTTTTTTCCCCAGGTAAAAACAACAAGGGAGAGGCCTTCACAAAAATAACACAAGGGCCAAATGAACTCTTTGCTGATTTTGTGGGATGTTTGCAGATAGCTGTCATGCAAACTATTGGTGAAAATGCAGTAATAGACATTATAATAAGACAACTTGCTAAAGAAAATGCTAATGAGGTTTGTAGAAGAATTATATTAGGATTACACAAGGATACTCCTTTAGAGAAGATCATAAGATGCTGTGCCACAATGGGCACAAATACCTTTTATAATGAGGCTATGATGAAGACTTCCTACAATCTGAACATGGGAAGACAGGATCCCTTTTGGCAAGGGACTTCCAGAGAGACTTGTCAATGCTTTCAATGTGGTAAAGTAGGGTATCTGAAAGCTTAAAGTTGGCATAGAGACAGAGTGAGAAAACAGAGTGGGAGAACAAGACCCAAAATCCCATGTCTAAAATGTGACAGAAGCTTCCATTGGGCATCAGAATGTAAACTGATTCAGGGAAATGGAGTGAGGGGCCCAGCCCCGAAGCCCAAGGCAAAAAATACTTGGGGCATGATGGCAGCCAATACCATACCCAGAGAGCCTTTAGAAGTTCAATATGCAGATATGACCAATTAGCCAGACCATTTCACCTCCTGAGAGTACTTACAAAACAGTGTTTATCCATACACTGATGTGGGAAATCGGGGAATGTGTAGATAATATCCCAGTCACTAACACAGGTAAACAATGTATGACTTATCAACCAGGGGAAGTAGTAGCATTGGGTTTATTGATACAGACCCCTAATATAAGCAATCTAGTAATGGTCACCCACATTCTAACTCCAAGCAGCTAAACCCAGGAATATACTGGATGGCAGCTGTGACAGCTGATCGACCTATGCTCATCATCTATATAAATGGCATACCATTAGAAGGACTGGTGGAAACAGGTGCAGATTGCACATTCATTAGAGGTGCCAATTGGCCCAGTCACTGGCCAAAGACTAAGGCAGACACCTACATGTCTGGGGTAGGAAGATCAGTAGCAGCTGAAGTTAGTGCTACCCCTTTAAGATGGATATTTGAAGGTGAAACAAGAGTTTTTACTCCTTTTATAGATGAAAAACCCCCATCAATCTGTGGGGAAGAGACATTTACAGCAATAAGGATTACAAATAAGTACTTCATTTTTTTGGGCAGGGCTGCTGTTGAAAGCCTGTCAACACTTTCACCTGTTCCTATCTAATGGAAAACTGATACACCAGTATGGATAAGAACAGTGGCCCTTAGCTAGTGATAAAATTCAGGCCTTATTAGATATAGTACAGGAGCAACTTGACTAAGGACACTTATAACCTTCTCAAAGCCCTTGGAATTCTTCTGTATTTGTCGTAAGAAAGAAATCTGGAAATGGAGGATGTTGACTGACTTAAGAAAGGTAAATGAACAGATGAAACTATAGGAACTCTTTGGCCTGGACTTCCATCTCCTACTCAGCTGCCGAGAGAATGGCCTTTATATGTTATAGACATTAAGGATTGTTTCTATTCTATCCCTCTAGATAAGGAAGATATGAAAAGATTTGCCTTTTCAATGCCCAGCATTAACTTAGCTGAGCCTTATAAAAGCTATGAATGGACAGTTTTGCCACAGGGAATAAAAACAGCCCTGCTATGTGTCAAATGTATGCTGCTGCTGCTCTTACTCCAGCAAAAAAAAATTTCCAAAAGTAATGTTACTACATTTCATGGATGATATATTAGGATGTGCACTTGAGGAACGAATGTTCAAAGCATGTCTACCATGATACCATAGAAACTACTAAGGTACTACATTTCACATAGATCCCAAAAAAAAAATTCAAAGACATGCTCCTTTTCGATATTTAGGATATGAAATACACCCTAAGGTGCTTACAGTACAAAAAGTTTCTGTAAGAACATAGAAGCTAAACACCTTAAATGACTTTCAGGAGATATCCAATGGATGTGTCCAGTGGTTAGGCTTGACACTTTTCAATTGCAATCATTATATGACATTTTAAGGGGAAGCAGTGCTTTATACTCACCATGCCAGCTTACAAAAGAAGCTCAAGAGGCTTTGAGAGAAGTTGAACTGACTTTATTCAATGTTGTTAAAAGAGTCACTCAAAAACCCTTGGAAATGACAGTTTTTGCTACAAAGATGCATCCACAGCAATCCTTCATTAAAGAGACAGTGTGATAGAGTGGGTGAACCACCCAGCATAACTAGAACAAAGCCTTACTCTTTACCCAGTGCTTGAAGCTAGAATTTTATTAAAGGCCAATAAGCAAGCAGTGCAATTATCTGGGATAAGACCTGACAAGATATGCACCTTTTATACAAATGCAAAAATTAATGTATTCCCTGAAATCATTCCATATTGGCAAATTTTATTGGCCACAGCTCCAAATCTTACACACTAGTCTCCATTAAAGATAACCAGACTATTACATTCGTGATGGATTCTTGAAGAAAAGGTTTCTAAAGTTCCTCTTAAAGGACCAACTATCTTTACAGATGCATCCAAACATAATATTTATTCTGTATACTCTCATAACTTATCTATAAAGAGAATAGTCAGAACTCCTTTTCAGTCCAGAATTAAATATGTGCAATCATTCTAGCTCTTACTTATTATTCAGGAGATATAAATGTAATATCTGATTTGGCCTATTCAATAGTTATGGTACAAAGAATTGCCACAGCGCAAATAAAATTTGTAGCTTCCAAAATATACAGCTCTTTAAGGAACTTCAAGAGCAAGTGAGAAAGCATCCAGATAAGATTTATATCTTTCACTTCCACTCTCATAGTGGACTTCCAGGTGCTATTTTTGATGGTAATTAAAAGGCAGATAGCCTTCTAACCATGTTGGTCATTAATTTTTTTATTTCAAGAAGCCCAAGAATCTCATTCTAAAAATATCATCAAGCTGCTCAAGCTTTACATTTACAATTTGGAATAACAAGAGAGGAAGCTAGGAGCATAGTAAAAGCCTGTACAGCTTGCCTTCCTTTCTATGCTCCTACATTCCCTCCAGGGAAGAACCCTCATGGTTTGAGACCCAATGAAATTTGGCAAATGGATGTAACCCATTATAAATCTTTTGGTCATCTGTCTTTTATCCATGTTATAGTAGACATCCTTTCAGCAATACCATAGCAAAAGAGACAGCCTGAGTGGTCACTGAATTCGTTATACAAGCATTTGCAATTATGAGTGTGCCACAAGCAATAAAAACAGATATAGGACCTGCATATACTTCTAAACATTTTGCACACTTTTGTGCACAGTATAAGATTTTATACACAAGTGACATACCCTTTAATTTTCAAGGACAGGCAATAGTAGAGAGCAGAAACAGATATATTTGATGCTCCTCCAAAAAGAAAAGAAGGGGAGCCACAGGTAACCCTAGAAAACTTCCAAATTTAGCTCTTTATACTATTAACTTCTTGATTTTTGACAAAGAGCACTGGCTCTGGCAGACAGGTTTTATAACCCGATGGAAGGGCAATATCCAGTGCAAGCAACTCCATTATCTTTAGATAATTGCCAGGTGATGTGGAGAGATCCAGAAAGTGGTGAATGGAAGGGACCAGATAGGTTAACTGCTTGGGGGAGAGGGTTTGCTTGCATCTCTACAGATGGAGAAAGAATTAGATGGGGGCCAACAAGCCATATTTGCCTTGTCCGTCAGAGAGAGATGGAGTGGACCCTAGAAACGAAGGAGAAGACCCAAGAAACTTCGGGTGGTTCCTTTGCTGAGTGTGCCCACCACAGAAAGAGCATGGCAGTTATGACAACTGACTCATGGATATCAAAAATTGTTGGACTTCAAAACCCTCAGGAATCATTGGAATCCCTGAGACATGAAAACATTGTTGTAGGACTTGAAAACCCTCAGGAATTATTGGATTCTCTGAGACATGATAAGACTGCAACAAGACTTAATAATCTGCAAGAATCATTGGATTCCCTAACACATAAAAAGACTATTGCAGGGCTTCAAAAACTTGCAGGGATCATTGGATTCCCTAACACATAAAGTAATGGACAATAGATTAGTTTTGAACTATCTCTTGTTTGCTGAAGTAGGCATATGTGTGATTGTTGTTTACATACTCTCCTTCTTGGACTTCTGGAAATCTTTTACAACACCATGTTGATTCATATTGTTAGTTGCATCACTACTTGCATGTACAATTCATGTTTGTTACACCACATTGAGTCTGCACTGGCTGGGGGTAGAGTCATCACTAATAGCTTGTGCATTATTGTTATGTGCTTGTGTAATACCTCCCATGCTGATGGGTTTGTTTCTAGTAAGATCCTTCAGCCCAGAAACCCACTAAAACTATCTGGCTTGATTCCCCACTTTCCTTTGGTGTTTTCACCTCCTTTCCTGAGAAGTCAGGGAGAGCATGACCACTTATGTTCTAAAACAAAAGAAAGGGAGATGTAAGGGGCTGAAACTCTTAAAATGTGTGCTTGAATCAGAAAACTGAGCACTTAAAGCTAATTACCTATTGGACAATAACTCTATTAGCACATATTTGGAAAAATGGCCCTTCTCACTATTCCATGAAGGCTTGATCTTTTGGCGTATACAGACAATCATAGGAAGGAGACAAGCCAGACTCACTTAGCAGAAGGGCCAGGAGAATGGAGGTTGGTGAAGAGCTTGTGGCACTTTTATCCATATCCTTCTCTTTTCCCCCTAAAGACCAAAGATTTTTGCTTATCCTGATTCTGGCTGACCTGAGATCTCCAGGGAACTAGCCTGGAACTTACACTGAACTTAGAGAACTATTAATCACCATGCTAAACTAGATAACCATTGTCTCATCAATTCCACTGACTTAACACCTTGTAAGAATCCTTGTTTCAGAGTTCTGGCCCATAACATGAAAGGACCAGAGGAAATCAGAAAACTTAATCTTCAAATATAACACTCAAGAGAAGCATAAAAAAGTAAATGGAAAGTAAAAAACAAACAAACAAACAAACCCAAAAACATGTCATTCAATAAGAACAAACTGTGTATTTTCCCACTTGAGAAGGTAATATTTGTAACTCTTGAAAAATGTTTCTCTATTAGTTCAGTTAGAAGATATATACATATAAAGTGTATGTTTTAGTTGTCTTTGTAGTGAAAATATTTTTAAAAATGATTGCATTAGGAGAAGAGGAAAGAACAAGACAAAATAGGGTAAATTATATTCAATTAAAAGGCATGAAAAACTTGTTAATCAAATATCAAATCAAAATCGGAAAAGAAAAGGAGAGAATAATAACATTGAAAGTAAGAAAACTATTCTACTAATAAATAAAATCAAGTCCCAGTTTTATTTATGCTCAAAGGAGTATCAATCTGTGCATACCCTTTGATCCAACAATGTTTCTTTCTGAGCCTGTATTCCAAAGAGATCAGAAACAAAATGGAAAAGCACCTATGTGTGCATCCCTTTTTGTAGTAGCAAGGAGATAGAAGCTCAGTAGGTGCCCATCAGTTGGAGAATGGCTGAATAATTTGTTATATGAATGTAATGGGATATTATTGTTTTACAATCTACATGATGATTTCAGAAAAGCTTGGAGAAATTTACATGAAGTGATGCCAAGTGACGTGAGGAGTACCAGGAGAACATTGTACACAGCAACAGCAAGATTATATGATGATCAATTCTGATGGATAGTTGGGTTTTTTCAACTCTTAAGTGATTCAGGCCAGTTTCAATGGTCTTGTGATGAAGAGAATCTTCTGTACCCAATGAGAGGACTGTGGGAACTGAGTGTGGATCCCAATATAGTATTTTAACTTTTTTATTGTTGTTTCCTTGCATTTTATTTCTCAATTTTTCCCTTTTTAATTTGATTTTTCTGGTGCAAATTGCAAAAATATGTCTAGACGAATTGCATGTGTTTAATAAATATTGTGTTGTTTGCCATCTAGTAAAGGGGACTAGAGGAAGGGAGGGAAAAATTTTTGGACATAAGGTTTTGCAAGGGTGAATGTTGAAAATTATCTATGCATATGCTTTGAAAATAAAATATTTAATAAAAATATTTTAAAAAGAAAGAATATTTTTCAATATTATAAAAACTATATGAAAAATTTCTTAAATTTTCCTTATATAAATTATATAGATTTCTTATGTAAACTGAAAAAATTCCTTGAAATTCCTTTTATGACACAAATATGGTGCCAATTTCCTTGAACAATGTTGATGAAATTTTTAAAAATAAAGTATTAGCAAAAAGATTGCAGCAGTTCATTATCATGATAACACAGTATGACCAGGTGGAATTTATATATCAGGAATGCAGGACTGATTCAATATTAAAAAAAAAAAAACTATCAGTATAACTGATCAATATCAATATTAAGTTAACAGAAATCATATGAACATCTCAATGGATAAACAAAAATCATTTTAAAATATACTCAATTATATTAAAAACAGCAGGCAGAATAGTGATAAATGAAATTTAACTTAAAATTACCATCTATCTAAAACCATCACCAAGTGTTATATATAATGGGCATAAGCTAGAAGCATTCCCAGTAGCTTTAGGAGTGAAACAAATATGTACTTTATTATCTCTATTAGTCATTTTAATAAAAATGCTAGCTTTAGCAGTAAGAGAAGAAAAATAACTTGAAGGAACTAGAATAGGCAATGAAGAAATGAAACTATTCCTCTTTGCAGATGAGTTGATATATTTAGAGAATCCTAGAGAGAATCATCTGAAAAGCTACTTGAAAAAATTAACAACTTCAACAAAGTTTTAGGATATTGAATAAACTCACATAAATAATCAGCATTTCTATATATTATTAACAAATTCCAGAAGCAAGATAAAAAGAAAAATATAATTTGGTATAAATATAAAATATTCAGAAGTCCATCTAAAAAGATAAACTCAGGAAGTAGATGAATAATATAAAGTATTTTTCACATGTCAAAGTGAAATCTTAATAATTGGGAAAATTGCTTGTGTGTGTGTGTGTGTGTGTGTGTGTGTGTGTGTATGGAAAATTAGTTTATAACAGTAGAAAAACATTCACCTTGGAAAAGAAAACATTAACAATAAGAAAGGAATTCATGGAAAATATTTCAAAGAAAGATGGCCTAAGTGTACTAGATTTAAAATTATATTATAAAGCAACAATCATTCAAACTCTTTGGTATTAGGTAAACAATAGAATGGTTCAGTGGAATAGATTAAGCACATAAAACAGTAATCAATGTCTATAGTAATCTATTGTCTGACAAACAGACTCTAGTTTCTGGGGGATGAAAAAAAAACTGCTCAGAAAATTGGAAAACAGTATGATAGGAACTTATGCCAAGCTAAAAACAAAATGGACAAATTATTTAAACAAAAAAGGTTATACCATAAACATGTTAGCAGAGTAAAGAATAGTCCACCTGTCAAATTTATGGAGAAGGGAAAAAATTATGAGCAAACTAGAGATACAGAACCTTAGGAAATGCAAAATGGATAATTTTTATTGCATTACATTAAAACATTTCTGCAAAAAGAAAATCAATGCAAACAAGATTAGAAAAAAATAAATATCTGTGAAATAAATTTTCAACTAGTATTTCCAATGAAGGTTCCATATGAAAAATTTATAAAGAACTGAGTCAAATTTATTAGAATCCAAGTTATTCCCCAATTGATAAACAGTCAAAGCATATGAACAAGCAGTTTTCAGAAAAGGAAATTAAAGTTATCTATAGTCACATGAAAAAATGCTCAAAATCACTATTGATTAGAGAAATGTAAATAAAAGAACATAAGTGCTACCCCATTTCTATCAGATGAGCTAATATGACAGAAAATGAAAATTATAAATGTTGGAAAAAATGTGGGAAAATGGGGACACTAATGAATTGTTGATGGAGCTTTGAACTGATATAATCATTCTGTGGAGCATTTTGCAGTTATGCCAAAATGGCAAGCAAACTGTACATACATTTTGATCCAGCTATACCACTTCTAGGTCTGTATCCCAAAAAATATAAAAAAGGGGAAAAACCCACATGTTCAAAACAAAATTATTTATAAAAAGACAAAATTATTTATACTAGCTCTTTTTTGTGATGACATAGCATTTGAATTTGAGGGATACTCATCAATTGGGGAGTGACTGAACAAGTTGTGGTATAAGAATGTAAAGGAATACCATTTTGCTATAAGAAATTTCAGTAAAACCTGTAAAGATAACATTAATTGATGCTCAATAAAATGAGTTAAATCTGAACATTGTACACAGCAACAATCACATTTTGTGATGATCAGTTATTATAGATTTAGCTCTTATTGACAATACAATGATCCAAGGGAATTCCAAAAAATTTAGGATGGAAAGTGGTATCCATATCCTGATGTCTGAATGCAGATTGAGAATACAATTTTCGCTTTTTGTTTCTTACACTTTTCACCTTTTTTTGTCGCATCTTCCTTTACAACATGCTAATGTAGAAATTTGTTTAATATGCTTGTATATGTATAACCTGTATTAGATTGTTCACTGTCTTGAGGAAGGTAAGGGATGAAAGGAATGAAAGGAAAAAGAAATGTGGAATTTAAAAATCTTACAGAAGTGAATATTGAATACTATTTTACAAGTAATTGGAAAAATAAAATATTAAGTGCAAAAATAGAAAATGTGCTATTTTCTTCTCTTGATCCCCCAATCAGGTAGCAATGTTACAAATGATGTCTTGTTTGCCATGTTAGCTTATCAAATTGTGTTTATTTTACAAAGTAGCTGACCTTTAACAATAGGACTTTAACACATAATCACCATTTCAAATTTTTGTGTGTGTGTGTGTGAGAAAATGTGCTTCATCTGTCAGGTCAGGTTTCCAGCCTCACAATACCCATTATATCTGTTACTTTATCTGATATGGATTCCATGGAATAAAATGTACCTGGTCTGAATATCCATGATTTCCTTGTCCCACTTCAAACTTGCTTTTGTATTTTTCTCCCTGCCTTGATTAGACTATGAGATGTTTGAGAGCAAGCATTATCATTTTTTATTAATTATATTCTAGCATTTAGCAGAGTTCCTGGTACATAAAAGGCACTTAATAAATGTTTATTGTATTGTATGATATGAAATAGTATGCTATGAGATGATACTGTGTGACATGGTATAGAATGATGACATGGCACAGCAAGGTATGCCATTGTATGGTAAAATATTTTTTTTACCTGCTCTGGGTATATGAATAAGAAATAATTGTGTTCCTGAAGTAGTTCCAAAAAGATTCAGCTCTGTTAGACATAAAGGTAGGCAGATTTGGAATAGTGCATATATTGTGGAGATGACTTGAGACTAAGCATACCTGATTTCATAAAGACTTCTGAAGCAGGAGGATGGCAGATTCTACCCAGACAAAAATGCAGGATCCCTGGTGGAGGCTGCTGATCAGAAACTATTTTCCACAGCATATGTAGAATAGGCATAGAGAAATATGATATTTTGTGTATATCATGTAGTTTCATATAAAATCTTATATCTTTTTAAATAATTGCTTGTACTTATTTTAGTATATGCATATATATGTACATATATGCAAAAATAAATAATTTTTCCATGATAGTACAAAACAACATATATTAGCACCTGATAAAATGATATGTGAGGCAGGCATTGCTAGCAAGAACAAAAAAAAAAAAATCACAGTGACTTGAAAAGAAAAAAATAGTTCTGCTACTTTAAGATGTAAGTGGGAATTTTGGAAGAGATGTGAAGGGTAGGCAAAAGAGAAAGAGTGGGTGAGAAACAAGTAGACAAATAATGCTTCTGTGTTTATCCCTTTTTGATCACATTTTTTCTATTAGTTTCTTTTGTTTATATCATGATGCCAAAAGGGAATAATAATCTCTTTTTAGATGTATGGTTTAGGTCAGAGTAAGGTTGCATGCTAATGTAAAGAGACAAAAACAGGTATGAATGATTTTGTTATCTTCATTTGTGTTAGATCTCATACATTTTTCATTAGGAAAATAAATTATTTGCTACTGGAAAAAGGGAAAGAAAGCTGAAAAAAATCTACAACTGACAAAGGAACTGTTTTTTGGCCACTTTGAAATCAGAAATAAGTAGAGTGGGGAAAAGACAGAAAACTTAAAATGTTATTGACAAACTCAGTAAAAGCCTGAAGGTCTTTTTTTCTATTGAAGGATTAAGTATTTCACAAAAGCCATAAACAAATGAGAAGGTGGTTGAACGGTGCAGTTAATATATCATAAAGTGTCTAAGAGTTTTTTCTCTAAGTTAAGTGAATATAAACAAAACATGAAAATCAATTACCTCACAAAGGAAAGTATATGACTGGGCCTGTTTTCCAGATTAACAAGATTAACAGATTAACAAGATAAAATTAATTCAGCATGTTCAAGAAATGAGGTAGTTTAATGCATAATTAAAAGATCAAAATAATACTCATTTACCCTACCTTTATTTCTATATTATGTGTTACACACATGATTTTTTTTTCTGTCAAAGATATTCCATCCAATTTAAATTAGTAATTGTCAATGTTTCTACAAGTCACATAGAAGAAAAGCCTCTCTGACTTTCTAGACACCAGCATCCCAGGATTCCTATTTAAAATGTAAAATTTATAATCAATGAGAATAGGATGAGAAACAAAGAAAAGGTAAGAGAGATTAATACAAAGCTGCAGCTAGTCCTATTCATGTTTGCCATTTATTATATGGCAAAAGATTCTCTTTTAAAACATGTAATAACTTATTTTTCCCTAATTACATGTTAAAATATTTAATTTTTTTTAAGTTTTGAGTCCCCAAAACCAAACCTTACCTCCCTCCCTCCCTCTTTGCCATTACCTCTTCCTGAGCCAACAAGTTTAATATATTTTATATATGTGCAATCGATGTAAAACATTTCCATATTAGTTATTTTGGACAAAAAGATTTGAAATTTTAAAACAAATGAAAGAAAGCGAAAAATAACATATTTCAGTCTGTATGCAGATGATATCAGTTTTTCCCCCCTCTAGAGATGAATAGTATGTTTCATCATTAGTCCATTGGGATTGTCTTGGATCATTGTAATTCTGAGAATAGCTAGAAAGAGGGAATCATTTTTCCCTCTTCCTCTTTTCTGCCAAACTTCTTCAGTTTGGCATCCATCTTCATTATTAATTCTAGTCAGTTCAAATGAACCAAGTAAATTAAAGGCATTGGGATTAGAGAGGAAAAATTAACCCAAAAACTGAAATAGTGCATGCCCTCAAAGAGATGATATTTGCCCTGAATGACATATCATTTACACAAATAATTAGAATACAATACAAGAAAAAAGTAAGAATTCATAGTAAACCTGGAAGTAACAGCTTTTTGTAGAAGAAGACACTTCATTGAAACAACTCTCTCCTAGATTAATGATAAACTAATGGCTACAAAAGGCAGTGCCTTTTTTTTCTGCTTCTTGAATTCTCAGGAATATTTAACATCTTGAACCACTCTCTCTTGTCAGTAATCTGTAGTTCCTTGGTTTCTATGACATTATGTTAAAAGGTTATTCCTTCACTTTGTTACTTTCCATTTTAACTAATTTCTTATATAACTTGAACTCATTAAACATGAGTGTCTTTGGAAGTTTTGTTCATGGCCTTCGTCACAATATTACAAAACTCCCTATTCTTTTTTTGAGATCTAAATAAAGCCCAGGAAGCAGGCTATGCCCTGAGCTTGGCTTAACAACAATCCTTGTGCTCCTCATCTGGCAAAATCAAAATTTGTTATTGCTTTAATCCATATTTCCCAAGAACTTGAAGTTGGAAATAGCTAATATGTTGCAGCAGAAAGTAATCAATCAAAATCTCCTGACATGTTAAGTATTCCTGAACTGCTAAATAAACCAAATCTACTACCTCACTTCTCTTCCTCAGATGCTAACTCTGGTTCTGTATCTTGCTGAACAATTACAAAGTTAAACCACACTAACAATTTGAGATAATCCCAAGGCTCAAAAATTCTAATAACTTAGAGACAGTTCCCACAAGATCCAAGGAATAACAACTTTAGGAAGTATTTACTCAAGAATGTTTTAGGTCCTTCCTTCTAATAGTCTCTGTTTACACCCTTGTCATAAGCCTTTCTCAGGGAGGTGGATTTTCCCTTACAGGCATTTTCCTCACTTTGAAATTAAACTTCTGTTTGATTCGTGATTCTCCTGTCTCTGTCCTGTTTTCTTTTGTTCTGGGCTCCCACAAATTAGAGAAAGGTCCCAGATCATTTGACACTTTCTTTCTTTCATGTCCCATTTCCTGATATAAGACCTTCCAAACTGATTTCAGTTACCACTTTAGACCTTTGACAATTGGTGGAAACCCACTATAATACTTGGCCCCAACCACTCCAAAATATCATTTTATTGGCATACTAGAGGTCCTACTCTCCCCATCTATCCCTTTTCTAGTTCTATCTCTGAAAACAGGAATCAGTTACATACTACTTTTGCTTCTGGAATAGATAGATCATTTTTATAATGGCTTTTCTGTGGTGATTTTAAATAGCCACCCATTATCCTTTAATGAAATCTTTCCCTAGCCACAACTTTCCTACATGTTATTTCCCTCCCCAAATAAGCCTTTTAAAAGCTAAGATAAATGCTTTTACATGCATTAATTAATATTAAAATTCATATTCAAAATTATTTTCTGCCCCTTCCATCCTCATAAAACCATCTTACCAGCTACTTAATTTTTGTAAATGGCTATTACTCAGAACATATACTAGGCATTACTTTATTTTTCAGTTTTGTCATGTCCACTATTCACACATTTCTTGCTGATCTTGCCTAGACTACATATTTGTCATCTATTCACACCCTACCGCAGCCCTTTAATTATATTGCCATAACCCTAATCCTAGATCTTATATTTTTGTAATTGGATTATTGTACCAGCTTTCCAAAAAATGTTTCCCTCCTACTAATATACTTCCTGTTCAAATAATCCTTCATATCATTTCTTTAAACATCTTCCTAAGGAGTTATTAGTCTTCCCTTACTTAATAATAATATTGATAATAATTAAAATCCCAAGGAATATTATGGCTAAATTTCACAACTATTGGACTAAGGGGAAAAAATTACAAGCAGCCAGAAACAAATAATTCAAATGCCATGGAACCATAATAAGGATTACTCAGAATCTAGCAGCTTCCACTTTAAAGGATCAAAGTGTCTGGAATTTGATATTCCAAAAGGTGAAGGAACTTGGAATGCAGCCAAAAATAACTTACCCTACTAAACTGAACATTTTCTTTCAGGGAAGAAGATGGATATTCAATGAAACTAGTGAATTCCATTTATTTTTGATGAAAAGACAAGAACAAAACCAAAAATTTGACTTACAAATATAGAACTCAAAAGGAACATAAAAAGGTAAAAAGAAAAAATAAACCCTCTTGAGAACTATTTCTGTAATGAGCATACATAGAAAATGCATTTATAATCTTATTTTACTATTATCTTATAATAGAAGCTAGAGGTGAAAATGGGATTGTAACAGAAAAAAAAGGGGAAAGTGGAAATAAAATGAGGGAAATTACATCTCAGGAGGAGGCAAACAAAACCTAATATAATTGAGGGAATAAAGGGAGTTTGATAGATATTGTGTGAATCTTACTCTCATCAGATTTGGCTCCAAGAAAGGATATTAGATATATTTGTTTTCACTGATAAAAGTGGAAGGGGAAAGGCAAAGGCAAAAAAGAATGGGGTAGGCTAAATTGAAGGGAAAACAGAAATATTAGGGGAAAGGAATAAAAAAGGGGGAGGGTTTCTAAAGGAGAGTGTTAGGTTTTAACTAAGTGCTAATGAGATAATGAGGTATTAGGTTCTTACTAAGTGCTAAGTCAACACTTAACAATTCTCTAGTTCCAGCCTTTACGGGGAGTTTTACCCCTTCGAACTTCTGGTGAGGAGCTTGCATGCTTAGGAGGAGCAAGTTCATTGGTTGAAGTGTTTTTTCCCAGAAGCCCTTTCTCTGGGAGGATAATAGAAGACACCATTGAGCAAGGAAAAAGTCTTGTCTGGGCCAGACCTGGGTGGCTCTCTGGAGGAAGAAGAGTGTCTGCTCTAGGTCAGAGTTGGTGGCTGAGAGATTGACCTGAGTCAGCAGATCTCCTCCCAGAGAGTGATCAGCAGTTTCTGGAGACAACAGAATTTTACATATTGGCGTCCACAATGTGGGGCAAGGACTTTTGCTTATCCTGACAAGGACTTATTCCGAGCCCTTTAGAGGAGCTAGCCCAGACCTTCGCATTTAAGGACTTATTTGGAGTCCTTCAGAGGAGCTAGCCCCAACCTTGACAGGAGAGGACTGCTTAAGGAAAGGAGTGCCCATAAGTAAAATACTGTGGAGGGAAATGGGGAAAATAAAAAGGCAAATATAATTTGGGGTTAATAAAATGGCAGGAAATACAGAATTAATAGTTTTAACTATAATGTGAATGGGGTGACCTCTTGTATGTGGATAGCACACTGGATTAAAAGTCAGAATCCTACCATGTGTTGTTTACAAGAAACACATTAAAAGCAAAGTGATACATACAGAGTAAAGATAAAAGGCTGGACCAGAATCTATCATGCTTTAGGTGAAGTAAAAAAAAAAAAAAAAAAGCAGGGGTAGCTATCTTTATCTCAAATCAAGCAAAAGCAAAAATTGATCTAATTAAAAGAGACAAGGAAAGAAATTATATCTTGCTAAAGGGTACCATAGATAATGAAGCAATATCAATATTAAACCATGTATGTACAAGGTGGCGTAGCATCTAAATTCCTAAAGGAGAAGTTAAGAGAGTTGCAATAAGAAATAGATAGCAAAACTAAAATAGTGGGAGATCTCCACCTTGCTCTCTCAGAACTAGATAAATCAAATCACAAAATAAATGAGAAAGAAGTTAAAGAAGTAATACAATACTAGAAAAGCTAGATGTAATAGATCTTTAAAGAAAATATAATGGAAACAGAAAAGAGCACACTTTCTTCTCGGAAGTTCATGGAACCTATACAGAAATGGACAATATATTAGGACATAAAGACCTCAAAATCAAATACAAAAAGGCAGAAATAGTAAATGCTTTTTTTTTTTCAGATCACAATTCAGTAAAAATTACATTCAATAAAAGGTCAGGGGAAAATAAACCAAAAAGTAATTGGAAGCTAAATATTCTCATTCTAAAGAATGAATGAATGAAACAGCAAATCACAAACACAATCAATAATTTCATCCAATAATGAGACAACATGCCAAAATTTGTGGGATACAGCTAAAGCGGTAATAAGAGGAAATGTAATATCTCTAAATGCACAATAGTAGAGACAGAAAAGATCTATTAATTGGGCTTGCAAGTAAAACAGCTAGAAAAAGAACAAATTTTAAAAACCTAAATACCAAACTTGAAATTCTAAAAATTAAAGGAGAGATCAATAAAATTGAAATTAAAAGCAATTGAATTAATAAATAAAACTAAGAGTTGGTTTTATGAAAAAATCAACAAAATAGATAAACCTTTAGAAAATTTGATTAGAAAAAGGAAAGAGGAAAATCAAATTGTTATTCTCAAAAATGAAAAGGGAGAACTATTCAATAATGAAGAAGAAACTAGAGCAATTGTCAGCAGTTACTCTGCTCAATTTTATGCTAACAAATTTGACAACCTAAGTGAAATACAGGAATATTTACAAAAATATAGATTGCCCAGATTAACAGAAGAGGAAATAAATTACTTAAATAGTCTCATTTTAGAAAAAAGAAATAGAACAAGTTTTTAATCAGTTCCCTAAAAAAAATCCCCAGGACCAGATGGATTTACATATGAATTCTATCAAACATTTAAAGAATAATTAACTACAATACTATATAAAGTATTTGAAAGAATAGGGAATAAAGGACTCATACCAAATTCCTTTTATGATACAGACATGGTACTGATACCTAAACCAGGTAGGTCTCTGAAAACAGAGAATGAGAGAAAATTATAGAACAATCTGCATAATGAGTATTGATGCAAAAATCTTTTTAAAATATTAGCAAAGAGATTACAGAAAATCATCCCCAAGATAATACACCACAACCAAGTAGGATTTATACCAGGAATTCAGGGCTGGTTCAATATTAGGAAAACTATTAGAATTATTGACTACATAAATAACCAAATTAATCAAAAACATGATTATCTCAATGAATGCAGAAAAAGCATCTCATAAAATCCAGAACCCCTTCCTAATAAAAAGAGAGTATAGGAATAAATGGGCTTTTCCTTAAAACAGTCAGTAGCATCTATTTAAAACTATCAGCAAGCATCATATGTAATGAAGATAAACTGGAACCATTCCCAATAAGATCGAAGTCGAACAAGGTCACCCACTATTATCATTACTATTCGATATTGCATTAGAAATGCAAGCTTTGGCAATAAGGGAAGAAAAAGAGATTAAAGGAATTAGAGTAGGTAATGTGGAAACCAACTTATCAATCTTTGTAGATGATATGATAGTACTCTAGAGAATTAACTAAAAAGCTATTAGAAATAATTCACTACTTGAGCAAAGTTGTAGAATACAAAATAAATCCGCATAAGTCAACAGAATTTTTATATATCACTATCAAAATTCAACATCAAGAGTTACAAAGAGGAATTCCATTTAAAATAACTGTTGATAGTATATGATATTTGGGAATCTGTCTACCAACTGAAAATCAGGAACTATATGAGTAAAACTACAAAACACTTTCCACACAAATAAAGTCAGATCCAAGCAACTGGAAATATATCAATGCTCCTAGATAGATGAGCGAATATAATAAAGATGATAATAACTTCCTAAACTAATCTATTTATTTAGTGCTATACCAATCAAATTCTCAAGAAAGTATTTTACTGACCTAGAAAAGGAATTCATTTGGAATAACAAATGGTCAAGAATTTCAAGGAAATTAATGAAGAGAAAAGCAAATGAAGGTGGCCTAGTTGTACTAGATCTAAAACTATATTATAAAGCATCAGTCATCAAAACCATTTGGAACTGGCTAAGAAATACAGAAGTTGGTCAGTTGAATATGTTAGGTTCACAGAGCAAAACAGTCAATGACTATAGCAACCTAGTATTTGACATACCTAAAGGCTCCAGCTTTTAGGATAAGAAGTCAGTATTTGATAAAAACTGCTTGGAAAATTGGAAACTAGTATGGCAGAAAGTAAGCATAAACCCATACCTAACACTGTATACCAAGACAAGGTTGAAATTAATGGGTAAAATGGGTTAATGATGTAAACATAAAAAAGAACATAGGATACTTTACCTCTCTTTACTTCTCAAATTTGTGGAGAAGGAAGAAATTTGTGATGAAAGAACTAGTTTAAAAGTACTTGTATAAATAAAACTAATGAAGGAAAGATTAAAAGGGAAGCAATAACCTGGGAAAACATTTTGAAATCAAAGGGATCTGATAAACACCTCATTTCTAAAATTTATAGAGAATTGACTTAAATTTTAATAGTTCAAGCCATTCTCCAATTGATAAATTATCAAAGAATATGAACAGACAATTTTCAGATGAAGAAATAGAAATGATTTCCATGGAATGAATTCACCAAACACCTCCAGAAAGAGACACCAAAATTAAAATCCCAAGGAATATTATGCCTAAATTTCACAACTATTGGACCAAGGGGGGAAAAAATTACAAGCAGCCAGAAACAAATAATTCAAATGCTATGGAGAATTTTGAATGACAGAGGAAAAATTGATCTTTTCAGAGGTAAAAGAAGCCACTAATGTTCATCTGAAAAAAAATTGTCCATGTGAACGAGAAGGCAAAAGAACATTATAACTATGCAACCTGGATATGTCATAGAATAAGAGCCACTGTTTCATTGCTGTTTTATTACAATTTTGAGTAATGAAGATTTATTAGTAATATATATTGTAATATAGAAGTAAAAACATAATATTTAAAAATGGAATCATGATTTAATTGCAGTAAATAATTTGCTAGACTGATGCATGTCAGTATCTTCTCTGCAATTTATCATATTAAACAATAATCTAGAGGAAGAATGTAAAAGAGACTGCATGCTACCTGAATGTGGCCAAACAATCCCTAGTGTGGTTTGAACCAGATTAAGATATAATTGGGAAAAAAAAAAAATCTAATAAAATAAATAAATAAATTAGAAGTATTAGACCTAGTATTAACATGTAGTTTTCTAAAGCAACATATGACCAACAGACAATTATATGTTTTAATGATTTATATTTCTATTTGAGCTTGATCTAGAGCACTTAGGGGCTAAATGACTAGTCCAAATTCACAGAATCAGTATATATCACAGGGAAAATTTAAATATGGGTTTTTGTGCCTCAGGCAGACTCAAGATCTAAAAAACCAATTTCAAAGAAAATGAAAGTTTACCATTGAAAATTACCTAGTAATACAACCACTATTATTTGCATATTACTTTAAATACATGCTTTCTTATGAACTTTGCTATGTCTCAGTGAGCTAATAGCTATAATTATCCTGTTTTTTGTTTGTTTGTTTGTTTTTAGAAATAATAAAACCATGACCAGACAAGTACCAGAGAAGCAACCTGCAACCTGGTATAGTTTTTTTGTTTTTGTTTTTTAAGTAAGGGATTGACTTTAAGAAAACCTGAGATCAATTCTTCTCTTTCTACTTGGTGACTATGTGACCTTGGGCAATTTATTTTACTTCTAAGGGATTCCTTTCTTTTTCTCTCTTAAAAATGATTTAATCCCATCTAGTTCTAAATTCCTGAGTAAATAAAACTCAACATTAAATGACTAGCCCTTGAACAGAGAACTAATAAATGTAAGACAAGATTTGATCTCATCTTCCTCCCTCTGAGATCAGAACTTTCTTCATTATATCATATTACCTTTTTGAATAAAAAGAAAAGGAATTTGTTATGAAGTACTTCCTCCCTAGAAACTTCCAGACTTGTTTTAATACTTTTAGTCAGGAAACATTTGCCCATTTATCATTCTTTCCACAAATATTGAACAATGTTTTCCCCATATGTTAAATGTCACTTTTATTTTTTTGCCTTATGCATCATTCTTTCCAAACATTTTTCCTTGTGTAAGAACAATCATTTTAATTCAATGGCTGAGTTGGCTTAACATACACACACACACACACACACACACATCTATGCATATAGATGTATAAATTATCTATCTATCTATCTATCTATCTATCTATCTATATATGTATGTGTGTATGTGTGTGTAGACATATATATGTGTTATAATAACAATGATTAGAGTCCAAATCTTTTGAGAAAATGACCATTTGGAAGACCAGACTGGATTTTTCCATGATTTAAATCTAATACTATTATAAGTTGTGGATGATAACATAGTTGGATTGTGGAAAAGATAATACATTGTTCAAATATCTAGTAGTCCTGATTTTGTATAAGTTTTCAATTAGCCTTTTTTAAAAAAGGTGAAAAGGCATTTATTCGATTATTCAGAAATTGTTTCAATAGCTTGATTTGTTCAGAATTGTACAGTTAGAAACTCTCTGAGACAAGATTCAAATATAATGCTTCCTGACATATAGGTTGTATGATGTGGGGATGTGGGACAAGTCATATAAGTTTTAAAGCCCACAAGATCCTCTTTAAGATTAATATTAAAGGACTTTGGAGATGGAATCAAGATGGTTTTGCAGAAAATATATTCAGCTGAACTCCCCCAACATTTTCCTCCAAACAATTTGAAACATCTTAGTCAAATTCTGAAGTAGCAGAGACACAAAAGATTAGTGTGAAATATTCTTCTAGTCCATGAAAACTCAGAAAGGCAAAAAGAGACATCTATGACACGGAAATAGATTGACCAGAAACCCATGTAAATGAAACACTAATGGCAAGACTAGGTATTGGCGACAGAAGCAAAGCAGATTTGGGAGTTGTCAAGCCAGAGATGTACTTACTATAGTAACAGAGATCAAGACGCAAAAGAAGACAATAAGTCAGTTGTAATCATACTTGAAGAAGGAATATAAATTGAATATAATCATTCTTTTTTGGAAAGTTATATGATAAAATTTTCATTCAATAAAGGATCATGCAAACATAGAAAAAATATTTAAAAACTAAATTACCTGGTATTAAAGAATGAGTGGGTCAAAGAATAAACTATAGAAATAATCAATGATATTATTAATAAAAATAAAAACAATGAGATGCCATTCCAAAATCTGTGGATACAGTCAACGTATTACTTCAGGGGAAAATTGCATCTAGTAATATGTACATCAATAAGAGAGAGAAAGAGCAGATTATTTAAGTGGAAATGAAACAATAACAACAACAAAAACCTCTAGAAACAGAAGAAAGTAAAAATTTCCAACTAAACAACAAAATGAAAATCCTGAATACAAAAACAGAGATTAATAAAATTCAAAGTTAAAATGGGTGAAAGTGAAGAAAAAGGGCATTAAACAAATAAATAAAAATAAGAGCTGATTTTATTTTAAAAAATTAAAATGTACTTGATTTTAAAAAAAGAAATAAAAGAAACCAATTACTAGTCTCAAAATTAAAAGAATGAATGAACCATCAATGAAGGTTAAATTGAAATTAGGAGGCATTTTGCTCAGTTATGAACAAGTAAATTTAATAGTTGAAATGAAATGGATTAATATTACAAAAAATATAGACTGCACATATTAATAGAAGAAGAAATAGCATATTCAATATTAGGAGAGTTTTCATTAAAATAATAAGTAGCATCTATTTAAAACCATCAGCAAGCATTATATGTAGTGAATATAAACTTGAAGCCACAATAAGAGTAAGAGTGAAATAAAGATGTTTATTATCATAGTTGTTATTAAAAATTGTACTAGAAATGCTGGCTAAAGCAATAAGATGAGAAAAAGAAATTAGAATTGGCAATTAAGAAATAAAAGTATACCGTTTTGCTGGTCATGAGATGATATACTTATAAAATAAAACCACCTAGTAGAAACAATTAACAACTTCAACAAAATTTCAGTGGATAAAAAACCCATATACATCATTACTATGTCAATATACTACTAAGAGAAACCAAGCGTATGAGATAGAGAAATTCTATTTAAAATAACTGCAGACCATATAAAATACTTGAGAATATAAGTGCCAAGACAAACCTGGTACTTATATTAACACAATTACAAAACATCACCCAAATAAAGATAGTTCTAAACAATTGGAGTAATATTAATTGTTCATATGTAGACTGAGTCAATGCAATAAAAATGGCAATTTTACTTATATTATTTTACTGATTCAGTGTCATGACAATCAAACTACCAAATAATTATTTTATTGAGCTAAAAAATACATAAAATTTATCTGGAAGAACAAAAGGTCAAAAAATAGCAAAGGAATCAGTGAGCAAAAATGTGAATGAAAGTGGCATAGGAATATCTGATTTAAATCTTAGAAAGTGGAAATCATGAAAAAAATTGGTATTATTAAGATACAAAGTGATGGATCAGTGAAGCAGATTAGGCATATACTAAACAGTAATAAAAGATTATAGTAATCTAGTGAAGAGTACAAATCTAGCTAGACCCCCAAATTTAAGGTTTTGGAATAAGAAAGCACTACTAGACAAAAATTGCTGAGAAAATAGGGAAAGCAGTTTGGCAGAAACTAGGCACAGATAAATATCATATATTATATACCAAGATAAGATCAAAATGGAAAAATGTTTTAGATATAACGGGTTATATCAAAAGTAAATTGGATGAGCATGAAAAATATATCTTTTAGATTTATGGATAAGAGAAGTTAATGACCAAACAGACAAAGGCCTCATTTCTTTTCTTTTCTTTTCTTTTCTTTTTAATAATAAAGCTTTTCGTTCGATAAAATCCAACATCCATTCCTATAAAAAGCACTTGAGAGTATAGGAATAAATGGACTTTTCCTTAAGATAATCAGTAGCATCTATTTAAAACCATCAATAAGCATCACATGTAATGGAGAAAGATTGCAACCATTCCCATTAAGATCAGGGGTGAAACAAGGTTGTCCACTATCACCATTACTATTCAATATTGTATTAGAAACACTAGCTTTGGCAATAAGAGCTGAGAAAGAGATTCAAGGAATTAGAGTAGGTAATGAGGAAACCTAATTATCACTCTTTGCGGATGATATGATGGTATACATAGAGAACCCCAAAGATTCAACTAAAAAGCTATTAGAAATAACCCACACCTTTAGCAAAGTTGCAGGATACAAAATAAATCCACATAAATCATCAGCATTCTTATATGTCACTAACAAAGTCCAACAGTTAGAATTACAGAGAGAAATTCCATTTAAAGTAACTACTGATAGTATAAAATATTTAGGAATCTATCTGCCAAGGGAAAATAAGGAACTATATGAGCAAAACTACAAAACACTTTCCACACAAATTAAGTCTGATCTAACCAATTGGAAAAATATTAAATGCTCTGGGAAGGGAAAGCAAATATAATAAAGATGACAATACTACCTAAACTAATCTATTTATTTAGCGCTATACCAATCAGACTCCCAAAAAACTATTTTAATGACCTAGAAAAAATAACAACAAAGTTCATATGGAAAAATAAAAGGTCAAGAATTTCAAAGGAATTAATGAAAAAAAATCTAATGAAGGTGGTCTAGCTGTACCAGATCTAAAATTATATTATAAAACAGTGGTTACCAAAACCATTTGGTATTGGTTAAGAAATAGACTAGTTGATCAGTGGAATAGGTTAGTCCAAAGGACAAAATAATTAATAACTCTAACAACCTAGTGTTTGACAAACCCAAGGACACCAGCATTTGGGATAAGAACTCAGTGTTTGACAAAAAATTTCTGGGAAAATTGGAAATTAATATGGCAGAAACTAGGCATTGATCTACACTTAACACCATACACTAAGGTCAGGTCAAAATGGGTTCATGACCTAGGAATAAAGAATAAGATTATAAACAAATTAGAGGAACATAGGATAGTTTACCTCTCATAACTGTGGAAGAGGAATGAATTCATGAGCAAAGGAGAACTAGAGATCATTATTGATCACAAAATAGAAAGCTTTAATTATATCAAATTGAAAAGTTTTTGTACAAACAAAATCAATGCAGATAAGATTAGAAGGGACACAATAAACTGGGAAAACATTTTTACAGTCAAAGGTTCAGATAAAGGATTCATTTCCAAAATATATAGAGAATTGACTCTAATATATAAGAAATCAAGCCAATCTCCAATTGATAAATGGTCAAAGGATATGAACAGACAATTCTCAGATAAAGAAATTGAAACTATTACCAGTCATATGAAAAGATGCTCCAAATCATTATTAATCAGAGAAATGCAAATTAAGACAACTCTGAGATACCACTACACACCTGTCAGATTGGCTAGAATGACAGGAAAAGTAATGCAGAATGTTGGAGGGGATGTGGGAAAACCAGGACACTGATACATTGTTGGTGGAACTGCAAATACATCCAGCCATTCTGGAAAGCATTTTGGAACTATGCTAAAAAAGTTATCAAACTGTGCATACCCTTTGATCCAGCAGTGTTGCTACTGGGTTTGTATCCCAAAGAGATCTTAAAGAAAGGAAAGGGACCTGTATGTGCAAGAATGTTTGTGGCAGCCCTCTTTGTGGTGGCCAGAAACTGGAAAGTATGTGGATGTCCATCAATTGGAGATTGGCTGAATAAATTATGGTATATGAATAATATGGGATATTATTGTTCTGTAAGAAATGACCAACAGGATGATTTCAGAAAGTCCTGGAGAGACTTACATGAACTGATGCTGAGTGAAATGAATAGGACTAGAAGATCATTATATACTTTAACAACAATACTGTATGATGATCAATTCTGATGAACGTAGCCCTCTCCAACAATGAGATGAACCAAATCAGTTTCAATAGAGCAATAATGAACTGAACCAGCTACACTCATCGAAAGAACTCTGGGAGATGACTATGAACCACTACATAGAATTTCCAATCCCTCTAATTTTGTCCGCCTGCATTTTGGTTTTCCTTCACAAGCTAAATGTACACTATTTTAAAGTCCGATTCTTTTTGTTCAGCACAACTGTTTAGTCATGTATACATATATTGTATTTAATTTATACTCTAACATATTTAACATGTATTGGTCAACCTGCCATCTGGGGGGGGGGGGAGTAGGAGAGGAAAAATTGGAACAAATGGTTTGGCAATTGTCATTGTTGTAAAATTACCCATGCTAATATCTGGTAAATAAAAACTATTAGATATTAAAAATAAATAAATAAATACTGTTTATTTTTACATCTAAAAAAATAAACAAATAAATAAATAATAAAGCTTTTTTTTATTTTCAAAACATATGCATGGATGATTTGACAACATTAACCCTTGCAGAGCCCTCGTGTTTCAGATGTTTCAGATTTTCTTCTCCTTATCCTCATTCCCTCCTCTAGATGGCAATTAATCTAATATATGGTGAACATGTAAAATATATATGTTAAATCCCATATGTATAAACATATATATGTATATATATATATGCATATATATATATATATATATATATATATATATATATATAAATACAATTCTCTTGCTGCACAAGAAAAATCAGGACAAAAAAAAAAAGTAAATGATGAAGAAAACAAAATGCAAGAATAAAAAGAGTTTGTTGTGTTTATGTTGTGATCTACATTCAGTTCCCACAGTCCTCTCTTTGGGGACAGATGGGTCTCTATCACAAGTTCATTGGAACATCAATCACCCTATTGTTGGAAAGAGTCATGATGATCAGAATTGATCATCATATAATATTGATGTTGTCATGTACAATGATCTCCTTGTTTTCTCATTTCACTTAGCATCAGCTCATGTAAGTCTCTCCAGGCCTTTTGAAAATCATCTTCCTGATCATTTCTTATAAAACAATAATATTCCATAACATTCGTCCACCACAACTTACTCAGCCATTCGCCATTCTCCAACTGATGAGCATCTACTCAGTTTCCAGTTTTTGCCACTATGAAAAGGGCTGCCACAAACATTTTTGTATGTATGGGTCCCTTTCCTTCCTTTGAAATCTCTTTGGAATATAAAAGGCCTCATTTCTTAAACTGGAAAATTGGAAAATCAAATAATGGAAAAGAGAAAATTGAGTCATTTTCATAAAAGAACAATTCCCCCAGATTTATAAATTCTCTAAATATATGAATAGAGTTTTCAGAAGAAATCAAAGCTATTAATAATCCCATGACAAAATGAGACAACTCTGTGTTATCACCTTTATTATTTGCTTTATTTATTTATTTATTAAATCATGGCAGAAAGAGAAATTGATAAAAACTGTGAGGAATATGGAAAAAAACTCTAATCCATTATTTTTATTGGTATAAGATATTTATTTACAATACCACAGATAGATATTTACATGCCACTAAGAATGATAAAATCTAATCCATTATTGGTATAATTGTATACCATTTCCACTGGAGAATAAACCTGGGAAGTCTTACATGAAATCAAGCCAAATGAAATGAGAACCAGGAGAATATTGTACATAGTAACTGCAGTATTATAGGGATGATTAACTGTGAAAGTTAACTAACTGTTCTGATCAAGAAAATGATACAAGAAAATTTTAAAGGACCTATGATGAAAAATGCTATATACCATCTGAATGCATATTGGAGAATATTTTTTAAACTTTCTTTTTTTTCTGGCTGTTTTCATTTTCAATATGGCTAATATGAAAACAAGGCTTTGCATGACTTCCCATATAATTGATATTCAATTGCTTGTTTTCTCAAAGAGAGGTGATATTAGGAAGGAAATAGAAAGTATGAAATAGAAATTTACAAAATGTTTGTTAAAATAATTTTCATTGAATCAGGAAATATGTAATGGGATGATATATTTTTAAACATATTAATATTGAAGTGTGCCTCATCTGAATTTCTGGAATGAGGGACTTTCCATACTATTAAAATTGCATATTTAGAAAAAACATCATCATCAAATCTTTATAGGAACCAGGACAATATGAACTAGTAGAAAAAGCATTCAATCTGAAATCACATGCTATCTATCCAAAAAGTTTTTCCCTAAGACATGCTGGTTATGTTGCCCTAAGTAATTTAATTTTACTGATCATATAAAAGAATTAAGCAGCTCTTTTAATCTTTTAAATAGCATATGATATCCTTGAAGGTATGATGATAAATTTTTTTCTCTTTTTCCCAACATTTACCAGAGTTTGGCAGATTCCAATTGAGTAATATAGTGTACTTTTTTCCAGATTATAGAGAACAATTTGATTTTTGCTATCATTTGCCTTTACTATGATTCTCAGGTGACCAATGGTCCTACCTACCAGTGTCAAAATTTTGTCTAATGCAATGTATGTTGTGATAAAATAAGCAGAAGTTTGGGTCAGTTATCACTCATAGAAGAACTTAAAAAAAAAAAGACAAGAAAAGAAAACAAGGGAAAAAACCTACTACTATTTCAGACTTATTTCACTGAATCCTCAAATCCATGGAATTATATTCAAAACGGAACTTGGAAAAGACAGTTGATTAACTTTATGAACCCTATTACCTTTACACAGAGAACAATATATGCATGAATATCTTGTTTACAGCAATTCATAGAACTTTCTTTAGGAATGATAAGCCATAAATGTGAGGGTCTGAAGATTTGGGCTTGTTTTGTATTTCTCAATTTCTTTTTTCCTATGTAATTTATTTTTATACTATCTTGCTTTATCAAAGCTCCTACTGTGAATGCTAATTATATTTATAATGCCTTATATGAATTATTAATGAAAAAGATGTTTACTCATTTATGGCAACCCCATTTTGTCAAGAATGGCCTCTTGGAACTCTGAGCAGCTAATCTCAAGTTTAGTACAGAATAATAATATCGGAAATGAACTCAAAGGGCAGCTAACTACCTTTGATTAAGATAATATCTTTGCTTTAGAAAATTGGATAAGGTACCCAAATAAAGGCCTTTGCTATGATAATATGGTTCATTGTTTTAGTAGATCAAGAATTGGAACAAAATAAAACAATTCATGGAAAACCATTTTTTTCAAATATACAATAGACTGATGATGTCTCAGAAAAAAATTCTGTACTGTTGCTAAGCAATAAAGACAAAATGATGACATTCTTACAGAATCATTATGCTTCTACCTCTCAAGTGATTATAATGGTGAAGGCTTTAGTTGATAAGTACTTTTGGGCATCTATATCTGAGATGACCAGTCTCACTGTAGCATGCCTTTTTTCAGTTTACTCTAGGAACCTCGGAAAACTTTACTTCTAAAAAATTTTGCATTCTGTGGCATGCTGACTTATTCTAGGAAGTTCATTTTCTATTTACTAAGTAAAAATCATCATTATTTTAGAAAGCTTTCCATTTCATCTCTGTAACATTGATATAAATAGTTCACCAAGTGAGTAATTTCTCTGATAAGAATAAATGTAATTAAGTATAATGCTTTTTGATTTTGATAAGTTTAAACACCTTTTAAATAGTGTATAAAGCAGGAATATTTCTAGCTATCACAAATAATTTACAAATGAAATAAAAAATTTAAAAATTTCATTCAATTCAAAGCATTGCTGGATTTTGGATTAGAGTATTTTATTTTGAATTTTTCCTAGCTACTTACCACCCTTAGGTAAATAATGTCACTTCTCTAGTTCTTAATTTCTTCATCTGTAAAATGAGCAGCATGGATTAGATGTCATCTAAATTCTAAATCTAAATTTAATGTCTTAGAATCCTGAGCTCTATTTTTTTTTTCAATAAAATTTATTTATTTATTTTTATTATACATTGCTTTATGGGAAAATCAAAGCAAAAGGGAAAAATCATAGGAGATTAAAAAAAAAAAAACAGAAAAAGAAGTGAACATAGTATGTGTTGATTTACATTCAGTCTCCATAGTTCTTTTTCTGGATGTAGATGACATTTTCTGTCCAAAGTCTATTGGGATTGCTTTTCACAGAAACACTGAGAAGAATCAAGTCTTTCTCTGCTTTGGCTCATCCTGGTTTATGTACCAGCACCATATCTATGTCATGAAAGAAATTTGATAGTACTCTCTCCATATTTTTCCAAATATTTTGTATACTATTGGAGTTATTTTTTCTTTCAATATTGATAAAATTCACTTGTAAATTCATTGGGCCCTGGAGATTTTTTTTGAGTAGTTAAGTAATAATGTGTTCAATTTCTTTTCCAAAAATGGGACTATTTAAGTAATTTATTTCCTATTCTATTAATATGGGCAATCTATATTCTTGTTCCTATTCATCCATTTCAATTAGATTATCAGATTTACTGGCATAACGTCCAAAATAGTTCTTGATTATTGGTTTAATTTTCTCTTCATTGGTGGTGAATTCACCCTTTTCATTTTTGATGTAGGCAATTTGGTTTTCTTCTTTCCTTTCTAATTAAATTAACTAAAGTTTTATCCATTGTGTTGTATTTTCATAAAATCATCTCAGTTTTCTTACTTTCTATTTTATTTATCTCTTATTTTCAGAATTTAAATTTGGTATTTAATGGATTTTTTTTTTAGCTTTTTTGTTATATGCCCAATTCATTAATCTTCTCTTTATCCATTTTATTTATGTATCTATACAGAGGTATACAACTTCTTTTAAGAATTACTTTGACTGAATTCCATAATTTTTTCTATGTTATCTCATTATTGTCATTTTCTTAGATGAAATTATTGATTGTGTCTATGTTTTACTCTTCGACTCACTCAATCTTTAGGATTAGATTATTTAGTTTCCAATTTTTTCATGTTGCTTTATTACATATAATTTTTATTGTATCAGAATCTGAAAAGGATGCATTCAGAAGTTTTTTTTTTTTTTTTAGTAAACAATATGTAGGGTGTATTTGTTGCAAGAAGGAAAAACAATTTTAACACATTCTATACAACTGAGAAAAGACAAAAATCAGCAAAGTTACTCAATCACTAACTTTTAGTCAATTGTGCCCTAGACTCAGCACAGGTCACAGCAGGTTTCTCACTCTGTAAGATTTTACTTATTACAAGTATAAAAACTTTTAAGATAATACTGAAGTATTTATAATAAATCTTTTTTTTAATTTTTAATTTTATTTTATAATTATAACATTTTTTGACAGTACATATGCATGGGTAATTTTTTACAACATTATCCCTTGCACTTACTTCTATTCAGATTTTTTCCCTTCCTCCCCCAAACTCCTCCCCCAGATGGCAAGCAGTCTTATATATGTTAAATATATTACAGTATAATTTAGATACAATATATGTGTGTAGAACCGAATTTGTTGTTGCACAGGAAGAATTGGATTCAGAAGGTAAAAATAACAGTTTACATTCATTTCCCAGTGTTCCTTTTCTGGATGTAGCTGGTTCTGTCCATCATTAATCAATTGGAATTGGATTAGTTCTTCTCTATGTTGAAGAAATCCACTTCCATCAGCATACATCCTCGTACAGTATCATTGTTGAAGTGTATAATGATCTTCTGGTTCTGCTCGTTTCACTCAGCATCAGTTGATGTAAGTCTCTCCAAGCCTCTCTGTATTTCTCCTGTTGGTCATTTCTTATAGAACAATAATATTCCATAACATTCATATACCATAGTTTACCCAACCATTCTCCAATTGATGGACATCCATTCATCTTCCAGCTTCTAGCCACTATGAAAAGGGCTGCCACAAACATTTTGGCACATACAGGACCCTTTCCCTTCTCTAGTAGTTCCTTGGGGTATAAGCCCAGTAGTAGTATGGCTGGGTCAAAGGGTATGCACAGTTTGATAACTTTTTGGGCATAATTCCAGATTGCTCTCCAGAATGGTTGGATTCTTTCACAACTCCACCAACAATGCATCAGTGTCCCAGTTTTCCCACAGCCTCTCCAACATTCATCGTTATTTGTTCCTGTCATCTTAGCCAATCTGACAGGTGTGTAATGATACCTCAGAGTTGTCTTAATTTGCATTTCTCTGATCAATAGTGATTTGGAACACTCTTTCATATGAGTGGAAATAGTTTTAATTTCATCATCTGAAAATTGTCTGTTCATATCCTTTGACCATTTATCAATTGGAGAATGGCTTGATTTCTTATAAATTAAAGTCAATTCTCTGTATATTTTGGAGATGAGGCCTTTATCAGAACCTTTAACTGTAAAAATGTTTTCCCAATTTGTTATTTCCCTTCTAATCTTGTTTGCATTAGTTTTGTTTGTGCAGAAACTTTTTAATTTGGTGTAATCAAAATGTTCTATTTTGTGATCAATAATGGTCTCTAGTTCTCCCTTGGACACAAACTCCTTCCTCCTCCACAAGTCTGAGAGGTAAACCATCCCATGTTCCTCCAATTTATTTATGATTTCGTTCTTTATGCCTAAATCTTGGACCCATTTTGATCTAATCTTAGTATGTGGTGTTAAATGTGGGTCCATGCCTAGTTTCTGCCATACTAATTTCCAGTTTTCCCAGCAGTTTTTGTCAAATAATGAATTCTTATCCCAAAATTTGGGATCTTTGGGTTTGTCAAAGATTAGATTGCTATTTTTATTCACTATCTTGTCCTGTGAACCTAACCTATGCAACTGATCAACTAGTCTATTTCTTAGCCAATACCAAATGGTTTTGGTGACTGTTGCTTTATAATATAGCTTTAAATCAGGTACACTTAGACCACCTTCCTCTGACTTTTTTTTCATTAGTTCCCTTGCAATTCTCGACCTTTTATTCTTCCATATGAATTTTGTTGTTATTTTTTCTAGGTCATTAAAATAGTTTCTTGGGAGTCTGATTGGTATAGCACTAAATAAATAGATTAGTTTGGGGAGTATTGTCATCTTTATTATATTCGCTCGGCCTATCCAAGAACATTGAATGTCTTTCCAATTATTTAAATCTGACTTTATTTTTGTGGCAAGTGTTTTGTAATTTTGCTCATATAATTCCTGACTCTCCTTTGGTAGATATATTCCCAAATATTTGATACTATCGACTGTTATTTTGAATGGAATTTCTCTTTGTATCTCTTGCTGTTGGATTGTGTTGGTAATGTATAAAAATCCTGAGGATTTATGTGGATTTATTTTGTATCCTGCGACTTTGCTAAAATTCTGAATTATTTCTAATAGCTTTTTAGCAGAGTCTTTGGGGTTCTCTAAGTATACCATCATGTCATCATTTATAATAAATCTGAGTAATTCTGAATGACTGTACAATCCAGGAATCAAGTTAATTTCTTTATTTATAATATATTGTTTAGGATATAATAACATCTTACAATTAAATCAAGTTAATCAATTGTTCTAAATTAGATGCTAATGCTAATGAAGGTAAAGAGGAACTTGTGGTCTGGTAGGTGATAAAATATCACCTAACAACAACAACAACAAAATTCCTGATCCATAACTAAAGTAGTCATTTGTCTTTTCTGTGTGTGAGATAAATTCATCTATCTCTAAATGGCTGTCTGTTAAGGAATTTAGTTCCCTGTCTCTTTAGCCCCATCCACCCACCCACCCCACTCCCACAGTGTCCTCTTTCTGCCTTCTGGCATCTACCAAGCCTGTAGCTGGATTAAATCAGATTAATCCAGACAAGAATCTGAGTCAGGGAATGGGAATAAATTTGTTGTTTTGATGAATTTTCCCTTAGAATCCACCCTGGAGATGAACTTTTGCTAAATTAACTAAGTTCTTCGCCTGATAGAGAAAAACAGAAACAAAGGCAAAAGGACAAGATAAAGTCACTAAGAACATGACATGTACATATCAGTTTTTTGCAAGTTTTGCAAAAGTGCTTGACATATGTAATTTCAGGTTATCCTCACAACAACTCAGGGGATCAGCAGTTATTATTATTTCCATTTTATAGTTAAAGTAATTGATTAACTAACTTGCTTGTGGTCATACAGTGACTAAATGTCTGAGGTAAATTTTGAATATGTTTTACTGACTAAATATAATGCTCTCTCTAGTTCCACTCACCCAAATTAAATATCTTAATCATTACCTTTGTAACCTCAGAAATAGTAAATTTCTATTTCGAAATGCCTTTATCAGTTTCTGCTGTTTCATAATCTAGGCTCTGACTGATAGGAGCAAGTATTTCCTACAAGGAAACAGATTTTAGTTTAATGTAAGTAGCTGTTGAAAGGCATCTTGGCTTAGCCTTAGAGCATATTAGCTTTTCATATATGCTCTCTAGAGAACCAGGGAAAAGTAACTAAGTGCCTTAGTGTTCTCCAGTACTGACAATCCACATCTATCAGTTAAAAAAACCTATTTACAGATCATATGTATATACTACTATATTTTTATTATGGACTATATACATAAAAGATAAAATAATGTAAAAGATAAAATTCACTCATTAAACATGCAAATAAAAAAAAAAAAAGAAAAAAGTAAAACATCCCTGCCCTTGAGAAATTTACAATCCAACAAGAAACACAAAGCATAAAAGGGACCTGAAAAGAAAAGAAGAGGGGAGGATTCAGCAGAGAATTTGATGTTTCATGAAGTCATAGTTAAGCAGGGCTGCAGTTGAAAACTAGAGATTTATCTATAAAGTTCAGAACATAATATTTTACAAAGGGAGATTTTGAGAGGAGTTTACTCTAATAACCATTTCTCTAATAACAATTGAGAGATGTCAAGTTCTCAAAAAAAAAAAAAGGAAAAATTTTAATAAGAAAAATAAATAAAATAAATAAAAACAATTTAAATTAAGACCTTGTATTTCATTGATTAATGGAGAGACTTTGTTGTCAGTAAAATGTTTTTAGTGAAAATTATCTAATTAAATATATTTTAAAACTATGATATATTCTGACAGATAAGACTAGCAAAAAGAATAATTGATTTAGTAATTATTAGTTCAGTTAATTTCATAAACATAGTTAGCTAAGCATGTGGATTTTTAAAGCTAGTTTTTTGAAAGTTATGGGGGCAGAGCCAAGATGGAGGACTAAAAGAAGGGATTCACTTGAGCTGTCCCTCAAATCCTTCAAAATTCATTTAAATAATGGCACTAAATAAATTTTAGAGCATCAGAACCCACAAAAAGACAGAATAGAACAATTTTCCAATTGAAGACAACTTAAAAAAATCTGTTTCACCATGGTGGGAATTCAGCTCAGTCACAATGCAGGCTGCCTCAGCAAACCAGGAGCAAACTTTGGAGCCTCTGAATTAGCAGTAGTCTTGGTGATTTCCAGACCTCTTGGCCTAGAGACACCAAAGACATCTTGAAATATTGGCAAGAAAGTTTGTCTCACCAGGCTAAGAAAACATTGGGAAACCAGCAAATTAGAACCAGGCCCTTGGAGCCACTAAAGTGGCAAAGGCAATAATAGTGGTGGCAGAGGCAACAGTGAATCCTCAGGCTACAGAGGGTAAAGGGATAAAAGTGGTCAGAAGTAGATCTCTTTACTAACACTAAAGAACACCAACACTCTGTTGCTTTAGCACACTAGAACATATAGCCACCCTCCTCACAGTTCCAGGGCAGAAAAGGGTGCACAAAATCTCTCAATCTTGGAACATTATTATATGACACCCTGGAAAAAGAGCCATACTTTAACAAGAATTAAAAGCCAAGGAAAAGGATAGGAAAATGAACAAACAAGAGGGAAAAAATCTCACCATAGAAAATTACTATGGTGACAAGGAAGATCAAAACACACACTCAGAAGAAGATAACAAACTCAAAGCTCCTATATACAAAGTCTCCAAGACAAATAAGAAGTGGACTCAGGCCAAGGAAAAACTTAAAAAGGTATTTTGAAAATCAAGTAAGAGAGATAGAGGAAAAATTAAGAAAGAGTAAACAATGGTGAAAAAATAAGAAAAAGTTAATGAAGAGAAGAATATTTTAAAACACAAAATTGACCAAATAGAAAAAGAGGTACAAAAGCTCACTAAGAAAAATAATTCCTTAAAGTTTAGGATTGAGCAAATGAAAGCTAATGTCTGTATGAGGAAGTAAGAAACAATAAATCAAAACAAAAAATAATGAAAAAATATTAAATAATATGAAATGTCTCACTGGGAAAAACAACTGACCTGGAAAATAGATCCATAAGAGATAATTTGAAAGTTATTGGTCTCTGTTAAAATCATGATTTAAAAGATCCTAGATATCATATTTTAAGGAATTATTAAAGAAAACTGTCATGATATTATACAATCAGAAGGTAAACTAGAATTTGAAAGAATTCACCAATAACTAAAAGAAATCCCAAAATGAAAACTCCCAAGAATGTTGTAATCAAATTCTTGAACTCCTACATGAAGAAGAAAAATTACAAGCAACTAGAAAGAAACAATTCAAATATAGTGGAGCTACTATCAGGATAAGAAGACTTATCAGTTTCAACATTAAAGGATTGGGGGGGCTTAGAATATGATATACTGGAAAGCAAAAGATATAGGATTACATCCAAAAATCAATGAGCATAATAATTCAGCAGGAATGGTTGACCTTCAATGAAGTAGCGAAATTTCAAGTATTTATGATGAAAAGACCAGAGCAGAATAGAATATAAGATTTTCAAATACAAAACCCAAGAGAAGCATAAAAGAATAATCCGGAAAGGGAAATTATATGGTTTACATTACTAAAAGAGAGGATAATACTTTTAGCTTATAAGAACCTTCTTATTATTATGATAGTTAATAGAATATTTATAAAGACAAAGGGCTTAGCTGTGAGTTCAATGAAAAGACAATATTTTAAAATTTATTGAGAGAAAGAAAAATGGGTGTGGTAGAATGGCATACATTATCAACAAGAAAGAGATAAGAAAAAGATATTACAGTGTAGGAGATAAGGAGGAATATGAGGGGGAGTGAATGAACCTTACTCTTACCAGAATTGGCTCAAAGAGGAAATAACCTACACATTCAATCTGGGTATAGAAGTTTATCTTACTCTGTAGCAAAATAGCAGGAAAGGAGATACAAGAGAGGAGGGAGGTGACAGAAGAAATGACATACTTTGGGAAGCAGTGATCAGAAGCAACACATTTTTGAGGAGGGACAGGGTAAAAGAAGAAAGTGAATTTATATGGGTAGAAATTATATGGGTAGAAAAACAGTTATTGCAATTGTTAAAAGAATTTTGGAGCAAGTTTCTCTGATGAAGGCCTCATTTCTCAAGTGTATAGGGAACTGTGTCAAACTTACCAAATATATAAATACATAAATAAATAAGAGTCATGCCCCAATTGATAAATGATCAAAAGATATGAACTATGAGCTATGCCCAAAAGGCTATAAAATCAAGGATATACTTTGACCTGACAATACCATTATTATTCACGAATTCCCAAACAGACTAAAAAAAAATAAAAGGAAAGATGTTTAAGAACAAAATATTTATAGCAGTTTTTTCTAAGGGCAAAGAATTGAAAATTGAGAGTATACCTATCAGTTGGAAAATGAATGAACTGTGGTATGTGTTATAATGGAATATTGTTGTTGTATAAGAAATGAAGAGCAGAAGGCTCTCAGAAAAACCCGGAAAGTCCTTCCTGATCTCAATCAAAGTGAAATGTACTGTATACAAAGAAATAGCAATGTTGTGGAATAAGCAGCTATGAAAGACTTTGATATTCTTGAGAAATACAATTATTCATGACTATTGTGAAGAATTTATGATGAAAAATGGTATCCATACTCAGAGAAAGAACTGTTTGTGTCTGAATACAGACACAAATTGAAGCAAACTTTTTAAATTTTATTTTTCTTGATGGCCTTTTGAGGGGGTGAAGTGGGGGAGATCTATGTTTTTCATTTTTTTCTCAACTTGACTTTTATGGAAATATTTACCTCACATGAGCCTTCTCAACAGTACAGAGTGAGGTGGGCCAGAGAGGAAGGGAGAGAACCTGAAACTCAATGATTTAAAAACAAATGTAAAAAATATTTTACATGTAATTGCAGAAAGCAAATTTTTAAAAATATGAGATAAGACATCAATAAGAACTCATAAGTCAGGAAACATTCTTATTCTAATCATAGTTATCATTTTTGGACTAAAGGCAGAATATATGAGCTTATTAGTCTAGGAAGCTCCAAGTTGAAGAAAAAATTTCTACTTATTCAGATCTGCATCTTCTCTGCAGTTTACAGACTTAGAGAGAATTACTTAGATAATTACTGAGAATTTTGACATGTCAAAAAGCTCATAAAGCCAGGAAATCAAAAGGCCGGACTTGAGATTCAGATCTTCCTAACTCTAAAGCAACTCTTTATTTTTTGTGTGATACTGACTTCAGAATTCTTATTGTTTTTTTTTTTTCTTTTGTTTCTTTGATAGATTTAATACTTTGAAATTGTTGCTACTATAACATTTTGTTTATATAACTAATTGTATAAAATTATGTTCCAGGTTGACAGGACTAGGAAAGGCTTTTCCTTGAGGGTCCAAGGTACAAGTTCTTTCACTTAAACTATTCATAATTATAAGCTGATTAATCATGTGATCTATAATAATCCAAATTTAGACAATCATTTCAACTCTCTAAAATTCTTTGTTTTTCATCACAATGCTTCTTATAAAAAGTTGAATGTTACAAACTAATTATTCAAAATTTTCATTGATAAATTAGTATACCTAACATGGGTCCATGATATTTCCTACAAATTTGTAAAAATAAAATTATTTAAACAATCTTCCCTACTGTCAAAAATGCCTACAACCCATGTAAACCATAGGGAATGCCTACCTTTTAGTAAGTATTTTAAAATTCTCTTTCCCATATTATTATAAACTTATTTTAGATGATATTCAGTGACAAGTTATAGAAAGATTATTTATAATAAATTAATTGAGGTTGTTTCTTTTCCCTTTTCTACAACTTGTACTTTTAAAACAATGGATATAGGGGCAGCTAGGTGGTGCAGTGGATAGAGAACTAGCCTTGAAGTCAGGAGAACCTGAGTTCAAATCTGGTTTTGGACACTTAACATTTCCTAGCTGTGTGATTCTGAGCAAGTCTCTTAACCCCAATTGCCTCAGCAAAAATAAATAAATAAATAAAATAAAAAAATAAAACAAAGGTTATAGTAGATGTATTTTAGTTTGCTTTTTATAAAGTATTTAATCAGTATTTTAAAAAATAAATTATCAGTATTAATCAACTCATCATTCTTACATACATCTGGGGTCAAAAATTTTGGTTTATAGTTTCTTCACTTTGTTATACCACTTCATTATGCTCTAATGAAAGTGACATTTAAGAAGAAAAAAGTTTTGAGACAAGTTATATTCTGTGACATGATAATATTGTGAATGCTTTTTTGACATTGTGATGTGAAGGAAAAGAAGATGGATTATATGACCTTTAGAGCATCAGTGATTTTTAAAATCTAATTGGAAAAATTCTCAAAATAGCTTTGGAGCAGAATTCTTATGGAGCATTTTATGGCTGGACTTTTAGAGTTAGGTATAGGAAATTGATGAGTCTCAGGTGCAAGGAGGTCATATGAGAGGAGAAGCTGACAAATATGTCCTTCTTTAGATGTTGAAGGTCCAGCAATGATAGGGGATTTTATTAACTCTTCTAAAGTTTTAGAATGCTGAATAAGACATATTATAATTGAATGAAATAAATAAGCACAGTAATCAGTAGATCATTCCAGAAACATTTTTCATTGTGCTAGAAACAACTTTATTTGATAACTGGGGCCAGATTAAATCAGATGTTGAAAGCTAGAAAAAATCAGAATACAGAGCAAAGAACTCTCCAACATATTTTTGTATCTTCCTAAGCAACAAGCCTGTTGAGTTGCATGCAATAGTAACTCAATAAAATAAGAATAAATATGTTGTGAAGTAAAGGAGCAATGATAGAATTATTTGATAACCTATCAGTATTTTCTCCCATACCAGAAAAAAAAGACTAGATTCTGTAGTGACTGCTCTTATCTCAGTAAAATGTGGTTCTTTTTCTCAATACCATCAGAAGCAATTGTCTAGTTCATTAAACATTATAGCAACATTAGTCTCATTTATAATACAAACTGTACCGTGCCCATAAGAAGAAAACATAGTTGCCCTTCTTTTGAGGACAAAATGTTAGGATTACTAAGTGAGAACTGAGGTTGTCTGGATAGTTACAAGGTGAGAACTCAGGTTGACTTGATAGAAGGAGCAAGCCCATTGACTGAAGTGGTTCTTCCCAGAAGCCCTTGCATTATCCCACGCCCATTCTCTGGGAGGATAAAGAGGACAGCACTCCAGGAAGAGGAGAAGACTCTCTGCATTACATCAGGCCTGACGGGGCTCTCTGCAGGAAGGGAAGTCAATTCTAAGGATAAGAGTTAACAGCAACTGCCTGGAGACAACGGTTCACTACAGGAAGAAGAATCTGTCTTAAAGATTTGAGTAGACACAGCAGATCTCTTCCCAGAGAGCGATCCGGCAGCTTCTAGAGACGACAGCTCGTTACAATTGGCGCCCAACGTGGGGCAGACACAGTCCTGATTCCAGTGGAAAAGCTTCAGATCTAGATCTCAGTCTCTCTGACCCAGAACCGTGAGTAACAAGGAAACTTTGTTAAAGATTAAGTGAGCGTGCTAATAGATAAATAAGGAACTTAACTTGTTAAGGGCTAAACCAGGAATCTCTTAATAGCTGAAATGGGGCAGATGTTAGCTATATTCAATTCCTGGACCTCAGCCGACTCATCCCCAGCCCCAGAAGCAACCTCAGCTCCACCCCCATTCAGGAGTGGTACTATAGAGAGTATAATCAACATAATTGAGGAGCAGAGTTTACTTGTAACCTGGGTACAGATTGCTAAACTCTTGGCTGCATTAAGACGCACATCCCCTTGGTTCTTAGAGGAAGAAAAGATAGATGTAGATAAATGGAAGCTAGTGGGATATGAAATGAAAGAATTTCAAGCAAAAAATGGGCCTCGTTCAATTTCTGCAGAAGTATTTTATATCTACAACATAGTTCAATTAGCCTTAAACTATCAAGCAAGTTGTAGGAGAAGGAAAAGTTCTAAAAATGAACAGAGGAGGAAGTGTGAGGAAAAAAGGAAAGATCAAGATCTTTCCCTAGAGCAAGAGGATTTAAATGAGGAATTATGGTATGATTCTCTTGAAGAAGCTTCAACCCTGCCTAGAGAACAGATTATTGACAGGCCCGCATCAACCCCACCTTCAGAGATGGAGGAAGAAAGAGGGGAAGAGGCAGAAACACAAACAGAATTGCCTGTGAAGAAGCCTAAGCCTATGACAAGATTAGAAAAAGCATTGGTTAAAGCTAAGAGAGAAGGACAGGATATAAGTGATTTTATACATGCATATCCTGTGATTGAAAATACTGACTCTGTAGGTAAAAAAAGGAGAAGATATGCACCTTTAGATTTGAATAAAATTAAGGATTTGAAAAAAGGTTGTACCCTTTATGGGGCTACATCAGCTTATGTCAAAATGTTACTAGATGGTTTGTCTTATGAAGTCCTAACCCCGAATGATTGGAAATCCATAGCAAGGACATGTCTGGAACCTGGAGAAAATTTATTATGGCTTGCGGAATTTCATGAATTATGTAAAATTCAAGTCAGATGCAATTTGGAAATAGGAGTTAACACACAATTCACTTTTGAGCACTTAGCTGGTGAAGGTCAGTATGGAGAGAATTCGGAACAGATTAATTATACCATGATAATATATGAACAAATTGCTAAGGCTGCGATAAAAGCTTGGGGTGTCCTCCCTGGACAGAAAGATCGGGGAGAGGCTTTCACTAAAATACAGCAAGGTCTCAATGAACCTTTTGCAGATTTTGTGGGACGTTTGCAAACTGCTGTCAAAAGAACTATTGGAGAAAATTCAGCTACAGAAATAATGACCAGACATCTGGCTAAGGAAAATGCCAATGAGATTTGCAAAAGAATTATATGGGGATTAGACAAAGATGCTCCTTTAGAGGAGATCATAAGACGCTGTGCTACAGTGGGAACAAATGCTTTTTACACCAGGACAATGATGAATGTGGAAAGACAGGGTCCCTCCTGGCAAGGGCCTTCTAGAGAAACTCGGCGATGTTTTCAATGTGGAAAAATTGGACATCTAAGAGCTCAGTGTAGATATGGAGATACAGTGAGAAGACAGAGTGAGAGAAGACCTAAAACTCCATGTCCAAAATGTCACAAGGGCCTCCACTGGGCCTCCGAATGTAGATTGACACAGGGAAATGACAGGTGGGGCCCAGCTTCAGCCCCCCAAGTGGGGCATGATGGCAGCCGAGGTTACATCCAGAGAATTTTAAGACATGATCAATCAGCCAAAAGGCAATCAGATGGAAGAAAGGGATTGAAATTAGGAAAAATAGAGTTGTGTGCAGTAGAGACTACCGAGATACTCCCTGGAGAAGTGAAATCTGTTCCTGTTGAGCCTATGGATCCTTTGCCTCCAGGCACAGTAGGCTTGACCATTTCACCTTCTGAGAGTGCCTACAAAACAGTGTCCATCCATACACTGATGTGGGAGACTGGAGAACGTGTATCTAATATCCCAGTCACTAACACAGGCAGACAGCGTGTGATTTATCAACCAGGAGAAGTAGTAGCATCAGGCTTATTGTTACGGACCCCTAATAAGCAACCTAGTGATAGTCGCCTAGATTTTGACTCCAATGAACAAAATCCAGGAATATATTGGACAGCAGCTGTGACAGCTGACCGACCTATGCTTACTATTTATATAAACGGAATACCATTTGAAGGATTGGTAGACACGGGTGCAGATCGTACAGTTATTAGAGGTGCCAATTGGCCCGGTCACTGGCCAAAGATTAAAGCAGACACCTATATGTCTGGGGTGGGAGGATCAATAGCAGCAGAAGTTAGTGCTAGGCCTTTGAGATGGGTATTTGAAGGAGAAACAGGAGCTTTTACTCCTTTTGTGGTTGAAAAAATCCCCATCAATCTGTGGGGAAGAGACATTTTACAGCAGATAGGATTACAAATAAGCACTTCGGCTTTTTAGGCAGGGCTGCTGTTGAAGGCCTACCTGCACTTTCACCAGTTCCTATTCAGTGGAAGACTGATTCACCAGTGTGGGTAGAACAGTGGCCCTTAAGAAGTGATAAAATTCAGGCCTTATTAGACATAGTGCAAGAACAACTTGACCAAGGACACTTGCGGCCTTCTCTAAGTCCTTGGAATTCCCCAGTATTTGTGGTGAAAAAGAAATCTGGAAAATGGAGGATGATAACTGATCTAAGAAGAGTAAATGAACAGATGGAAACTATGGGAACTCTTCAGCCTGGACTTCCATCTCCTACTCAGTTGCCAAGAGAATGGCCTCTATGGGTTATAGACATTAAGGATTGTTTCTATTCTATTCCTCTAGATAAGGAGGATATGAAAAGATTTGCTTTTTCAGTGCCTAGTGTTAATTTGGCTGAGCCTTATAAAAGATATGAATGGACAGTTTTGCCACAGGGAATGAAAAACAGCCCTACTATGTGCCAAATGTATGTTGCAGCTGCTCTTGCTCCAGTAAGAAAAGCCTTTCCAAAAGTAATATTGTTACATTATATGGATGATATTTTGGGATGTGCACCTGAGGAACAAATGTTAGAGGCATGTCTACAAAGGACCATGGAAACATTAAAGTACTACAAACTGCATATAGCTACAGAAAAAATTCAAAGACATGCTCCTTTTCAATATTTAGGATATGAAGTATATCCTAAGACACTCACAGTACAAAAGCTTTCTTTAAGAACAGAGAAGTTGAACACCTTAAATGACTTTCAAAAATTAATAGGAGATATCCAATGGATGCGTCCAGTGTTAGGCTTAACTACCAATCAACTACAACCTCTATATAACATTTTAAGGGGAGACAGTGCTTTAAATTCACCATGCCAGCTTACAAAAGAAGCACAAAAGGCTTTGAGAGAAGTTGAACTGGCTTTATCCAATGTGGTTGAAAGAGTCACTCAAAAACCCTTGGAAATATCAGTTTTTGCTACAAAAGAGGCACCCACAGCAGTCCTTCATCAAGGAGACAGAGTGATTGAGTGGGTGAACCTCCCAGCACAACCAGAACAAAGCCTTACACCTTACCCAGTGCTTGTGGCTAGGATTTTATTAAAGACTATTAAGAGAGTAACACAATTATCTGGAATAAGTCCTGAAAAAATATACACATTCTATACTAACGCACAAATTAATGTATGCTGTGAGACCATCCCAGAATGGCAAATTTTATTGGCCACCGCTCCAAATTTTGCACATGGATCTCCATTAAAGATTACCCGGCTACTACATAATTGGCGATGGATTTTTGAAGAAAAGGTTTCTAAGGTTCCTCTTAAAGGACCAACAATCTTTACAGATGCCTCCAAAGAAAATATTTGTGCCATATACTCTCATGATTTAACCATAAAGAGAGTAATCAGGACTCCTTTTCAATCCACTCAACAGAATGAATTATTTGCTATCATGCTAGCTCTTACTTATTATCCAGGAGACGTAAATATAATTACTGATTCAGCCTATTCAGTAGGTGTAGTACAAAGAATTGCCACAGCCCAAATAAAATTTGCAGTCTCCAATATTTATCAGCTCTTTAAGGAACTTCAAAAGCAAGTAAGAAAACATCCAGGCAAGATTTATATCTTGCATGTCCACTCACATAGTGGACTTCCAGGTCCCATTTTTGATGGAAATTCAAAGGCAGATAGCCTTCTAACCATGTTAGCCAGTAGTCCTTTATTTCAGGAAGCACAAGAATCTCATTCTAAATATCATCAGGCTGCTCGAGCTTTACGTTTACAATTTGGAATCACAAGAGAGGAAGCTAGGAGCATAGTAAAAAGCTGTACAGCTTGTCTTCCTTTCCATGCTCCTACACTCCCTCCAGGGAAGAATCCTCGTGGTTTGAGACCCAATGAAATCTGGCAAATGGATGTGACCCATTATAAATCTTTTGGTCGTCTATCTTTTATTCATGTCGTGGTAGACACCTTTTCAGGATTCACATTTGCAATGCCAGCAGCAAAAGAGACAGCCCGAGTGGTCACTGAATTCCTTATACAAGCTTTTGCAATTATGGGTGTGCCACAAGCAATAAAAACAGACAATGGACCTGCATATACGTCCAAACATTTTACACACTTTTGTGCACAGTATAAGATTTTACATACCACGGGCATACCCTTTAATCCTCAAGGGCAGGCAATAGTAGAGAGAAGAAACAGAGATATTAAGACACTCCTCCAAAAACAAAAGAAAGGGGGAGCCACAGGTAGCCCTAGGGAACTTCTAAATTTAGTTCTCTATACCATTAATTTTCTAATTTTTGACAAAGATGCGCTGGCTCCAGCAGACAGGTTTTATAACCCACCAGAAGGGCAGTGTCCAGTGAGAGCATCTCCACTGTCCTTAGATAATTGCCAGGTGATGTGGAGAGATCCAGAAAGTGGTGAATGGAAGGGACCAGATAGGTTAACTGCCTGGGGGAGAGGGTTTGCTTGTATTTCTTCAGCAGGAGAAGGAATCAGATGGGTGCCAACGAGTCATATTCGCCTTGTCCACCAGAGAGAGACAGAAAAAGAGAAAGACCTCAAAATAAAGGAGAAGATCTAAGAAACATCTGACACTGAAAGATCATGGATAATAAGAAGACTGTTAAAGAACTTTAAAAACCAGCAGGAATCATTGGACTTCCTCACACAAGATGAGACTAATGGACAATGGACTTATGGACATTTATAAATTTTCAATTTATGATTATTTGATTATGATTATGTTATATACTTCTAGCATGTGTTATGTTACTATGTTACTATGTGCTTATGTAATTTATGTAATTATCTGTAATACTTCCCATATTGATGGATTTATGTTTCAAGGTCATGACTGTCCTATGTTCTAAATCAAAAGAAAGGGGGAGATGTTAGGATTACTAAGTGAGAACTGAGGTTGTCTGGATAGTTACAAGGTGAGAACTCAGGTTGACTTGATAGAAGGAGCAAGCCCATTGACTGAAGTGGTTCTTCCCAGAAGCCCTTGCATTATCCCACGCCCATTCTCTGGGAGGATAAAGAGGACAGCACTCCAGGAAGAGGAGAAGACTCTCTGCATTACATCAGGCCTGACGGGGCTCTCTGCAGGAAGGGAAGTCAATTCTAAGGACAAGAGTTAACAGCAACTGCCTGGAGACAACGGTTCACTACAGGAAGAAGAATCTGTCTTAAAGATTTGAGTAGACACAGCAGATCTCTTCCCAGAGAGCGATCCGGCAGCTTCTAGAGACGACAGCTCGTTACAACAAAATGAGACTTCAATCTTTCTTTTTTCAAGCATTAATTTTTTTTCTTATTATTCTCAAAAAAATCAAGAAAGTTATCATTACCTACTGAGAACAAATTTCATGAACATCCCATTTCAGCTTCTTGAAAAATTAGGCACAAATCTAATTTTTGCAAATTAGATTACAATTATTGGAGGGAAGCATTAATTTAAAAATATAACAAACTACTGAGAAATATTATCTTATAATATAATATACCATGTTGTACTTTACCTATATTATGCTTTAAAGCAACATAACTCATAGCACACTTTTGAAGGTCTTCAGGGAGCTTCATATTTGGCCTTATGTAGTGAGGCAATATAAAGAAGAAACCCTCAACTTTCTAATTTCCTTAATTTTTTAATATATAGCCATATGGTTTACTAATACTATACCTGAAGTTAAAAAAAAAAAAAAAAACTTTATTTTGAATTTTTCTTCTGAAAAATAAAAAGTGCACAATTTCCTGTAATTGAGTGACTTTTTTTTTATTTCAGTAAAGTCCAGGACAATCAAAAAGGAATAAAAGGAAATAGTAAGACAATACAAAGCAATAAAACAATAAGAAGAAATTAATGTGGGAGAATTATGGGAAAATGACTGCATAGGTCAGAAAATTCCAAGTTGTCTAGCTATCTCTCACTAAAATAAATAAATAAATTAATTAATGAATAAACAAAAACCAAAAAACAAACAAAACAAAACAAAAAAACCTAAACACAACACAACACAACAAAACAAAAATATGTCTCAAGGTGAACATAGATTGGGGGAAAACAAAGACGACTTGGGGCAGAGCATGAACCCTCAGGGACAATCTGAGATTTGAGGAAAGATTCAAGAAACATTTACCAATCTAGCTTTGTAGAAACAGAAAGCTGAGGGGGGGAGGGGAGCCAATATGGCAGAGAAGATACACTTGAATTTGTAAGCTCCCTTCTTCCTTCATTACCAATTAGTTAAATCAGCCTCAAAAATAACGCTCCACTGATAAAAACCACAAGGATTAGAAGCACAACTTACCAGCTGAAGAGAATCTGGAATTTCAACACAAAAGGTCGGTACCGAGGGGAAGAAAAAAAAAATAATAATAATAAGGCCAGCACAGACAGGTTTAGACTAGGCTAGCACACTGTGCTGATTGGGCTTGGGAGAACCCTGGGATCAGAGAAGCCACTGAGATAGAGGAATCTGACACAGGCTGTAAGCTCTTCTCTGCTTATAAAACAGCAGTTCGGAAGAGAAATCAAGCTACTTTAAAATATAAAGGCAGGTCCTAAATCCACCCCAATCCAGAAGTGACCTAATAGATCTCCTCACAACTGTGCAGACACCTTCTGCTGCCTGGAGCTACTCTTTGGGGTAATTGAGAGCCTGAACAGCAGGGACACAGCTCTAGGCAGCCTCTAATCCACATAGTTCGGGGCTGAGCCTAAGGCAGTGAAATTCTAGCAGCCTTGGAATTCCCAGAGAAGCAGAACTCCCAGAGAAGCAGAACTCCCAGAGAAGCGGAACCTTTGTAGCAGGGACCACGGTATCCAGGCAGACACTTCCAGTTTGAGCATAGGGACTTTTCACATCAGCTACTGACATCCACGGCCCCAAGGGAGGCATTGGCTGGGGTTTGTGACACTTTCACTGACATCAGGGAAGTCTCTAGGCCACACAGAGTGGGTCCTCACTGGGCACGCCTCACAGTGTAACCATGGTAAACACCTCTGAGGCATTTCCAGGGAGGGGGGAGGGGAACTTTCTCCCACAGCTCTCTCTTACCTCAGGCACAGGGTTGTTGCATTCTACCCCTCACCAGTCTGGGAGGAAGCTGGTAAATAAATAAATAAAATTCTTACCCCAAGGGCAGACCCCAACAGATTTTTAACGATGAGTAAGAAGCTGAAGAGAACAATTGACACCATCGACACAGAGAAAGAGTGGGTATCCAACCCCAAAGAAGCTAACAGCAGAGAGTCTACAGATAACACTAAAGGGGAAGGATACCAGCCCACAATCACATAACTCTCTCCTAGAAGAGACTATTAAAAAGTTGAGAGTTTGAAGAAAAATGGGGAAAGGAAAGAGAAACTATGATAGAGAATAACAACGTTCTGAAATTTGAGTTGGAAAAAATAAAGAATTCACAGGAGATGCAGGAAAACAAAATTTGTGAATTAGAAAAAATTTAAAAATCACAGGAAAGTAGGATTTCTGAATTGGAAAAAGAAAATAACTCATTAAAAAAATTAGTGAAATGGAAAAAAAAATTCAACAGCAAAATAACTCATTTAAAAACTCAATTGGGCATATACAAAAAGAACTAAAAAATGTGAATGAAGAAAATAACTTGTTAAAAATCAGGACTGAACAAATAGAAATGAATGATTCATTGAGAGACCAAGAATCAGTCACACACACACACACACACACACACACACACACACACACACACAAAGAAAAGAAATGCTGGAGAATAACGTCAAATACTTACTGAGAAAATCTATAGACCTGGAAAATAGATCTAGGAGAGATAATCTGAGGATCATTGGACTTCCCGAAAACTATGACCAAAAAAAGAGCCTAGATTCTATTTTACAGGAAATCATCAAAGAGAACTGTCCAGGGGTAATAGAAACAGAAGGGAAAATAGGTATTAAAAGAATGCATCAAACACCTTCTGAAAAAGACCCTAAAAAAAGAACTCCACAGAACATTGTGGCTAAGCTACAGAACTATCAGATTAAGGAAAAAATATTGCAAGCAGCTAGGAAAAAAACAATTCAAATATCAAGGTACCACAATAAGGGTCACACAAGATCTGGCTGCATCCACATTAAAGGATCAAAGGGCCTGGAAGGTGATATTCCAAAAGGCAAAAGAAAAAGGATTACAACCAAGAATAAACTACCCAGCTAAGTTTAGCATTTTCTTCCATGGAAGAAGATGGTCATTTCATGAATTTCATGAACCAGAGGAATTCCATTTGTTTCTAAGAAAAAGAAAAAAAAAAAAGACTTAAACAAAAAAATTGATATGTACAAGACTGAAGAGAAGCAGAAAAAAGTAAAAATAACTCTTGAGAACTATATCTCTGTTCTGGATATGCAGAAAGTCCACATGGATAATTGGTTTTACTGATATAATATAAAAAAAGGGAAGTAGTAAAGGTAAGGGGATAGTATCAGAAAAAAGGGAAGGAGAGATAAAAAGAGGAAAACTACATCCCAGGAAGAGGCATAAATATCTACCACATCTGAGGGAATTAAGAGAGGGGGAGAAACATTGTGTGAATCTTACTCTCATCAGAATAAGCTCAAAGAGTAAATAATTGACATATTTGTTTTTCAGAGAATTCTTTCTCACCTCATAAAAAGGGGGGAGAGGAAAAGGGAAAAGGAAAAGGGTAATAAGGGAAGGGTACAATAAAGGGGAAGGGACTTAAAAGGAGGGGGGAGGGATACTAAAAAGGGAGGGCTGTGCATCACAAGTGGGGTTTATAAATTAAATATTGGGGAAGAGGTTCAGGTGTGTCAAGGGGAAAAAAAAAGCATAATCCGGGGATAATATGATGGCAGGAAATACAGAATTAGTAATTTTAATTGTAAATGTGAATGGGATGAACTCTCCCATTAAACAGAGGCAGATAGGAGACTGGATCAAAAGTCAGAACCCTACAATATGCTGTTTATAGGAAACATACTTAAAGCAGGAAGATACTTACAGAGTAAAGGTAAAAGGCTGGAGCAGAATCTATTATGCTTCAGGTAAAGCCAAAAAAGCAGGGGTTGCCATTCTTATCTCAGATCAAGCAAAAGCAGAAATTGATCTAATTAAAAGAGATAAGGAAGGAAACTATATCCTGCTAAAAGGTAGCATAGACAATGAAGCCATATCAATACTGAACATAAATGCACCAAGTGGTATAGCATCTAACTTCCTAAAGGAAAAGTTAAGAGAGTTGCAAGAAGAAATAGAAAGCAAAACTATAATAATGGGAGATCTCAACCTTGCACTCTCAGAATTAGACAAATCAAACCACAAAACTAATAAGAAAGAAATTAAAAAGGTAAATAGAACATTAGAAAAACTAGGTATGATAGACCTTTGGAGAAAACTGAATGGTGATAGAAAGGAATGTACTTTCTACTCAGCAGTTCATGGAACCTATACAAAAATTGACTATATATTGGGACATAAAAATATCAAAATTAAATGCAGGAAGGCATAAATAGTAAATGCCTTCTTCTCAGATCACAATGTAATAAAAACTACATTCAATACAAAGTTAGGGGTAAATAGACCAAAAATTAATTGGAAACTGAATAATATCATCTTAAAGAATGACTGGGTGAAACAGCAAATTATAGAAACAATTAACAATTTCACCCAAGATAATGACAATGATGAGACATCATATCAAAATCTTTGGGATGCAGCTAAAGCAGTAATAAGGGGAAATTTTATATCTTTAGAGAAAATAGAGAAAGAGAAGATTAACGAATTGGGCTTACAACTTAAAAGGCTAGAAAAAGACCAAATTATAAACCCCCAAACAAAAATTAAACTTGAAATACTAAAATTAAAAGGAGAAATCAATAATAATGAAAGTTAAAAAAAAAAAAAAACTATTGAATTAATAAATAAAACCAAGAGTTGGTTTTATGAAAAAGCCAATAAAATAGATAAACCTTTGATAAGTATGATAAGAATAAGGAAAGAGGAAAATCAAATTATTAGTCTTAGAAATGAAAAGGGGGATCTTTCTACCAATGAAGAGGAAATTAGAGAAATAATAAGGAGTTACTTTGCCCAACTTTATGCCAATAAATTTGATAACTTAAGTGAAATGGATGACTACCTCCAAAAATATAGGCTCCCTAGATTAACAGGAGGAGATAAATTGCTTACATAATCCCATTTCAGAAAGAGAAATAGAACAAGCTATTAATCAACTCCACAGGAAAAAATCCCTAGGACCAGATGGATTTACATATGAATTCTACCAAACATTTAAAGAACAACTAGCTCCAATGTTATATAAACTATTTGAAAAAATAGGGGATGAAGGAGTCCTGCCAAACTCCTTTTATGAAACAAACATGGTACTGATACCTAAACCAGGTAGATCAAAAACTGATAAAGAAAAATATAGACCAATTTCCTTAATGAATATTGATGCTAAAATCTTAAATAAGATATTAGCAAAAAGACTTCAGAAAATCATCCCCAGGATAATACACTATGATCAAGTAGGATTTATATCAGGAATGCAGGGCTGGTTTAATATTAGGACTATTAGTATAATCAAATTAATAAAAACCATATGATCATATCAGTAGATGAAGAAAAAACATTTAATAAAATCTAACATCCATTCCTACTAAAAAGGCTTGAGAGTATAAGAATAAATGGACTATTCCTTATAATAGTCAGGAGCATATATTTAAGACCGTCAGTAAGCATAATATGTAATGGAAATACTGGGAACCTTTCCCAGTAAGGTTAGGAGTGAAACAAGGTTGTCCACTATCACCATCACTATTCAATATTGTATTAGAAATGCTAGCCTTAGCAATAAGAGTTGAAAAAGAGATTAAAGGAATAAGAGTGGGTAATGAGGAAATCAAATTGTCACTCTTTGCAGATGATATGATGGTATACTTTGAAAACACCAGAGATTCTAATAAAAATTACTAGAAATAATTCACAACTTTAGCAAAGTTGCTGGGTACAAAATAAACCCACATAAATCCTTAGCATTTTTATACATCACCAACAAATTGCAACAGCAAGAGATACAAAAAGAAATTCCATTCCAAATAAATGTCGAGAGCATAAAACAACAAACAGCAACACAAGAAAAACAAGAAAATTATGGGGGGAAAACTCAACCAATTAGCTAATGGGATCCAGAATCTTAAAGAAGAAAATAATTATTTGAAAATTAAATTTGGACAAGAAGGAGCCAGTGAAGCTAAAGTAGATCATGAAACAACAAAACAAAACATGAAGAATGGAAAATAGAAGAGAATGTAAAACATTGCATTAGAAAAATTATATATCTGAGAACAGATCAAGAAGAGAAAACATAACAATAATTGTACTACCTAAAAATTATGACCAAAGAAGAACCTTGACACAATAACATAAGAAATAATAAAAGAAAATTATCCCAAAGTGATAATACAAGAGAGGAAAGTAGAAATTGAAAAAAAAAAAAAAAATCTTCCAATCACCACCTCAGAATGATCCATAGGAGCATTATTGCTAAATTTCTAAAAACCCAGATAGAAGGGAAAATTTTACAAAATACAAACAAAAGAAAAATTAAAATATGCTGAAACTAGAATTAGAATTGTAGAGGATTTATCAGTAGTTACAATAAAAGACCTCATGTCCTAGAATATTATATATCATCAATTAAAAGAAGCAGAGCTGAAGCCAAAAAAATCACATCCAACAAAACTAACCATAATATTGAACAACCTCAACAAAAAAATGAATATTTGAAGAACTTGCAGATTTTCAGAATTTTGTCTCAACCAAACCTGAACTCAAAAGAAAATTTAATATATAGCAACCAAAATCAAAGATTAATTTCAAGGGATTCAATAAAGACAAACTGTATTTTTATACATGGAAATGGAAATATGTCTAAGAATGTTATCAGTAATTGAGTAGTACAAAAGACATTTTGCGGCAGAGTTGATTAAAAAAGCAAAACTTTCTGGAAAAGGCAAAATTAGTCATTATGCAAATGATACAGAGGCATTACATGGAAAATGAAGTGAAGATACATACATCTATATCTATCTATCTATCTATCTATCTATCTATCTATCTATCTATCATCTGTCTTATCTGTATACACACATACATACTATATATATATATATGTATAATGAATATGATATGTATATATATCATATCTATATAGGATGTATATAGACATATACATATGTATATAGATATATGCATATATCTATATAGAAATAAGAGTGAAAAGGGATAGGATAAGATGAGAATTACAGAGAGTGAGATAAGGTATGAAGATCAATGAAAATGGGATAAAAAGGGAGGAATAAGGTGGCATAAAATAAGGTGGGGTACATAAGGGTATTTGCATTAGTGGGAGTAGGGTAAAGATTAGTGGGAATAGAATAAAGGAGGAAGGAAAGGCTGGGAGAAAAAGATAAGGCAGGGATTCATGGGTGTGTGTGTTAAGTAATAGCAAGGTAAGTTAAGAAGTAGAACTTAAGTAGAATATAAGGATTAGGATAGGAAATAAGTGGTATCCACAAACAAACAAACAAACAATAAACAAAAAAAAAAAAAAAAAAACAAGGATCAGGATTATTAGAAACTTGTTAGAAAAAAAAATTGGGTTATAAGTCATTGATCTCAAGGTCAAACTTAAAGATGCAATTAAAAGAGAAATCTACATTATATACTAGCCATAGAAATATTGTTTTAGATTCATGCCTATGTATGTATATATGAGTATATGTCTTCTATTATTATATATACATTCTTGAAATGTAAGTTAATTGTTATATATTTTGAATCCTCCCTGATATTCCACTGAACATATGACAATGTTTTGTTTGTTTTGTTTTGTTTTTTTTCATTTTTCTATATATCTTTTTCTATTTTTTCTTATTTTGGATTGTTTTAAATAAATAAAAAATCCATCATAAAGGAAATGTATCCAAAACTTTATTACATATTTAAAAGGAATAGCAAGTTGTATATAACTATTTTGTAGTTTCACACGTAATCAACATATTCTCATACTATGTTATGGAATTGTTTATTTTAGTCTGTAAATTAAAATATAAATAAATGTGATAATACATTTTTAAAAGAACCACTGAGAATACAAAAATGCAAAGATTAGAAAAGAAAAAGTGATCTAATAACTTTGGATTTATTCAATCTAATTGTCAGTTTATGCCATTAACCTTCCAGATGCTTATCTTTTAATAGAATACTACTTGGAGATACATACATAGAGTGTAGAAAGGTAGGACAAGTAAGAATATTACTAGAAGGTATCTGCTTCATGTGGAGTAGATAGAAGTAAACTTTGGAGTTGGGGAGGTGCCAATCCAAGCTGGGTTAAGTTCATTTCACATTCTATTAGGATGGGGCAGTTGAAAAAATGTTACATTTGGAGTTACACATCAGAGTTTCAAATTGTTTGGAACACTTACTTTTTGGGCAAGTTATTTATCCTTCCTGTTTTCATAATTTAAAAATGAAGAAAATAAATTAAATTAAATTACTTCTAAAGTTTTTTTTCTAGCTTTAAATCTGTAATATTGTGATTCTTCAAAGAATCACACCTAATACCTGCTGGCTGTATGATACTTGACAGATCACCTGACTCCCCAGTTCCCCAAACTACTCTCTAAGGACATTCAATAAGTTCTAATTTGCATTGGTAAAAGGATTTTTTTTTTAAACAGGGAATTCCATAACCTGAAGAAATTGCAAATTTCTAAATAGGGTTGCTGTATTTCCTTGAAGCATCCCTAAAATATCTCATTTCTCAGAACACACCTTTTTATTTATTAGGCCTTTAAGGATCAATGAACCATATATGCCAATTCATTTTCTAACAAGAATAACATAGTTCTTCCTCTTTAGTCTATTTTTCCTTACTCTTTTTCTCCCTTCTTTGAGACCATACTTAGAAACTTCATACATAAAAGAATAAGAAATTCTAAGGTTTAAAAAAGTAGAAGAAATAACTTTTCTCAAATTCCATCGCATTTAAGCCTATCTTTTTGTAAAAACACCAACATCTCAGGAGCTGCAAAAGCCAAAGAGCAAACTAGTGACCAAAATGCTTTCTTTTTAAATGCCAAGTTTTGTTGGTTACTGTAGTAATATACAGTTCAAATATTAGGAACATAGATACAATATTTAATGTTTATTGCATTTTTGTGAAAGAAGGCTAATGTTATAGCAGCCTATAGTGATGATGAGCATATGGGCTTCACTTACTGTGTAAGGATACCATGAAAGATGCATTTCTTTTCTCAGATAGTAAGCATACTCTTTTAGTGGAGCCCAGATACTTTGAAGGAATGGTACCCCTAAAAGCATCCAATAAAATACTTTATTTAGAATCATAATATTTTACTGAGGAGGGAAAAATCTGAAACATAAGCCTAAACAAGAGTAATTGTTGAAAAAGTATCCATGCATGGGTTTTAAAAAAAAGAGGGCAACCCAGACATGAGAGACTGACTGTAGCATGAACCTCCCTGAGATGGGAAAAGAAGAGGTATATCTGAAGAATAGTAAGTCAAATTTGATTAAGCCAAGGGGTGTCTGAAAGAAAGTAATATATAATAACATATAGTAAGATAGGAAAGGTAGATTGGGACCAGGTTATGAAATTCTTTTATTATTAAGTACTGAGATTTATATATAAGCATTAATATAATTTGGGAATCATTTGAGCTTACTGAATAAAGATCTTTATGGTCAAAGTTAGACTTTAGGAAACTGAATTTAATAGCTATATGTGGAACAAATCAAAGTGGAGAGAAACATAAGGCTTCGTAGGCTAGTGACTTAAATCTTCTTGTCTTAAAGTTTTGGAAAACCAAATCTCTTGAAACCTAGAGTGCAAATCTAAGGCAATTTTTTTTTTTTTTTTTTTAGTCATCTCTCACATTAATAATAGGAGAAGAAAATGTAAAGTACCTCCTCGGCAAAAACAATGGCCCAAGAAAATAGATCCAGGAGAGATAATTTAAGGTATTTTGGACAACCTGAAAATCATGTTAAAAAAAAAAAAAAAAAGCCAAAACAATATCTTTCAAGAAATCTTCAAGGTAATATTTTTAAAAAGAAGAAAATATCTGATTATTGCCTTCCTGGTCTATACTCCAGTATTTATCTAGGAATGTTATCTATTTCCCCACAACCAGAAGATTGAATTGTCCTCTCTGCCTTTGCAACAAGGACCTCCTGACCAAACGTTCTTCTCTCTACCATGGAACTGATCTACACTTTATAAAAGCAATGTAGGTCCCCAAAAGGATGTGGTCTTATGCCCAATATTACTTCAGGTTTTCAAGTAATTTCTTTCTGATGAATTTTCCAGTCCTCTTATTGCCTCTGAGGTTCAAAATCCTGAACTTCTGTTCCTTTCACATGCTGCATATGCTCCAAGCATGGTCTTAAGTCCAATATCACAGACCTCTCCTGGTGACCTCCAAAGTTGTCTTCTGCTAGAAAAATATATCATTGTTTGTTGACAATGTTTCTACAAAATTCTATGTGACAATTATTTTAAAGTTGGTGGGAAGTAATATCAGGAGAAATTTGCAATGCTACTTCTTTTTGTTTTTTAAAGCTTTTAATTTTTAAAACATATGCATGGATACATTTTTCAACATTGACCCTTGTAAAACTTTATGTTCCAATTTTTCCACTTTCCCAAGCCCCTCCCCTAGATTACAAATAATACAATATATGGTAAATGTGGTAAAAATGTATATTAGTTCCACTATAGGTATACATATTTATACAATTATCTTGCTGCATAAAAAAAAATCAGATCTAAAAGGAAAAAAATGAGAAAAAAATAAAATGCAAGCAAACAACAACACAAAGAGGGAAAATGCTATGTTGTGATCCACACTCAGTTTCCATAGTCCTCTCACTAGGCAATCTTCATCACAATATCATGGAAACTAACCTCAATCATCTCATTGCTGAAAAGAGCCATGTCCATCAGAATTAAACATCATATGATTTTGTTGTTGTCATGTACAATGAGCTCCATATTATGCTCGTTTCAGTTAGTGTCAGTTCATGTTAAGTCTCTCCAGGCTTTTTCAAAAATCATCCTGCAGATTGTTTCTTATAATAATATTCCATAAATATTCATATGCAATAACTTCTTCAGCCATTCTCCAACTGATGGGTATCCACTCAGTTTCCAGTTTCTTGCTACTCCAAAAAGGGCTACCACAAACATTTTTGCGCATGTAGACAGACCCCTTTCCTTCTTTTAAACTCTCTTTGGTATATAAGGCCAATAGAAGCGCTTCTGGAACAAAGGATATTCATAGTTCCAAATTGTTCTCCAGAAAGATTTGATCACTTCACAACTCCACCAACAATATGTTAGTATTTCAGTTTCCCCAAATGCTTTCCAACATTCATCATTGTCTTTTTCTGTCATTTTGGCCAATCTGAGAGATGTGGTGATATCTCAGAGTTGGCTTAATGCAAATTAAGACACTGATCAACAGTGATTTAGAACATCTTTTTATAGGCCTAGAAATGGTTTCAGTTTCTTCATCTGAAAATTGCCTGTTCATATCCTTTGACTATTTATTTTGAAGAATGGCTTGAATCGTTATAAATTTGAGTCAATTCTCTATATATTTTAGAAATGAGGTCTTTATAAAAATTTTTGAATGAAAAAAACTTTTGAATGTAAAAAAAATAGTTTATTGCTTCTTTTCTAATCTTGCCTGCTTTAGTTTTGTTTGTACAAAAACATTTTTACTTAATATAATCAAAATTTATCTATTTTGTATTCAATAATGACCTCCAGTTCTTGTTTGGCCATGGATTCCTTCTTTCTCCATAGATCTGAGAAGTAAACTATCTTTTGTTCTTCTGATTTGATTGTATAATTCTTTATGTCTAAATCATGAACCCATTTTGACTTTATCTATATGGTGTTAGGTGTGAATCAACACCTATTTTTTGTCATAATAGTTTCCAATTTTTCCAGTAGTTTTTGTCTAATACTGAGTTCTTATTCCAAAAGCTGGGGTCTTTGGTTTGGAAAACATTTGACTATAATACTCGAGTGTATACTCATTGATTATTTTGTCCTGTGAATATAACCTATTCCAGTGATTGACTACTCTATTTCTTAGGCAATAACAAATGGCTTTGATGACAATTGCTTTATAATATAGTTTTAGGTCTTCCATAGTTAGCCCATCTTCATTTGCATTTTTTTCATTAATTCCCTTGAAATTCTTGACCTTTTCTTCTTCCAGATGAACTTTGTTATGTTTTTTCTAGATCTGTAAAATACGTTCTTTGGGAATTTGAATGGTATTGCACTGAATAAGTATATTAATTAGGTAGTACTGTCACTTTATCACTGCCTTGGCAGATAAACTCTCAAATCTTCTGTATCATTGACAGTTATTCGTATCATTTGCTGTTGGACTTTGTTGGCAATACATTTATGTGGATTTATTTTGTTTCCTGCAAATTTATTCAAGTTGTGAATTGTTTCTAGTAGTGTTTAGTTGATTCTCTAAGATTCTGTAAGTCTTATCTGCAAAGAGTGATAATTGGGTTTCCTCATTACCTACTTTAATTCCTTTAATCTCTTTTTGTCTTTCTAACATTTCTAATATAATATTGAGTAGATAGTGAAAGTGGGCAACCTTATTCCACCCCCGATTTTATTAGGAATGGGTCTAAGTTTGATATCATTACATATGTTGATTGCTTATGGTTTTAAATAAAGCTACTAATCATTTTAAGAAACTCCATTTATTCTTGTACTCTTTAATATTTTTAATAGAAAAGGTATTGGATTTTATCAACAACTTTGTGCATCTATTGAAATAATCATGAGAAAATCACATTTCTTTTTTAGTTTGGTTATTGATATAGTCAATTATGTTAATATTTTTCCTAATATTGAACCAGCTCTATATTCCTGATACAAATCCGAGTTAGGCATAGTGTTTTATCCTGGAGATGACTTTCTGTAATCTCTTTGCTTGTAATGTCCAGACTAGCTTTCTGAAGGATCTCTAGATGAGCCTTGGTCTTTAGGTGAAGAGGTGATAAAGGCAGGAGAGCCACCATGAGGCTGATCAAAGTTTGGAGTCTGGAGTCTGAAGCCTTCTCTGTGACTGTGTCTTATCCCCTCTTGTTTCCAGTCCTCTCAGCCACTCTGGCTGCATTAACAAATTTTGATATGTTGTCTCATTGTTGTCAATCTCTTGGATGAAATTTTTGATTGTCTCTATGATTTATTGTTTCACTCACTCATTCTTTAGTATTATTAGATTATTTAGTTTCCAGTTAATTTTTAGTCTATTTTCCCCTGGATTTTTATTGCATGGGGATTTTTATTTCATTATGATCTGAAAAAAAATGAATTTAATATTTTAATATTAATTTAAAATTAATTTAAGAATTTAATATTTTGGCATTTCTGCATTTGATTTTGAGGGTTTTATGCCATAATATATGGTCAGTTTTTGTATAGGTTCCATGTAAAAATATAAAAAAATATATAATCATTTCTGTCTCCATTCAATTTTTTTCCCCAAAAGTCCACCATCCCTACCTTTTCTAGGATTCTATTTATATGTTTGACTTCTTTCTTATTTATTTATTTATTTATAATTTTTAATTTTTTTATTAATTTTTATAATTATAACATTTTCTTTTTTTTATTAATAATTTTATTATATATATATTTTATAATATTATCCCTTGTATTCATTTTTCCAAATTATCCCCCCCTCCCTCTATTCCCTCCCCCCGATGACAGGCAATCCCATACATTTTACATGTGTTACAATATAGTCTAGATACAATACATGTGTGTGAATATCATTTTCTTGTTGCACAATAAACTTTAGATTCCGAAGGTACATGTAACCTGGGCAGACAGATATTAGTGCTAACAATTTACATTCACTTCCCAGTGTTTCTTCTCTGGGTGTAGCTACCTCTGTCCATTATTGATCAACTGGAAGTGAGTTGGTTTTTCTTTATGTTGAAGATTTCCACTTCCATCAGAATACATCCTCATACAGTATTGTTGTTGAAGTGTACAGTGATCTTCTGGTTCTGCTCATTTCACTCAGCATCAGTTGATTTAAGTCTCTCCAGGCCTCTCTGTATTCCTCCTGCTGGTCATTTCTTACAGAGCAATAATATTCCATACTCTTCATATACCATAATTACCCAACCATTCTCCAACTGATGGACATCCATTCATCTTCCAATTTCTAGCTACTGCAAAAAGAGCTGCCACAAACATTTTGGCATATATATGTCTCTTTCCGCTCTTTAGTATTTCTTTGGGATATAAGCCCAGTAGTAGCGCTGCTGGGTCAAAGGGTATGCACAGTTTGATAACTTTTTGGGCATAATTCCAGATTGCTCTCCAGAATGGCTGGATTCTTTCGCAACTCCCCCAGCAATGTATTAGTGTCCCAGTTTCCCCACATCCCCTCCAACATTCATCATTATTTGTTCCTGTCATCTTAGCCAATCTGACAGGTGTGTAGTGGTATCTCAGAGTGTTCTTAATTTGCATTTCTCTGATCAATAGTGATTTGGAACACTCTTTCATGTGAGTGGATATAGTTTCAATTTCTTCCTCTGAGAATTGTCTGTTCATATCCTTTGACCATTTATCAATTGGAGAATGGTTCTGTTTCTTATAAATTAGGGTCAGTTCTCTATATATTTTGGAAATGAGACCTTTGTCAGAACATTTGTTTTTAAAAATATTTTCCCAATTTGTTACTTCCCTTCTAATCTTATTTGCATTAGTATTATTTGTACAGAAACTTTTTAGTTTGATGTAATCAAAATCTTCTATTTTGTGATCAATAATGATCTCTAGTTCTCCTCTGGTCATAAATTCCTTCCTCCTCCACAAGTCTGAGAGGTAGATTATCCTCTGTTCCTCTAATCTATTTATTATCTCCCTCTTTACGCCTAAATCATGGACCCATTTTGATCTTATCTTGGTATATGGTATTAAGTGTGGATCCATATCTAATTTCTGCCATACTAATTTCCAGTTTTCCCAACAGTTTTTTCCAAATAATGAATTTTTGTCCCTAATGTTGGTATCTTTGGGTTTGTCAAAGATTAGGTTGCTATATATGTACCCTTTTTTGTCCTTTGTATCTAATCTGTTCCCCTGATCTACCGTCCTATTTCTTAGCCAATACCAAATGGTTTTGGTGACTGCTGCTATATAATATAGCTTTAGATCAGGTACACTTAGACCACCTTCCTCTGAGTTTTTTTTTTCATTAGTTCCCTTGCAATTCTCGACCTTTTATTCTTCCATATGAATTTTGTTGTTATTTTTTCTAGGTCATTGAAATAGTTTCTTGGGAGTCTGATTGGTATAGCACTAAATAAATAGATTAGTTTGGGGAGTATTGTCATCTATATTATATTCGCTCGGCCTATCCAAGAGCACTGAATGTCTTTCCAATTATTTAAATCTGATTTTATTTTTGTGGCAAGTGTTTTGTAATTTTTCTCATATAATTCCTGACTTTTCTTTGGTAGATGGATTCCCAAATACTTTATACTCTCAACATTTGTTTGGAATGGAATTTCTCTTTGTACCTCTTGCTGTTGCATTTTGTTAGTGATATATAAAAATGCCGAGGATTTATGTGGATTTATTTTGTATCCTGCCACTTTGCTGAAATTTTGAATTATTTCTAGTAGCTTTTTAGCAGAGTCTTTGGGGTTCTCTAAGTATACCATCATGTCATCTGCAAAAAGTGATAGTTTAATTTCCTCATTTCCTACTCTAATTCCTTGAATCTCTTTCTCGGCTCTTATTGCCGAGGCTAGCATTTCTAGTACTATATTGAATAGTAATGGTGATAGTGGGCAAACTTGTTTCACTCCTGATCTTACTGGGAAATGTTGCAGTTTATTTCTATTGCAAATTATGCTTACTGAAGGTCTTAAATATATGCTCCTGATTATTCTTAGGAATAGTCCATTTATTCCTATACTTTCAAGAGTTTTTAGTAGGAATGGATGTTGGATTTTGTCAAATGCTTTTTCTGCATCTATTGAGATGATCATATGGTTCTTATTAATTTGATTATTAATATGGTCAATTATATTAATAGTTTTCCTAATATTAAACCAGCCCTGCATTCCTGGAATAAATCCTACTTGATCATAGTGTATTATCCTGGAGATGATTTTCTGAAGTCTTTTTGCTAATATCTTGTTTCAAATAGTTTATATAGCATTGGGGCTAATTGTTCTTTAAATGTTTGGTAGAATTCACATGTGAATCCATCTGGCCCTGGGGATTTTTTCCTGGGGAGTTGATTAATAGCTTGTTCTATTTCTTTTTCTGAAATGGGATTATTTAAGCAATTTATCTCCTCCTCTGTTAATCTAGGGAGCCTATATTTTTGGAGGAAATCATCCATTTCACTTAAGTTATCAAATTTATTGGCATAAAGTTGGGCAAAGTAACTCCTTATTATTTCTTTAATTTCCTCTTCATTGGTGCAAAGATCCCCCTTTTCATTTGTAAGACTATCAATTTGATTTTTCTCTTTCTTTTTTTTTGATCAAATTTACCAAAGGTTTACCTATTTTATTGACTTTTTCATAAAACCAACTCTTGGTTTTATTTATTAATTCAATAGTTTTTTTTACTTTCAATATTATTGATTTCTCCTTTTAATTTTTGTATTTCAAGTTTAATTTTTGGTTGGGGGTTTATAATTTGGTCTTTTTCTAGCCTTTTAAGTTATAAGCCCAATTCGTTAATCTTCTCTTTCTCTATTTTCTTCAAATAAGCCTCTCAAGATATAAAATTTCCCCTTATTACTGCTTTAGCTGCATCCCAAAGATTTTGGTATGATGTCTCATCATTGTCATTATCTTGGGTGAAATTGTTAATTGTTTCTATAATTTGCTCTTTCACCCAGTCATTCTTTGACAGTACATATTCATAGGTAATTTTTTTTACAACATTATCTGTTGTACTCCCTTCTGTTCCAAATTTTTCCCCTCCTTCCCTCCACCCCTTCCCCTAGATGGCAGGCATTCCCATACATATTAAATATTTTATAGTATATCCTAGGTACAATATATATGTGCAGAGCCGAATTTTGTTGTTGTTGTTGTTGCAAAGGAAGAATTGTATTTGGAAGCTAAAAATAATCTGGGAAGAAAAACAAAACAAAACAAAACAAAACTGTGCTCACAGTTTATACTCATTTCCCAGTGTTCCTTTTCTGGATCTAGCTGATTCTGTCCATCATTGATCAATTGGAATTGGATTAGCTCTTCTCTATGTTGAAGAAATCCACTTCCATCAGAATACATCCTCATACAGTATCATTGTTGAAGTGTATATTGATCTTCTGGTTCTGCTTGTTTCACTTAGCATCAGTTGATGTAAGTCTCTCCAAGCCTCTCTGTATTCCTCCTGTCGGTTATTTCTTACAGAACAATAATATTCCATAACATTCATATATCATTATTTACCCAACCATTCTCCAATTGATGGACATCCATTCATCTTCCAGCTTCTAGCCACTATGAAAAGGGCTGCCACAAACATTTTGGCACATACAGGTCCCTTTCCCTTCTTTAGTATTTTCTTGGTATATAAGCCCAGTAGTAGTAGGGCTGGGTCAAAGGGTATGCACATTTTGATAACTTTTGGGTGTGTAATGATATGTCAGAGTTGTCTTAATTTGCATTTCTCTGATCAATAGTAATTTGGAACACTCTTTCATATGAGTGGAAATAGTTTCAATTTCATCATCTGAAAATTGTCTGTTCATATCCTTTGACCATTTATCAATTGGAGAATGGCTTGATTTCTTATAAATTAAAGTCAATTCTCTGTATATTTGGAGATGAGGCCTTTATCAGTACCTTTAACTGTAAAAATGTTTTCCCAATTTGTTACTTCCCTTCTACTCTTGTTTGCATTAGTTTTGTTTGTGCAGAAACTTTTTAATTTGGTGTAATCAAAATGATCTATTTTGTGATCAATAATGGTCTCTAGTTCTCCCTTGGACACAAACTCCTTCCTCCTCCACAAGTCTGAGAGGTAGACTATCCCATGTTCCTCCAATTTATTTATGATTTCTTTCTTTATGCCTAAATCTTGGACCCATTTTTGATATAATCTTATTATGTGGTGTTAAATGTGGGTCCTTGCCTAGTCTCTGCCATACTAATTTCCAGTTTTCCCAACATTTTTTGTCTAATAATGAATTCTTATCCCAAAATTTGGGATCTTTGTGTTTGTCAAACACTAGATAGCTATTTTTATTCACTATCTTGCCCTGTGAACCTAACCTATTTCACTGATCAACTAGTCTATTTCTTAGCCAATACCAAATGGTTTTGGTGACTGTTGTTTTATAATACAGTTCTAGATCAGGTACAGCTAGACCACCTTCATTTAATTTTTTTTTCATTACTTCCCTTGAAATTCTCGACCTTTTGTTGTTCCATATGAATTCTGTTGTTATTTTTTCTAGGTCATTAAAATAGTTTCTTGGGAGTCTGATTGATATAGCACTAAATTGACTAGTTTAGGGAGTATTGTCATCTTGATTATATTCACTCGGCCTATCCAGGAGCATTGAATGTCTTTCCAATTATTTAAATCTGACTTTATATTTGTGGCAAGTGTTTTGTAGTTTTGCTCATATAATTCCTGACTTTCCTTTGGTAGATATATTCCCAAATATTTTATACTATCGACCATTATTTTGAATGGAATTTCTCTTTGTATCTCTTGCTGTTGGACTGTGTTGGTAATGTATAAAAATGCTGAGGATTTATGTGGATTTATTTTGTATCCTACAACTTTGCTAAAATTCTGAATTACTTCTAATAGCTTTTTAGCAGAGTCTTTGGGGTTCTCTAAGTATACCATCATGTCATCTTTCTTATTTATTTTGTGGTTTGATTTATCTAGTTCTGAGAGAGAAGGGTTGAGATTCCTCACTAGCATAATTTTGCTCTTTTAGTTGCTCCTCTAGGAATTTGAATGCTACACCAATTGGTGCATATATATTTAGTATTGACATTGCTTCTTTATGAATAGTACCTTTAAGTAGGATGTAGTTTCCTGCCTTATCTTTTTTGTTTGATCTATTTTTGCTTTTACTTGATCTGGAATCAGGATTGCTGCCCCTGCTTTTTCTTATTTTTATTTGTTTGTTTCTCCATCTATTTATTTATTTATTTATTTATTTATTTATTTATTTCAGCTGAAGTGTAATAGATTGTGCTCCAGTCTTTTACCATTAATCTGAAGTTATCAATCTGCTTTGAATGAATTTCTTGTAAAGAATAAATTGAAGGATTCTGGCTTTTAATGCAGTCTGTTATCTGCTTCCATTTTATGGTAGAGTTCATTCCATTCACATTAACAATTAAATTTACTAAAACTGTATTTCCTGTCACCTTGTTTTCTGCCAGTTATATTTTTCTCTGACCTTTCCCCCTTTCCCTCCTCTCCAGTATTGTGTCAGTGATCACCCCATCCCTCAAACAGCCCTATCCTTTTCAGCCCATCTCACTTCTAATGCCTTTCCCTTTCAACTTTTGTTCTCCTTTCTATCAGTCTTCCTCTTTCCTCTCCTACTTCCCTTTAGGTTGAGACAAGCTTCTCTGTGTAGCTGAATGTGTCTGGTATTCTCTTCTTGAACCAAATTTGATGACAGTCAGATTTACACAATGTTCATCCCCTCCCCACTTTCCCTCAATTGCAATAGATCTTTCTGCCTCTGCATGAGATATAATTCATCCTATTTTAAATACATTTCCTCTTCTTCCTATAAAATCACCCTTCCTCCTCCAGTTTCTTTTTTAAATCACCATAGTATCTGCACTCTCTAAGTTTACCCATGACAGAGATACAGCTCTCAAGAGTTTAACATGTTATCTTCCCATATAGGATTATAAGCTTTTTTGACTTTAAAAAGAAAGACATTTTTTTCCCTTTTCTTTTTACCTTTTTATGATTCTCTTAAGTTATGTGTTTGGAGATTACATTTTTTGTTCAGGTCTGGTCTTTTGATCTGAAATAGATGAAATTCACCTATTTCATTGAATGTCCATCTTTTTTCCTGAAAGATGATACTCAATTTTGCTATATAGTTGATTCTTAGCTTCCATCCAGTTTCCTTTGCTTTTTGCATTATCACATTCCAAGCCCTTTGACATTTTAAAATGGAAGCTGCTAGGTCCTGGGTAATCCTAACTATGATCTTTGATATTTGAATTGTTTCCTTAAGGCTGCTTGCAATATTTTCTCCTTGCTTTGATAATTCTGCAATTTAGATATGATGTTCCTTGGAGTTTTCATTTTGAGGTCTGAGGAATTTTAATGGCTATTTTACCCTTTGGTCCAGGACATCCAGACAGCTTTCCCTGATGATTTCTTGAAAGATGATATCTAGAATGTTTTTTTCATCATGGTTTTTCATGAAGTCCAATAATTTTTAGATTATTTCTCCTAGATCTATTTCCCAAGTCAGTTGTATTTCCAATTAGTTGCATTTCCAACATTATATTTTCTTCTGTTTTCTTCATTTTTTTGTTTGACTGATTCTTGAAATCCCACTGAGTCATTTACTTCCATTTGTTTAATTCTACTTTTTATTGAATCATTTTCTTCAGTTAGCTTTTTTAGCTCTTTTTGTATTTGGCCAATTGAAGTTTTAAATGCGGTATTTTTTCCTTGCAATTTTTTTTTTTTTCCATTTCACTAATTCTGATTTTCCGTGATTTGGTTTCTTTTTTCATATCTATTTTATAAAGAGTTATATGCTTTTCCCATTTCATCAAATCTATTTTAAGTAGCTTTCTTTAGATAATTTATGTTTTTTTTTTTTCTTTTCCATACCCTCTTGCAAAGATCTCATTTCCTTTCCCCATTTTTCTTCTAATTCTTTTAAAATTTCTTTTTAAAAAAATTCTTCTAAGAGAGCTTTGTGAAATTGGGTCCAACTCATATTTCTTTTAGGGCTTTATCTAGAGCTGATTTGCCTTTAGGATTTGCAGAATTTGAAGTCTGTTTACCTCTTCTCCATAAAAGCTGTTTATGGTCATAATTCCTTTTGCTTTTGTGCTCTTTTGTTTTTAAAGATCAAGATCTGCTCTTAAGGTAAAGAAAAGGAAGCCCTGAGACCAGTGTTGCCAACTGATTTCAGGAACTGGGAAGGTGTGGCCAGGTCCCATTTATCTGAGGTTCTGTGGTTCAGAATCTCACAATTTGCCTTTTGTATTTCCTTTGGATGTCTTACAGCAAATCTGCTGAACCACAGAGTAGCCTTATAGATTCACAATATATTTCCCAGTGCACAGAGACTTTAACTCCCTGCCTCCCCACTTCAGCTCCTTGCCCCAGGATCCCTGTGCTTTGCTCTGGGCTTGGCAGCCACTCCTCCTACCTGACTGAAAAGACCTTTTCTGAAGTTCTTCCAATTATCTGGAAATTTGTTGTGCTCCAAATATCTGTGAGTTTAATCACTCAAAACCCAGTTCAGAGGCTTAATGTACTGTTGGTTTTAGGAAAGCTTGAAGAACCTCAGGTAGAAACAAGTCTACTCTCCACCAAATTGGTCCATTGCTGCTTCTACTTGGCTCTTTTCCCTACTTATTCTATTCTTGCAATTTATTCTCCTTTACACATTTTGTGATTCAGTAACACCTATTTTCCTGTTTGCACATGGGAACCAATCTTATGAATCAGAACCTTTTATCTTTTTTTTTTGATAAATTAATAAAAATTGATTTCCTCTTTCCTGCTCTACTGAAAATATAGAAAAGCAAAATCTTATAAAGATGTTTAAAGTAAGGCAAAAGCCAAATCTCATATTATCATGTTTTTTTTTTTTTAATGTATCTCATTTTGCATATTTTATCCACCATTTGTCCTTGAACTCATTTGTGACCATTGCATTGGTCATGGTTATTAAATATAGTAGAATACATTTTTGTTTTAAATATTGTTAATAGCTCAGCATATTCATTTCTTCCATAATTTCTTTTCTATGAAAATGTTGATTGGTACATGGTTTGTGTTGTTATTTTTCCTTAATGTCAATGTTTTCTGACAGAATTTTTACTATATGACCATTTTCACAGATTTCACCAAATATTAAAGTATATGATAATTTAATTTAAATCATCTTTTCTCATTATTTAGAGAATTTTTCTTTTCATCAATTGCAATAGATGCTGAGACATAAAATAAAATTATTTTATAGTAGTTTTGTTTTTTTACTTGTCATCAGTATGAATATTTCAAAGTATGATAAATGATAATTTGGATCTTCAGGAAATTGTACTTCTCTTTTACTTTTTGATGCACAAAAGCAATGGAATGATGTGAATTATTTTCTTCTCTCATAAGAACCTGTGACTCTTTTGTCAGTCTAGCTTCAAATAACTTACATATTCTTAACATTTTAAGTGCTAAATATGTTGTGTTTATTTTTTAACTCATGCTTTCATTCTCATTTGCTTCATCACAAGAATGTCAATATTGAGATAATCAATTCCTCTAATAATATGTTGACTCTGATACCTCAGATCCCAAAAGTTAAGTTAATATTTACAGACTGTGTAAATCATTATTTATTCTTTGCATGTTTTGTCTCCTTTACAAAATTACACCACACCATGAGAGAAAAAAGGAAAATGAGACTGAAAACCATTTTGTATTTCTCTTTGTTCTATGACTTAAAGTAAAAAGTTTATATATATATATATATATATATATATATATATATATACATATAAATATATATATATATATAAAATATATATATATATACATATATGTATATATAACATACATATGTATACACATATACATAAAAACATATGCATTTTACATGAAGGAATGAAGAATACAACCAAAGAGATATTTTACTTCAATGAACCTCTCTTGTTTAATTTCAAGAAAGGCATAAGATAATTTTTAAACAATGTACTTGTAATTATCATTGAACTTTTTTTGCATAAATGGGAAGATTCTCTAGAGAAAGTAAAGTCTTTCAGATAAATCTACTTACCTAAAACAGGTTGTTGATAGCATCAAGCACCATAAAATTATAGAGCTTTATAAATGAAATTTACTATTTTTAACATATACATATATATATAATGTATGTATTTATATATGAGTGTACAAATATACATATATGTATATATGTATGCATTTGTGTATATATTTATATATGTGTGTGTCTGTGTGTGTATAAATATAAATATCTATATAAAATGTATAGGCCTAGCAAAACTTAGGTAAAACAAAATGGATGAAATTATCATTATCCAGAATATGATAGAAGCTGGGTAACCAGTATATTCATTCAGTATATACATTTCCATAATTAGGACAGGCACTGTATGGATAATGATTAAGTCTAGAATTAGACTAAAAAAGAATAGGCTGCATTTTAGAAAGGGCTGAACATTTAATGACACCAAAATGATTTATTTATTTATTTGTTTATTTATTTTTACACAAATGAGCTAATAATCCTGTATGTTACAAATCACTGATACACAATCTTTAAAGAATTAAAATTGCAGTTGACCCAAGTGGCCACAAGTGGGTACAAACCAACTATAGCACACTTCTAACATCAGCTACAATAAATTGATGAGATATATATCTCAGGAAATGCATGATTAATAAAGGAAATAAAAATCATAAGATATCAAAAGACATTAGATAGAAATTTCATGTTATAAGATTTTGAAAATGACCATCTACCACATAACTTCTAAAAGAAAGATTTTTATGGGATGTCATGGAAATAAATCAGTAAAGATGAAAAGCAGGGGAGGAGTTGAATTCATCATTGATGTTAGTAATATAAAGCCAATGAGATAACATACCACTGATGCATAGAAGGATAGCTTCTGAGGACCAAAGGTTTATTACTTAGTGGCCATTGCAAAAATAATGAACATTTCCATGCTTGGTACATCAATTTACACAATTTATTCCCTGGAATAACACTTAATGCCTTTGCATTTCCTTTGTACCTACTAGGTCTGCTTGGTATAATTTTTAAGAAACATAAGTCATATACAATTCATAATGAAGTAATTAAGACTTTGGAGGAGCTATATGAGCTATGTGAATAATTATCTTGATTTATATATATTATATTGACATACTATTTTTAGATAGTTGAAATATAATAGATTGTATATGTGTATTCATAAAATGTATACTTGTATATGTCATGTGTGCTTGAATTTATATTTCTTAAGTAATTATTTGCAATACTTTTGTATCAGTCTATATAACCTGGATTTCTTCCCTTCAGAACTGCCTCTTCTTTTTTTTGCCTACTTTTCTATGATTTTTCAGTGTCTATCTTTTCTGTACAATGGACTATAAACTGATGCCAACATATTCTGTTGAGTAGTTATGAAACAAACTTATGAATTGTGGTACATTCTTTAATGAAAGATATGCTTCAGAAAGAATGTCTTTTTTTAATGACCTTCTCCAAGTATTTAAGCAAAACAAAGTTTTTTGTTATTTTTAAATTTCATGTGGAAATTTTATTTTTCCCCACAATTTTCAACCCAAATTGATATTTTCTGAGTCTAGTGGTTTTGATTAGTATTATCATTAATAAAGTATTATATACTTTTACTAATTTATGTTAGAGAAGTATATTATATTCAAAGTATAATGAATCTATTTTTTTTTCTAATTTTCTAGCTCCTATCCTCAGCAAAAGGTCAGTTTGTAGCAATTTTGTGATCAAAATACAATTGATACATTTTTAAATCCTTGACATATAGGACATTGACACATTAATCTCCTTGTGCATAATGTTAATGGGTCATATACAACTGTCTCTGCACTCTGATATATCTAGAATAGCCATTTTCAGATTAAAGTAATGCTTATATTTCAATGAAAATATTCTCTGTCTTATACATTGTCACTAGTAGCACTAATACAATTGAGATAGAGCTATTTTCTAGTATATCAGACAAAAATATGGATATCATTTAAAGTGTCATTCAATACGAATGCTTTAAATTTAATATACTAAAACTCCACAGACATATAATACACATATACATATTTTTATCTATACATATTTATATTTATTTATCTTTTTGTTTCTGGGAGTAACAAAAACTATGTGGGCTGCTGACCTATGGGAAGAAAAAGAAATTATTCTTGAAAGAAGCTAGTGGCACTGACAGGTGTGCAAAAATCTGGCTCTATGCTCTGTAAGTCAATGTTGAAAAGTTGGCTACTAGGTCCCCTACTCTCATAGTGTTAACCATAACTTCAGTTGCTTTCCCCCTCCACAACTGCTTACAAAATTGTTGGCTATGTTGAAGCAGTATAATATTAAGAGGATATCAAGCTATTTTGTGGGACAATGTAATGGTTCAATTCAATGTGAAACAATCCCGGGAGACATTATCATGACACAAATATTTGCCATTTATTACATGAAATAGCTCATGGGCTCAACCAAATATAATTAAATAGGGCAGAATCATAAATCAAAGTCTCAGGGGAGAGGAGGAGCAAGGGCAGTGTCTAGGGAATAAAGGGAGAAAACACAGTGGTTTTGGGGAGGAATTAAGGAGAGAGTAGGAAGGGGTCATGAAGGAATGACCAGGACCCCAGATTCACCAAAAAGTATGCTAATTAAGACAGCCTCAGAACTTGGCTTATCTCTGTATAACAACGAAGAAAACCTGGATGGATTGATTTACTGGCAATAAATTCCAAATGATATGATTAGAATTCCAGTTTCCACATCAATGATTCTAAAGTTTAAGGGAGCTTTAATAATGCTCCTTAAAGTAGCAGGTAGGTAGCATAGTGGATAGAACACCAACCCTGAAGTCAGGAGAACCTGAGTTCAAATGTGACCTCAGACATTTAACACTTCCTAGCTGTGTGACCCTGGGCAAGTCACATAACCCCAATTGCCTGAGGCAATAATAATAATAATGCTCCCTAAGGCTATCTTTCTCACCAATCTACTTCAAGTAAACAGAGGCCATATAGACTGAGTCATTAACCTTATCTTAATTTTGAAACATCCTCATTATTAGAACTTAAAAATCTCTTAGGGGGTAGAGTGGCAATTGGGGGTAGGAGTGATTTCAATTATTAGTCTATGTCTTCATATTCAAGAGCCTGGTTATTTATGCCTGGTTACTTAATCTGTCTAGCCCTTTTCTAATCACACTAAACATAAAATCAGGATTGTAATTACTTTCCCTTTTGAACTAAAACCAATTGTCATAATCTTGGCATGTTACTTTATGGCATCCGAAGGCTATTAGATTCTTAAGTTTCTAAAATTCAATATGTTTAGTTTGAATCTTCTCCTTAATCAGTGCCCATTTTCATGAATATATAAAAGATGATCCTTCTTTTTTGATTTGCCTAACACTCTCCTATTTGCACAGATCACCTCCTCATCCTCAATATGTCTGATTCCTTCTGTCCTATCATCTTGCTCATTATAGTCTCCTTCATAGTATTCTGATCTATTCTTACCTAATAATTGGCAGCTTCTTCTCTCTTTACAATGCAAATAAGTTTCTTTATGATTTGCCATAATTTATTCATTCTTAGTTTTGACTATCCCTACCTATATTTTTTCTCCTGAAACATTTTCTACTTCCTGTCAAATTTTTGAATTTCTATTAAAAGTTAGACTTCCCATATATTCTGCAAAAATGATTTGTGAAATGTTTGATAGCCATTGTTCTTTGAATATTTCGCATATTCCAGTGTAATATTCCAGTGTAATTCCTCTATTTTTTTCAAACATATTTTCTACTTCAATTTTGCCTGAAACCTGGCTCTTTCTGTATACTATATTCATTGCAACTGTCTCCCCTGTTTGTCATTTTCTCTGTCTTGTATGATTGGTCCATGTCCTTTTGTTGTCAAACACATCAAAGATGCAATATTTTTTGAAACTTGTTCAAATGTCAATGTTGGCAGCATATTGCTGTTTATATATATCCAGTGTTTGTCTTCTTTTTGCTCTCTCAGTATAAAAAAGATAAATGTTGACATTTTACTCTCTGTATACTACAACTTGGCATTTGTCCACTTCTCACTTTTGATCACTCTTATTAAATCCATACTTTACTTTAATCAGGAACTTTGGTCTCTTGGCCCTATCTCTATTCTCCCAGTTCATCTCCCTCATTCTGGTTTTGCTTACTTCTATAACTAGCGTTTACTCAATGTTTGTCCTCTGAATATATTATGACTGCTTGCTCTAAAGATAAATGAATAAATAAGTCATTTCATTTAAATTTGCTATAATTCAATTCAATCTTCATTTATTAAGTTACCAAGGTCTAGAAATAGAGAAAAAATAACATAATCACCCCCTTAAGGAATACACATATGATTACCCAGGTAATAATAAATTCTATTGGGGAGGACACAGTAAAAACATAAGTATAAAATAATGCAAAGTATTTTCCAGAATGGGAGAGAACTACTAACTGGGGGAATTAAAGAAAGCCTTATGGAGAAGGTGATACTTAAGCAGTTCTTTCAATTAATTTAGATATTCTCAGAGACTGATTAGAAGAATACCTTCAAGGAACGGAAGCCAATACCAAATGGTTTTGATGACCACTGCTTTATAATATAGTTTTAGGTCCAGCACAGCCAGGTCACCTTCATTACCATTTTTCCATGAATTCCCATGAAATTCTTGACCTTTTGTTCTTCCAGATGAACTTTGTTAGTATTTTTTTCTAGATCCGTAAAATAATTTCTTGAGACTTTGATTAGTATGGCACTAAATAAGTAGATTAATTTAAGTATTATGTCATTTTTATTATGTTTGCTCTGTCTAGCCATGAGTATTTGATATTTTCCATCTGATTAGGTCTGACTTTTTTATGTGGAAAGTGTTTTATTCTTGTGTTCGTATAGTTCCTGATTTTCCCTTGGCAAATAGATTCACAAATATTTTATACTATCGAAAGTTATTTTGAATGCAATTCCTTTTTGTATCTCTTGCTGCTGGACTTTGTTGGTGATATATAAAAATGTTGATGAATTATGTGCATTTTCTTGTATCCTGCAACTTTGCTAAAGTTGTGAATTGTTTCTAGTAGTTTCTTAGTTGATTCTCTAGTGTTCTTAAAATATATCATCATATCATCTGCAAAGAATGATAATTTGGTTTCCTCATAACTTATTCTAATTACTTTAATCTATTTTTCTTCTCTTATCACCAATGCTAACATTTCTAATACAATATTGAATAGTAATGGTGATAGTGGGCAGCCTCATCAAAAGATATTAAAAAAAAAACCTTCTTGTAGAAGAATAGCTTTTAATTATGAATTTAAAAAAAACATAGAAGCAAGAAAACAGAGAAAAAGGACAGAGTTTCAAACATAACTAGACATTCAGTGAAAAGTCTTGATCTTTGGAGATAGCTTGTCTTATTCAAGGAATAATATAAAGCTCAATATCCCTGAATTGTAAAAGACACATAAGAAAGGTAGGAAAGGCCCTCTTATAATAAGATTTAAAGAATAGACAAACAGATGGATAGGTGGACTAGCCATTGCTTAGAAATTAAACTTTAGAAAGGATAAATTTATGTTTAACTTTTTATTAAAAGGGGTGGTATTAATATATTATCTTTATTTTGTGGTCACATAGATTTATGTAGTAAATATCTGAGTATCCAATCATTTTCTTTAGAGAGATAGGAAATAAGAATAATTTTTAAAAGGCTTATTAGCAACTTGTTTGATAGCTGTTTGTTTAAGGGTAATCTTATTTAACCCATTTGTGAGAAGCTTCATCAGGGTATGGCTGCTGTGCATGTGACAGCTTTTTGGAGTCACAGTTAACAGTTGAGTGACAAGTAAACACCAAAAATATATGTAGAGTCTTGATCATTCAAGAAATTGACATTTTATTAAATGTATATGCTAATATATGCACATATGTGACAATGTTACAATCATATACATATATATACACACATATATATATATTTAGATACCTATTTTAAAGTTTTTTCTGTGAATACTTGTAAAAACAAAATAAGAGCTTCCTTTTTCTGTAATAATTTTTACAAGTTTTTTCTTAACTTCCATTACATGTATAAATTTATTTAGCTACATATACACTTATAATGTGTAGATATGAATATGTATGTATATACCATACATACATATTCATATCTACACATTATAAGTGTATATGTAGCTAAATACTTATAATAAATACAAAATATAAGTGTGTATGTAGCTACATATTTATAATAAATACAAAATGAATAGATGTTAATTTTCCTGAAGGGAGCACTAAAACTAAATTGCATAGAAGGTAAGGTATAGACTGAGGCTTGAAGGAACCAAAGGATACTAATAAAGAGAAGGAAGCACTTTCTAAGTATGAGGAAAAGCATGTGAAAAACATAGCAGATGGAAAGATAAGGATTAGAAAATGAGCTTGGCAACTTCCTGAATGACCATCATGCAGGTCAGGCTATATCTAAGTTTATAGTTTTCTATCCAGAAAACTGACTACTTGATGATAAATTTGACCATCCATAATAACTCTCCACAGCTTTGGCTATGATGATCTGTACTAATGAAATAACTGATCTTTGATGTAGAAAAGAATTTAAAAGCAACATTGTAATTTAAAGGGGTATTTAACTGGGTTTTTCCTAAGATAATACTTTTATTTATAACTACCTTTTGATCAGTTTAAGGATAAACAGAACATTTAAGAAACTTGATTGTAGCCTTACTCTAACTAATAATTTACTATTTGATTCAGACAAATTAAACTGTTTTGTTGTTGTTGTTGCTTACTAATCTCTAAGAATGAGTTTAATGCAATTAAATTCAGAATGTTTTTTTAATGATGTATTTCATCAAGTGTTTTCCAATCTCTTTTTTTGCACTTATGTAATCTGTAAATATGTTTTTCTAATAGTTCCCAAAGGGACATTCCTTTATATTTATTTGCAATTTACATAATAATAGGAATAGTGGAAATACAAAATATTCAGGTTGATATTCAAAGTTTGAAATTCACTAAGTTGTCTACTATGGAAATTTAATAATCTTATTTCATCAGTAAATTGATAGATGCCTAGAGTTTTTTTTTTCTAATTATCATTTAAATGGACAATTACAAATAATATCAATTTTGTAAATAGAGAAATATATAATGTCAGGCCATAGGCATAATTATGCTAAACAATTTAATATGTTGTCTTTATTTTTCTTTTTATACATAGTATATTTCACAATTGATTTTACATGGATTTATATTCAGAAAGACTGAAGTTCAAATATCTCTCAGCTGTATAACCTTAGGCTCAGTTTTCTTATATGTAAAATGGAAATAGTAATAGGTATAACACAAGATTGTTAAAATCATCAAAGTAAAAAACTTTTTAGACCTAAAAGCACTATACAAATGCAGGTTAGCATTACTTTCATTATCATTTTTGTCCTATCATCTCTAAGTAACAAGAACCACTATTGTACATCAGGTGGTTTTAAAATCTCATTTTCATGAAAGATGTATATAAATACAAAGTTACTTTCAAGTTTGAATAGATTAATACATTTTGATGATAGATTTAAATTGTAATGAATTTTTTCTAGAAAGTTGGAGATTAAAAAAAATAAAACTTTATTTTATTAAATGCCTCCTGTTTTTAAAGTAAGAGAATTTATAGGAGGCAGAGTCAAGAGGCAGAATAAAACAATGACTTGCCTGAGTTCTCTCCCAAACACCTTTAAATAATGATTCTAAACAAATTTTAGAGCATTAGAATCCACAAAAAAGATGAAGTGAAACAATTTCTAGCCTAAGACAACTGAGAAAGTAAGCAGGAAAGTCTGTCACGTTAGGATGAGAGTATAGCATAGTCTCATTAGAGATCTACCCAGCAAATTCCAGGCCCCATCAAACCAAAGTCAGCCTTTGGGCCTCTGAACTAGTGGCAACAGCAGGGTTTACAGACCTCTCAGTCCACAGACACTAAAGATGAGAGAAGGTCTGTAGGAAAGGTCTGTTGCACCAGAATGACAGTGGATTACAGTCCAGGTGCAGACCAGCCCAACACAGCCCCAGGCCCATAAAACCAGAAATCAGTCTTGGGAGCCACTAAATCAACGACAGTAGTGTTGGCAACTGTGGCAATGTCATCTAGAAGTCTCAATCCACAGATGGTAAGAGTGTTGAACAACTGCTCAAAAAGAGATCAGAAGGAATCTATTTGTTAGCACTAAAGTAGTATTCTACTGCTTTGTTCATACTCAGATCCAGGACATAGAACTGGCTCAAAATCTCAGGGTGAGGAAGAGTACTAGCACACTAGAATTTATAGGCACAATGGAGCAGGAACCATCCTCAAAGTTGTAGAGTAGAAGAGAAAAATATATATAAACATGTTCCAGGTTTATATAAAATACAAAATACAAATACAAAAGAACTTCATAAGAAAATCTTGGTGATATTGCTTACCATAAACAGCATGATATGATTTTTTTTTTTCCATTTGAAAAGAATAACTTGAGAATTTTAGCCAATCTCTAGTTTTCCTACCAGCCTCATATACATTTAGAATTTCTAACTTTATACACAAAACAACTAATTAATATCTTTGGTGCATTTTTTACTAGTAAAATTTAATAATATTTCTATATTTTTCCTATAATAATATTTTTAATTATAACTTTTTATTGACAGAACATATGCTCAGGTAATTTTTTTACATTATTGCTTACACTCACTTCTGTTCCGACTTTTCCCTTCCCTTCCTCCTTTCCCACTCCTAGATGGCAAGCAGTCTTATACATGTTAATTATGGTGTAGTATATCCTAGATACAATATATGTGTGCGGAACTGAACAGTTCTCTTATTGCACAGGAAGAGTTGGATTTTGAAGGTAAAAATAACCTGGGAAGAAAAACAAAAGTACAAACAGTTTATACTCATTTCCCAGTGTTTTTTTCTGGGTGTGGCTGATTCTGTCCATCATTGATCAATTGGAACTGTTTTAGAACTTCTCTTTTTCAAAGATATCCACTTCCATCAGAATATATCCTCACACAGTATTGTTATTGAAGTGTACAATGATCTCCTGGTTCTGCTGTTTCACTTAGCAGTTCATGGAAGACTCTCCAAGCCTCTCTGTATTCATCCTGTTGGTCATTTCTTACAGGACAATAATATTCCATAGCATTCATATACCACAATTTGTCCAACCATTCTCCAATTGATGGGCATCCATTTATTTTCCAGTTTCTAGCCACTATAAAAAGGGCTTCCACATATATTTTGGCACATACAGGTCCTTTTCCCTTCTTTAGTATTTCTTTGGGATATAAGCCCAGTAGTAGCACAGTTTGATAACTTTTGGGGCATAATTCCAGATTGCTCTCCAGATTGGTTAGATTCATTCACAACTCCACCAACAATGTATCAGTGTCCCAGTTTTCATGAATCCTCTCCTACATTCATCATTATTTGTTCCTGTCATCTTAGCCAATCTGACAGGTGTGTAGTGGTATCTCAGAGTTGTCTTAATTTGCATTTCTCTGATCAATAGTGATTTGGAACACTCTTTCATATGAGTGAAAATAGTTTCAATTTCATCATCTGAAAATTGTCTGTTCATATTATTTGACCATTTATCAATTGGAGAATAGCTTGATTTCTTATAACTTAGAGTCAGTTCTCTATATATTTTGGAAATGAGCCCTTTATCAGAACATTTAATTAAAAAATTCTTTTCCCAGTTTGTTGCTTCCCTTCTAATTTTGTTTGCATTAGTTCTGTTTGTACAAATGCTTTTTAATTTAATCAAAACTTTCTATTTTGTGATCAATAATGATCTCCAGTTATTTGGTCACAAATTCCTTCCTCCTCCACAAGTCTGAGAGTAAACTATCCTATGTTCCTCTAATTTATTTATGACCTCATTCTTTTTTTGATCTTATCTTGGTATGTGGTGTTAAGTGTGGGTCCATGCCTAATTTCTGCCATAATAATTTCCAGTTTTCCCAGCAGTTTTTGTCAAATAGTGAATTCTTATCTGAAAAGTTAGGATCTCTCGGTTTCTCAAGAAATAGATTGGTATAGTTATTTTCTCTTGTGAACTTAACCTATTCCATTGATCGACTAATCTATTTCTTAGCCAATATCAAATGGTTTTGGTAAATGCTGTTTTATAATATAGTTTTAGATCAGGTACAGCTAGGCCACCTTCACTGATTTTTTCCCATTAATTCTGTTGAAATTCTCGCTCTTTTGTTCTTCCATATGAATTTTGTTGTTATTTTTTCTAGGTCATTTAAACAGTTTCTTGAGAGTCTGATTGGTATGGCACTAAATAAATAGATTAGTTAGGGAGTGTTGTCATCTTTATTATACTTGCTCAGCCTATCCAAGAGCAATTAATATTTTTCCAATTATTTAAATCTAACTTTATTTGTGTGGAAAGTGTTTTGTAGTTTTGCTCATATAATTACTTACTTTCCTTTGGTAGATAGATTCCCAAATATTTTATACTATTTACAGTTATTTTGAATGGAATTTCTCTTTGTATCTCTTGCTGTTGGATTTTGTTGGTGATGTGTAAAAATGCTGAGGATTTATGTGGATTTATTTTGTATCTTGCAACTTTGCTAAAGTTATGAATTATTTCTAATAGCTTTTTCACAGAGTCTTTGGGGTTCTCTAAGTATACTATCATATCATCTGCAAAGAGTCATAGTTTGGTTTCCTCATGACCTACTCTAATTCCTTTAATCTCTTTTTTGCCTCATTCTGAGGCTAGCATTTCTAATACAATATAGAATAATAATCGTTATAGTGGGCAAACTTGTTTCACTCCTGATCTTACTGGAAAAAGTTCTCATTTTTTCCCATTACATATGATGCTTACTGAAGGTTTTAAATATATCCTCCTGATTATTTTAAGGAAAAGCCCATTTATTCCTATCCTCTCTAGTGTTTTTATTAGGAATGGGTGTTGGATTTTATCAAATGCTTTTTTTTTTGCATCTATTGAGATGATCATATGTTTTTTTTTTGTTAATTTGGTTATTGATATAGTAATTTATGCTAATAGTTTTCCTAATATTGAACCAGCCCTGCATTCCAGGTATAAATCCTAATTGGTCATAGTGTGCTGGGCATGATTTTCTGTAATCTTTTTGCTAATATTTTATTTAAGATTTTAGCATCAATATTCATTAGGGAGATTGGTCTATAATTTTTGAGGATTTTTTCTTAGGGAGTTGGATAATAGCTTGTTCTATTTCTTTTTCTAAAATGGGATGTTTATTTATTTTTTGTTTTTAAATTGTTTTTATTAATTTTATAATTATGATTTTTTGACAGTACATATGCATGGGTAATGTTTACATTATCCCTTGTACTCACTTCTGTTCCGAATTTTCCTCTCCTTCCCTCCACCTCTTCCCTAGATGGCAAGCAATCCCATACATGTTAAACATGTTATACGATATCTTATATACAATATATGTTTGCAGAACCGAATTTCTTGTTGCACAGGAAGAATTAGATTCAGAAGGTAAAAATAACCTGGGAAGAAAGACAAGAATGCAAATAGTTTACACTCATTTCCCAGTGTTCCTTCTCTAGGAGTAGCTGATTCTGTCCATCATTGATCAATTGGGACTGAATTAGATCTTCTCTTTGTTGAAGATAACCACTTCCATCAGAATAAATCCTCATAAAGTATTGTTGTTGAAGTGTATAATGATCTCCTGATTCTGTTCATTTTACTCAACATCAGTTCACGTAAGTCTCTCCAAACCTCTCTGTATTAATCCTGCTGGTCATTTCTTACAGAATAATAATATTCCATAGCATTCATATACCATAATTTACCCAACCATTCTCCAATTGATGGGCATCCATTCATTTTCCAGTTTCTAGCCACTACAAAAAGGGCTGCCACAAACATTTTGGCACATACAGGTCCCTTTCCCTTCTTTAATATTTCTTTGGGATATAAGCCCAGTAGTTGCATTGCTGGACCACAGGGCATGCACAGTTTGATAACTTTTGGGGCATAATTCCAGATTGCTCTCTAGAATGGTTGGATTCTTTCACAACTCCACCAACAATGCATCAGTGTCCCAGTTTTCCCACAGTCCCTCCAAGATTCATCATCATTATTTTTTCCTCTCATCTTAACCAATCTGACAGGTATGTAGTGGTTTCTCAGAGTTGTCTTAATTTGCATTTCTCTGATCACTGGTGATTTGCAACACTCTTTCATATGGGTGGAAATAGTTTCAATTTCACCATTTGAAAATTGTCTGTTCATATCCTTTGACTATCAATTGGAGAATGGCTTGATTTGTTATAAATTAGAGTCAGTTCTCTATATATTTTGGAAATGAGGCTTTTATCAGAATCTTCAACTATAAAAATATTTTCCCAATTTGTTACTTCCTTTCTAATCTTGTTTGCATTAGTTTTGTTTGTAAAAAAGCTTTTTAATTTGATGTAATCAAATTAGTTATAGTCTTCACCCCCTGTGTTTTTAGCTTCTCTGATTGTCTACTGGCTTGCTGCCAGAGCAAAGTAGCCAAAGGTATGTTAAATCTCTCTCCACAGAAATGGCTGAGATCACACCCCCACCCCCTCAGGTTTGCTCCACTGTGAGCTGCCTGCCTTACTCTGCTGTGCTGCAATTGCTGCCTGTCTTCAGTTGGTGTCTGATCTACAACCGTCCCCACCTTCAAGCAAAAATAGACCTTTTCTGGCGACTTTTGAGGACATCTTCTCTTGGTAATTTTTTTTTCAGTGGAGCACTAATTCCAAGGTGTCATGAGATAAATTATTCTGAGAGAAAACGCAAATCTTAAGCAGATGTGTCCATGCTCTCTTCCATCTTGGCCAGAAGTCCCCTCGTATAATAATCTTAAAAACATCATAAAAACAGGATGGAAATGGATCTAGCAATCATCTACTACAATGTCTAGTTATATAGATACACAAACTGAAGCCAAAGGAAAATAAATATCTATGGTCACAGAGTTTGTAACAATCAAAAATGGAATTTGAAATCAGTTTCTTTTGACACTATATTCAGTGCTCTATTTCTTATGGCACACAGCTTCTCAATTATAATTTGAAGATAAGAGGAGATGGGAAGATATAAATTTAGAATATAATGTGATTTCAAAGGTACTCTTTCATCTCTAAGACCATATATGATCCAATAATTTAACTCTGGTTTGGTAAAGTAAGCTTGTACTATATTCTCTGAAAATTACAAATGTAAAGTTATCATTTAGTATGCAAATATATTTTGAGAAATTTAGTAAGCCCCACTTGTTTACCATTCTGCTAAAAGACCAACAAAATAAAATTGAAATGAACCCATAGATAGTATTTTTGTTATAGATTTTAACTTAAAATGGAATTTATTGAATTTAGGAAAAAAAGATCTTTTATCAGAAAGAAATCACATTGCAGATTTTAGCTATGCTATCTCCTTTTCTATGTTCTCATGTTACTCTGAAATATTACCAAGTATTCAAACCATTAGCTCAAATCCCACTTATTATATTTTTCCAAACACAATTTTTCTATATAATGACATGAGTATAAATAATTCAATGAAAACAAAGTACCAAAATAAATTAAGTATATTAAATTTAATAGCCATCTTTTTCCTGTATTTCTTGAATAGTGTGTGTCTCAGCTCTTTATTAATCTTTTTTTTTTCCTTCATGCCACTTCAAGAATAGCATGGATCAAGTGATCCACAACATAATTTAGTTTGGGATCCAAAGACAGCCTAGAGAGCCATCTGACCTTAATCTTATCAGGTAACTTTTTAGTTATAGAAGCTATTGTTGACTTCTTTTGAAAAAAGAATTTTGGGATCATTACAGAGAACACCAATGCACCTTAGCAAGGGAATCAACTGATGGCCAGAGCTGACAACACAGATGCCATTTTTTCTCACTTCTATAAAGCTACATTCTGTCTTTACTAATTCAATGTCTCCTTCTTCATAAGACTTCTTTAAAGCTTATTAAAATGCATAGACTTCTAGATAATGTAGTTCTCATAGATATCATGATATCCATCATGGAGAAATAAGGCAGAGAAAAGCAAATGGAAGTTTAAGCTCAAGGGACATAACAACTATTAAATTATGTAATGTTGTTAAGACTTATTTGATCCCTCTTTTGAATCTTTCTTTCTCTTAAAATGATTTCTAAGTGATGGTGTCTTTGAAAATGACACTGAGTAAATACTTTTCATGCTAGCTACAAAGTGTAATAAAAAGTTGCTTTGATGTTGGAGTTAAATAGAACTTAAATAGAATTATCTTTGACTTTCAATAACTGGGTAATGAAATTGTCTATATATATGTGTATGTATATACATATATATATACAATTGTATTATATATAATATATATATATAACTAAATACATTTGTAATTTTAAAATGAGACAATATATAAAAAAAAGATTAAAAGACTCAATAAATATTAGATGATAATAATGAGAAATATTTCTTTGTCCAGACCTAGTAGGCTACTTGCTAATCTCTGTTCACGTACAGGACACACTGCTATAGACTTTCCTCCCTTTTGCCACTTAAAGCTCTAAGAAGAATATATATTCAATATTCTTGTTCCTAAAAAGTTTGCCAAAATGAAACAATTGTTCTATCAATCTATTCACTATTTCTTTTACTTATCAGACCAAACCAAACATTAGTGGCCCAGTCAGTATCCTATTTGTTATTTTCATTTAAAAATATAAACTCCTTGAAAGTTGGGTTGGGAATATTTCTTTTTTTTTTTTTTGCATCTCTAAAGCAGTGGTGGTGCAGTGGGATCTGGAATTAGGAAGGCTCATCTTCTGATTGAAATCTGGTCCCAGACATTAGTTGTGTGATGCTGAGAAAGTCACTTATCCCACTTTGTCTCTATTTTCTCATTTGTGAGATGACTGAAGAAGGAAATGTCAAACCACTCCTATATCTTTGCCAAGAAAATCCCAAGTGTTGTTAAGAAGAGTTGAATGTGACTAAAATATAACAATAGCATCCATTGCTTAGTAAAGTGCCTGGTATATAATAAATGCCTTAATTTTTTTCTATTTTTTCCATTTGGATGTTCCATATCCAAAATATATTTTTTCTATTTATTCACTCATTTTCATTCCATACATAAAATTTAAATTTGTTGCCTGTCCCTGTGATGTCAGAAGTAGCTTTCTGGGATATCTTGGGACAAGCCCTGGTCTTCAGTGGAGGAATAAAGGAGGCAAGAGAGCCACCAGGATGGTCAAAGATAGAGTGTCTCTATTTTTAGGCCTCTTAGCCCTTAAATACCTAAGTATGATTACACCATTGCAGCACACTAAATATGTGTGAACTAGAGAACTATTACATTACTGTACTAAGTGCAAAGTATATATTAACTAGAGAACCATAATCTCATCAATCACACAGAATAAACACCCTGCAATAAGTATCTTTGCTTCAAGTGTACTTTTCTCAGAGTTCCCCAATATCTGTGATCTTCTTCACCTCCCCATGAGGAATGTCAATTGGTTGTAAATTAAAAAAAAAAAAAAAAGCATGGTACACTATGCCCTTCAAGAAAATTGTCAAATTGTCATTACTGTTGGTACCATGGGAGTAGAGCATAATATGTTCTTGTTTATTAAAAATTTCCTTAGAAAAAGTTATTTTTAATAAATAAATTATGATTTCACCTCACAGAATACAGCATAAGTCAGCTGCTGTGGTCTTGCTTGGACAAGTTAATATGAAAATCCACCCAAAAATCTCTTCACATAATTGTTACAATATTTCTTAATAGTTACTTTGACAACTATTTTGAAAAAAAGTACTTGATTCATTAGATATTTTCTGGCTGCATCTTAACATTGGGGCATTGTAAACTCTATGGAAAAGAGACAGTGAATACATGATGTTATATCTATGTTCAAGATAATGTGTTGTAAATGCCAACATGAGTTGAGGAAAGTACTTAAAGTAAATGATTTATCCTAATGATGACATAATTTGAGTTCTGTTTATAGCATTGTATGTGCTTTGACTTTAACAATCTGTCAGATAGATAGAAAATCAATTTGTAATCACTTACCCAAATTTGCTAAAGCAGAAAGAACGTATCTATACAGAAATTTTTGGAGACAGCTAATCAAAGAGACACCTCATTGTTAGATGAGGTAAGCTAGAATGAAGTAAGCTAGAGAAAGAACTCTAAATTTGATTTTTAAAAGTAGATAGGACACCTGACTGAGAAATGTCAACAGCATGAAATTATCGCCAATAGAATTATTGACATATAGACACATACAGAGATGATGCAATGAGGACACAGAAATGAGTGCTTTGCCTTTAATGAAATGCCTACATCAATATATCTTAATGAAGATGGACTACTAAATCCATTTTACAGAATTATTAAAAATTTCTGGGGGTGTGGTCAAGATGGCAGAGAGTAGACAGGTTTTTCTCTCACTTCTTCCTGGCTTCCCTCAGAATTAAAACCAGATTCTGGCCCAATTTTAGATTGATAGAACCCACAAATATTTGGAGTATAACACATTTTCAGTAGAAGATATTTTGGAAAACATTCCGGAAAGATCTGTTTCAATTGGGCAAGTGGGGGAGGCTACTCAGGACAGGCACAGCTAAGAAAGACCAAGGGAGGAGAGGCCTCCTCACTCCCTGGGAATCTATTGGGAGGTGCTTACCAAAATATAGCAGTGTGGGATATTTGTTCCAAAATGGACCAACAGACTAGGTGTGACACCTCCAACCTAAAGACAGAACCCGAATAGTGAGCCCCTAAAACATAGTATAAGAAGCCAACCTTGGCCACACACACCAAGCATGGGAAGGGAGCTGGCAGCCCTAACCCCAGGGTAGCATAAGGCCACTACTGTCTATAGAGAAAGTTTGGGAAAATCTCCCATTTGTCCTAAGAGCAAAGGGTGATATGAGCTGCTCTCCAATTCAAAAGGCTCTCTGGGAAGAATTCAAAAAGGATCTTAAAAGAGAGTAATAAGAAAAAGGGAGAAAGGAAATGAGAGCTTTGGAAAAGGAACATAGAAATTGTCTGAAGAAAATCATTCCTTAAAAATAGGTTTGTCTAAATGGGAAAAGAAAACAACTCCTTGAAAAACAGAATTTGTGAAATGGAAGCAGAGAGTAATTCTCTAAAAATAGAATGGTTAAATGGAAAAAAATCCAAAAAAAAAATGTAAATGGGGGTTAAAAAGCTAATTAAAGACAATAATTCACTATAGATTGAACAAATGTAAGTGAATAATGCACTGAGACATCAAGAATTTAATTAAATTAATCTTCATTAGTGGTGAGTTCACCCTTTTCATTTTCAAGACTAACAATTTGCTTTTTCTCTTTCCTTTTTTTAATCAGGTTTACTTAGGGTTTGTCTATTTTGTTGGTTTTTTCATAGAACTAACTCTTAGTTTTATTAACTAATTCAATAATATTTTTACTTTCAATTTTATTAATCTCAACTATTATTTTTTGAATTTTGAGTTTTGTGTTTGTCTGGGGGTTTTTAATTTGTTCCTTTTCTAGCAATTTGAGTTGTAAGCCCAATTCATTGGCCCTCTCTTTCTCTATTTTATGCAAGTAGGCCTCTAGAGATATAAAACTTCCCCTTATTACTGCTTTGGCTGTATCCCATACATTTTGGTATGATGTCTCATTATTGTCATTCTCTTGGGTGAAGTTATTAATTATGTCTATGATTTGCTGTTTTACCCAATCATTCTTTAGTATAAGATTATTTAGTTTCCAATTATTTTTGGTCTATTTTCCCCTGGCTTTTTATTAAATGTAATTTTGATTGCATTGTGGTCTGAAAAGGATGCATTTACTATTTCTGCCTTACTGCATTTGAGTTTGAGATTTTTATGCCCTAGTATATGATCAATTTTTGTATAGGTTCCATGAACTGCTGAGAAGAAAGTATACTCCTTTCTGTCTCCATTTAGCTTTTGCCAAAGATCTATCATATCAAACTTTTCTAGTATTCTATTTACCTCTTTGACTTCTTTCTTATTTATTTTGTGGTTTGATTTATCTAATTCTGAGAGTGCAAGGTTGAGATCTCCCACTATTATAGTTTTGCTATCTATTTCTTCTTGCAGCTCTCTTAATTTCTCTTTTAAGAATTTAGATGCTGCACCCCTTGGTGCATATAGGTTTAATATTGATACTGCTTCATTATCTATGCTACCCTTTAGCAGGATATAATGCCCTTCCTTATCTCTTTTAATTAGATCAATTTTTGTTTTTGCTTGATCTGAGATGAGGATGGCTACTCCTGCTTTTTTGGTTTTGCCTGAAGCATAATAGATTCTGCTCCACCCTTTTACTTTTAGTTTGAATGTCTCACCCTGTTTCAGGTGTGTTTCCTGTAAACAGCATATAGTAGGATTCTGACTTTTAATCCAGTCTGCTAATCACTTCCTCTTTATGAGGCAGTTTGCCCCATTCACATTTATGGTTAGAATAACTAATTCTATATTGCTTGCCATCTTATTAACCCCTGCTTAAGCTTTTCCCCTTTCCTTCCCTCTTACCCCCCTACCCAGTATTAAAGTTGTGAACACCACTTGCTTTTCACAGCCCTCCCTTTTTAGGATCCCTCCACTACCTTAAAGTTCCTCCCCTTATTTTACCCCTTTTCCTCGAAATTTCTGTATTCCCTTCCCCTTAGCTTACTCCTTCCCTTTCACTTTTCAATGAAATGGAAGAAGTTTCACCATAAATCAAATATGTCTATTGATACACACTATGTTCCCCTCCTTTCTTTCTCTCAGATATCATAGGTTACCTTTGCCTCTTCATGAGATTTAGTACCACCACCTTACACTTTTTTATGATACAATTTCCTTTCCACCTCTAGTTTCTAGGACAAATTATACATGTGCTCTTTACATATTTTTTTGGCAGAAGTTTAGTTCTCAAGATTTTTTTTTTACCTTTTTAGAAATATTTGAAGATCAAACCTTTTATGTAGGTCTGGTTTTTTCATCAAGAATAGATGGAATTCATTTATTTCGCTAAATGTCCATCTTCTTCCCTGGAAAACGATGCTCATTCTTGCTGGGTAAGTTATTCTTGGCTGCATACCAAGTTCCTTAGCCTTTCGGAATATCATATTCCAGGCCCTTCGTTCTTTTAATGTAGATGCTGCTAGATCCTGGGTTATCCTTATTGTGGCTCCTCCATATCTGAATTGATTTTTTCTAGAAGCTTCCAATTTTTTTTTTCCTTTGTCTGATGGTTCTTGAACTTGGCCACTATATTTCTTGGCGTTTTGATTTTAGGGTCCCTTTCAGTAGGTGATCAATGAATTTTTTCAATGTCTATTTTACCCTCTGTTTCCAGAATGTCTGGGCAGTTCTCTTTGCTAATTTCCTCGAAAATGGTGTCCAAGCTCTTTTTTTCCTCCCATTTTTCAGGGAGTCCGATTATTCTCAAATTGTCTCTCCTGTATCTGTTTTCCAGGTCTGTTGTCTTTCTGGTAAGGTACTTGACATTCTTTTCAATTGTTTCATTTCTCTGGTTTTGCTTGACTACCTCTTGGTTTCTCCTTGAGTCATTCATTTCTACTTGTCCGAGTCTAATTTTCAATGATGTATTTTCTTCACTCACTTTTTTTATATCTTTTTGTAATTGTGCAATTATGTTTTTATCTTCTATGGAATTTTTTTTCCATTTTATCCATTTTATTTTTTAGAGAGCTGATTTCTTTATCCAGCTCACTTATCCTGTTTTCTTTGGAGTTGTTTGCCTTTTCTAATTCACTGATTTTTTTTCTCAATGATTTGTTTTCTTTATCCACTCTGTCTTTAAATGCGTGGAATGACTTCTCCAGGCTCTCTTGCCAAGCTTCCCTTTCCTTTTCCCATTTCTCTTCTAGCTCTCTTATGAGAGCCTTTTTGATTTCCTCTATGAGATTCTTTTGTATTGAGGAGCAGCTCATATCCCCCTTAGGGGATTCCTCTGGGGACAGTCTCTTTTTAGTCTCCTCAGTATTTGAAGTCTGCTCTCTCTCAATACAGAAACTGTCAATGGTTAGAGTCCTTTTGAATTTTTTGTTCATTTTGTCAAGAGCAGAATGGAAGAAAACAAACTGACAAGAGAAACAATTGGTCTGTTTTGGGGGGGATGGAGCTGGATGGTGTTAATGGGCTTCCTCTACAGACTGGGGGTAGGGCAGCAGAGAGCCACTAACAGAACAGGGATGGCTGCACTGAGTCTGTGCTCTGAGGCTCTGAGAATGCTTGGAGGCTCTGAGAATGTGCTGAGTCACTCCAGGTGGGGGTTTGGGGGTGGCTGGATTCCGAGAGACGCTAACTTTCCAGGGTTTTAATCCTCACCTCTGGTGTTTACACCCTCTCAGCTGCTCCTGGCTTGCTGCCAAGATGGAGTATCCACAGTGGGGTAAAAGCCTTTTCCCAGACACAGCAGAGATAGTATCCCTCCCCCTCGGGTCTGAGCTGTGTGAGCTGCCTGTCGCGCTCTGGCTTGCCTGCCCTCAATCTGTGCCCAGTCTGTTCAACCCTCCCCCAAGCAAACACAGACCTTTTTCTGGTGAATTTCAAGGATGTCATCTCTTGGTGATTATTTGTGGTTTTCTTTTCTGGACAAGCATTAACTCTGAGGCTTGTCATGAAGTAAGTTCTGAGAGTAAATGCAGAGCTCAAACAGCTGTCTGCCTCCACACTGCCATCTTGGCCGGAAGTCCACTAATTTTGTTTTTCAATAATTTGATTTCTTTATCCACTCTGTCTTTAAATGTATGGGATGACTTCTCCAGACTCTCTTGCCAAGCTTCCCTTTCCTTTTCCCATTTCTCTTCTAGCTCTCTTGTGAGAACCTTTTTGATTTCCTCTATAAAAGTCTTATGTATTGAGGAGCAGATCATTTCCCGCTTAGGGGATTCCTCTGGAGACTATCTGCTTTTAGTCTCCTCAGTGTTTGAAGTCTGCTCTCTCTCCATACAGAAGCTGTTGATGGTTACAGCCCTTTTAAATTTTTTGTTCATTTTGTCAGAGTGTGAGTCAAAGAAAACAAATTGACAAGAGAAACAATTGGTCTGTTGGGGGGTGATTTGGCTGGATGGTAATACCGAGCTATCTCTACACACTGCAGGAGACAGCAGCAAGGCACTAACAGGACAGCGATGGCTGTGCTCAATCTGCACTCTGAGGCTCTAAGAATGTGCTGAGTCACTCCAGGTGGAGGTGGGGGTGGCCGGGTCCCAAGAGATGCTAGCTTTCTGGGGTTTTATTCTTCACCTCCAGTTTTTACACCCTCTCTGCTGCTCCTGGCTTGCTGCCAAGATGGAATATCCACACTGGGGTAAAAGTCTTTTCCCAGAAATGGAAGAGATCGCGCCCCTCCCCACTCTGGTCTGAACTGTGTGAGATGCCTCTCTCGCTCTTGCTGCCTGCCCTGAGTCTGTGCCCAGTCTGTTTGTCCTCTCCCCCAAGCAAACACTGACCTTCTCTGGCAGATTTCAAGGATGTCTTCTATTGGTCATTATTTGTGGGTTTCTTTTCCATTCAAGCATTAATTCCAAGGCTTGTCATGAAGTAAGTTCTGAGAGAAAATGCGGACCTCAAGCAGCTGTCTGCCTCCACGCCACCATCTTGGCCAGAAGTCTCCATATTATCCAATCTGAGATGTTTGAGGTGTTATCTTACAGTTGCTTTAATTTGACTTTTTAAAATCAAGAATGATTTAAAGTATTTTTTCATATGATCATATATGGCTTTAATTTCACCATCTGAAAATTATTTGTTTTTATCCTTTAACATTTATCAATTGTAGAATAAGTTGTATTCTTATAAATTTGACACAATTCTTTATATATATATTTCTTTATCAGAAACACTGGTCATGAAGGTTTTTCCTAGCTTTGCATCTCAATTTTAATCTTTTTTTTCTGTTGACTTTATTTGTGTAAAAACTTTTTTAATTAAATATAATCAAAGTTGTTTATTTTGCCATTCATAATGTTCTCTAGTTTTTTTGGTTATAAATTCTTCCCTTCTCAAATTACAATTTTATAATTTTCCAGTTTTCTTAGCAATTCTTTTCAAATTATGAGTTCTTATTCCAGAAGCTGGAGTTTGAGTTTTTATCAAATAATAGATTTTTATAGGCCTTTATTATTGTATTGTGTGTATCTAATCTATTCCACTAATCCACCACTCTGTTTATTAGCCAGTACCAAATGATTTTGATGGCTGTTGCTTTATAATATAGTTTTAGGTTTGGTACTGCTAAATCATCTTTTTTGTATTAATTCCCTTGATATTCCTGATATTTTATTCTTCCAAATGAGTTTTTATTATTTTTTCTAGTTATGTAAAATAATTTTGACAGTTTGATTGATATGATGCTGTTCAAGTAGATTAATTTAGGTAGAATTGTCATTTTTTTTTTTATTACATTAGCTTGGTCTACCCATAAGCAATTTATATTTTTCCAGTTGTTTAGATCTGATTTTATTTGTGTAAGAAGTGTTTTGTAATTGTGTTCATATAGTTCTTGGTTTTTTCTTTGAAGGTAGACCCCCCCATAATATTTTATTTTACCTATAATTATTTTAAATGGAATTTCTATAGCTTTTACTGTTAGATTTTGTCAGTCATATATTGAAATACTAATGATTTGTACAGTTATATTTTCTATCCTATAAACTTTGCTAAAGCTGTGAATTGTTTCAAATATCTTTTTGGATGATTTTCTAGAATTATCTAAACATATTATCATATCATCTTCACCATTGCCTATTATAATTAATTTTTTCCCTTTTCTTATTGCTAAAGCTAACATTTCTAGTAAAATGTTTAATAATAGTGATGATAATGGACATCTTTGCTTGACTAGTTTCCACTTCAATTTGAATTTGAAATCAAAGACCTAGGGAGGTATGAGAAAACTTATTCAGGGTCATAGAGCCAATATATATCAATATATATCAGAGGCAGGATTGAGATGAAGTATTTCTTGACTCAAGATCAGCTGTCTATTACACATCATAGTTGTAAGTTTCTTTCAAATAGTCAGGATATAATATAAATAAAAACTTTTGCTATTCCATATATTGCTGATAAAATTAGAAATCTCTTTAATAAATCAGTATTTGTTAAGCATTTTCTATGCTTCTAGCAATATATTGGATATTAATGAAAGAAAGACAAAAATAAAATACCCCTTACTTTCCATAGACTTACCTTCTATCTTGAAAGATATCAAGAACATACATTCATATATAAATATATTTGAATTCAATTAAAATGAAAAATGAATACTGGATAGTTTTTGAAGAAAGATATTTGCAGTTCAATGGAGCAGGAAAGGGCTTGTATAGAAAGGTATCTTTTGAGCTGTTTTTTTTTTTTTTTTTTTTTTGAGGCAATTGGGGTTAAATGACTTACCCAGGGTCACACAGCTAGGAAGTGTCAAGTTTCTGGGGCCAGATTTGAACTTAAGTCCTCCTGACTTCAGGGCTGATACTTTATTGAGCTGATATCTTAAAGAATTTTAAAATTCTAAAAGGTAGAGCAGAAGAGTGAGAATATTTCAGTTATGGAAGACAGTGTTTGAAAAGATAAATCTATAGAAGGAATATCTTGCTTATAACATAGCAAGAAGTCCAGTTTATTTAGACCATTCAGTGTGTGCTGGGAATTGATGCATAGTATTCTAGGAAGGACATTTGGATTCTGATTGTGTAGATCTTTAAATGACAAAAAGAGAGCATTATGTTTGATCTCAAAATTAATAGAGAACCATTTTAGTTTACTAAGCAGGTGAGTGACATGGTCAGATTTGTACTTTAGGAAAATCACTTTGTCAGCATTGGTGAATTGATAGAAACAGAAGAGTTAAGAGTCAGGTAGATAAATTAGGAATCTAAGGAGCAATTGAGAATAGAGGTGGAGAGAATTTTGACAACTGAGGTGGATGTATGAATTGAGAGAAAAAATTCAGAGGCTGGAAAAGAAGATTAAGCAAGATTTGACATTTTATTAGGGAAGCTAAATTGTTGGATATTGTACAAAATCTTAGGCAGGAAGACGAGTTCAATAAAACTTGACCTTGAGTTTCAGCCTCCAAATTTTACTAACAGTCTTACCCTGAGCAAATAACTTTATTCTGCCTCAATTTCTTTATCTGTGAAATGAACTGGTAATGGAAATGGCAAATGGCTCTAGTATCTTTCCAAGAAAATCCCAAATTGGTCAACAGCGTTATACATGGCTAAAATGACTCGACATAAACAATACAATTATTGGGGTGATGGAGAATGAGAAATCAAAAATCACTTTGAGCTAATTCCCCTTATTGATTGGATGGATTGAGGTTCTCTCAACAGGAAAAGAGAAGTTCAGAAGTGGGGTGGGCTTTGAGGGGTTCAGAAGAGAGGTAAATTAATAATTATTGTTTTAGACATTTTCATTTTGTGATAGTTATTTAACAACTAGTTAGAACTATGTAATTGGCAATTGGTGATGTATAACTGGTACTTTGGGAAGAACGTAAGATTGGATATATAAATGTGAATTTTATCTGCATGAATAAAATTGTTGAAATACATAGAATCTACTAAGGTCATAAAAAAGTATAAAGGAAAAGCAAAAAAAATCCTATTAGAGAGGTTTGGAATGGGCAATTGGTAATGTTCAGTAAAACAAACTGACAAGCCACAGTCAGAAAGCAAGGAAGCTGTATTAAAAATTAAGGAAAAAATTATCTTGGTCATTGAGAAAAGGCAATTAGATTTGGCATTAGAAAAATCTATGATGACTTTGGAAGAGGCAATTTCACTTAAATGATGATGTTGGAGACAAGATTGCTAGTTGCTGAGAAGTGAAAAAGAAATGGGAATTTATACATGGAGAGCTTTTTTCATTTTCTCTAGTTTGTATTTTCTAAATGAAGAAAGATATAAGGAAATAATTGAGGTGAGGATAGGCTCAAGTTATAGATCACTCAATTTTAAGAGGGTGTCAGAAGGTTGGTATGTGAATATATTGCCAGTGGGCTGTAAATTAGCCCATTGCTTTTGATATCAATTTGAAATTATAGAATGAAAGTTACAAAAATCTCCACATCCTTTATTTTAGCAATTATATAACCTGGAAAGGTTAAAGACAGGAAAACAGTATAATAGATTCCAACATAATCATATCACCACTGTTCATAGTACCAAAGAATTTGTGGGGGGAAAAGATGGCTATCTGTTGGCTGGGATAGGTGAAAAACCTTTGATAAAATGAAAGTAGTGAAATATTATTATGAAATTTTAAAAATGCTAAAAATAAAGAATTTGGAGAAATGTGATGATGTATATCAAGTGAGGCAGTGAAGCAAATAGAATTAACATAAAATTATGGATATCTTTTAAAAATACAATGAATATTTTAAAGAGATTGATGAAACATTTGTTTTTCCTCATAGTTCTGAAAAGAAAATAATAGGAAAAAAAACTCAATTGTCACTGTATCAGATATTTTTATTGAATTGTTTTTCTTTGCTACAAGGATGGGATGAACTTAGAGTAAATGAAAATGGTAGATGTCTTTCCAGAAATAACTTTGGTAGAAAGGGAACAAAAATAAACAAAAATCTCTAGTAAAACTTACTGTGGAAAACAAATATAAGATAACAAAACCCTAGCAGGTTTTTGTGTGTGTGTGTGTGTGTTATGAAAAAAAATAAAATAAAAAGCCTTCAAAGGTTTTATAATATATTCTTTGATTTCTTAGTTCTGAATTATTTAAATAAATATAATTTTTCAAATGTACTTTAAACATTTGGTTTGCCAATTATTGGAACTAATTGATTTAATTTTTTGTAATGTCTATATATGTCTACAAAAATACTCAAGAAAAACCACCATGACATGTTAATTATCTGAACTGCACACTTATGGCAACATTAATTATTTGGATCACAGTGGTCATAGTCAATGAGCAATAGGTCACTGAAGGGCCCCCAAATAGCTAATTATCTAAAATGATCAGTAGTTTCATTTATATTAGTGAAGGAGTCACAATGAAATGTAAATTAACTTATAAGTGTGTCTGGGGTGATATAATTGATGGCAAACATTATATATTGCAATAGCCCTCTGGTTAAAATTATGTTTATAGTTGTTTCTACCTCTATGTTTGTACTATTTGTAGAAGTTTGAATATAGACGTAGATGTAAATATACAGAAATAAATCAATTATATTATCTATATTATATAATGTCACATATTATATTGTAATAACATATATATATATGCATATATATAGAGAGAGAGAGAGAGAGAGAATACTCATAATTTAAAGAAAGGTTTAAATTTAATTCATTATGCTTTTGCTAAAGGATTTAGAGATTTAAATGAAGTAGATTTCTATCAAGAGTAATTTAAAATGTATTAACTTTAACAACTGATGGATTAACTTTCAATTATCTCAAAAGTTCACCAATATGGAATAATTTATTTTCTAATAACAAAGTTTCAGCTTATATAAGCAAACAAAATAGTAATGGCCCAAAAATATTTTCAGAAATTAAATATATTCAGAAAATTTTTATCAGCTTGATCATCATGAAATAAAATCAATCCTAGGTATTTGCTTCAAGATACTATATAGTTCCAGAAGAAAATTCAATGATTCGGTATTTTATGTTGGCTTAAAAATCACTAGAATGGGGTCACCAGCAAAATTCACTAATTAGCATGGGTATTTCCTATTTTAATACTTGAGGCATATAAAATGTCTATGACTTTTTGTGTGAAGAAAAACATTTTTTGTGTTTTATTCACTATGGTAACTCACTTCATATACACAAAGAGAATTAACATTCTGTACACCTCTATAGTACAAAACTTAAATAAAAATATTGAAGTTACATGGGGTCATTTCTTGGATAAACCCAAAGAAAAATTTGCACAGACAACAAAATAAGTTGCCTTCTGAGTTTTGGGGGTTCAAGCCATGAAAATGTTCCAGATGTCAGAGGCCCATTTTTATTAGTAATGTAAAGAGGAATTTATATCGTGTTTGTTGTACAAATCTGTTGACCTGTAAAGATATATACAGGTTTTCCTTATACTACATGTGAAAAATATGGATGGATGGATGTATATACATGTATACACACACACACACACACACACACACACACACACACACACACACACACATATATATATATATATATATATGTATGTATATATGTATATGTATGTATGTATATTTTTTATACATTCTTTATGCCTACATCATGAACCCATTTTGACTTTATCTTGATTCAATGCCTAGTTTCTGATATAATAGTTTCCAATTTTCCCAGGAGTTTTTGTCCCAGGAGCTGGGATTTTGGCTTTTTCAAACACTAAATTGTTACAGTTATTGACCATTTTGTTCTTTAAACCTAATCTACTCCACTGATCCACTAGTCTATTTCTTAGCCAGTACCAAATGGTTTTGATGAGCTCTGCTTTGCTTTAGAATATAGTTTTAGATCCAGTACAGCTAGGCCACCTTAATTTTATTTTTTTTTCCATTAATTCACTTGAAATTCTTGACCTTTTTTTTTTTTCTTTCAGATGAATTTTGTTATTTTTTTCTAGGTCAGTAAAATAGTTTCTTAGGAGTTTTAGTGGTACAGCACTAAAGAAATAGATTAGTTTAGGTATTAAATTCATCTTTATTATGTTCACTTGACCTATTCAAGAGCATTTGATATTTTTTCCAATTTTTTAGATCTGACTTGATTTGTGTGGAAATTGTTTTGTAGTTTTGCTCACATAGTTCCTGATTTTCCCTTTGAAGATAGATTCCCAAATATTTTCTACTATCAACAGTTGCTTTAAAGTGAATTTATTTTTGTATCTCTAACTGTTGGATCTTGTTAGTGATATATAAAAATGCTGATGATTTATGTGGATTTATTTTGTATCCTGCATCTTTGCTAAAGTTATGGATCATTTCTAATAGCTTTTTTAGTTGATTCTCTAGGGTTCTCTAAATATACCATCTTATCATCTGCAAAGAGTGATAATTTGCTTTCCTCATGACCCTTTATTTTCTTTTTCTTCTCATATTGCTAAAGCTAGCAAGTCTTCTACAATGCTGAAAAGTAATTTTTAGAGTGGGCAAACTTGTTTCACCCCTAATCTTACTGGGAATGGTTCCAGTTTATACCTCCTGCATATGATGTTTAGTGATGGTTTTAAATAGATGCTACATACTATTTTAAGGAAAAGTCCATTTATTCCTATATTCTAGTGTTTTTACTAAGAATGAGTATTGGATTTTATCAAATGCTTTTTCTGCATCTAATGAGATAATTATATATTTTTGTCAATTTGGTTATTGATATAGTCAATTATGTTAATAGTTTTCCTAATAATGAAACAGCCCTGCAATTCTGGTATAAATCCTACTTGGTCATAGTGTATTATCCTGGATGTGGTTTTATGAATCTCTTTGCTAATAATTTATTTAAGAAATTAAAGATTTAAGATTTTTACATCAATATTCATTAGGGTGATTGCTCTATAGTTTTTCTTTTCTGTTTTCATCCTACCTGTAACATGTCTTTGTCATAAAAGGAATTTTTGGTAGGAATTCTTCATTCCCTATTTTTTTTTTTCAAATAGTATTGGAGTTGTACTTAAATGTTTGCTAGAATTCACATGTAAACCCATATTGTTCTGGAGATTGTTTCTTAGCAAGTTGATTAATAGCTTGTTCTATTTCTTTTTTCTGAAGTACAATTACTTCAACAATTTACTTCCTCCTCTGTTAATTTGGGCAATCCATATTTTTGTAGGTATTCCTCCATATCACGTATGTTTTCAAATTCATTGGCATAAATTTGGGCAAAGTAAGTCCTGATTATTACTGTAATTTCCACTTCATTGGCGGAAAGTTCTCCCTTTTTATTTTTAAGACTAACAATGTGATTTTCCTGTTTCCCTTTTGTAATGAAATTGGGGGGGCGGAGCCAAGATGGTGGAGAAGATACACACAAATCTGTAAGTTCTCTTCTTCCCTCATTACCAATTAGTTAAATCAGCCTCAAAAATAACACTAGACTAATATAAACAAAAAGGATTGGAAGCACAACATACCAGCTAAAGAGAATCTGTAGTTTCAACACAAAAGGTCACTTCCAAGGGGAGGAAGAAAAAAGGCCAGCACAGATGGTTAGGTGCTAGCACACTGTGCCAATCAGACTGGGGAGAACTCTGGGATCAGAGAAGCCACTGAGATAGAGGAATCTGGCACAGGCTGTTAGCTCTTCTCTGCTTATAAAACAGCAGTTTAGAAGAGAACTCAAGCCATTTTAAAATATAAAGCCAGATACTAGAACCATCCCAATACAGAAGTGACCTAACAGATCTCAGCACAGCTGTGCAGCTGCTTCCTGCTGTCTGGGCTTCACCTTGGGGTAGTTAAGAGCTTGAACAGCTGGGACACAGCCTGAGGTAACATCTAATCCACATAGTGCCGGACTTGGCCAGAGGCTGTGGAACTCAGCCACAGAAGTCCCAGAGAAGCAGAAACTTTGAAATAGGGACCACAGTTTCTGGGCAGACACTTCCAGTTTGAGAGCAGGGGCTTTTCACTTCAGCTGCTGATATCCACACCCCACGGGATGCATTGACTGGGCTTTGTGTCGCCTTTACTGTTCAGTCTTACACCTCAGGGAAGTCCCTAGGACACACAGCGGGGTCCTTCACTGGGCAACCCTCACAGTGCAGTCATATAAATCACCTCTGAGGCACTTCCAGGGAAGGGGAGGGGAACTTTCTCCCAGAGCTCTCTCTTAGCTCAGACACAGGAGCCGCTGCATCCATCCGGTCTGGGAGGAATCTGGTAAAGAAATAAATAAATAAACTTCTTACCCCAAGGGCAGACCCCCCAAAAAATTTAACCATGAGTAAAAAGTGGAAGAGAACCATTGATTCCTTCTACACAGAGAAAAAGCGGGTATCCAACCCTGAGGAAGTTAATAGCAGAGAGTCAGCAGATAACAGCCTAAAGGGGAACGATACCTGCCCCCCATCACATACCTCTCTCCTAGAAGAGACTATTAAAAAGTTAAAGAGAGTTTGAAGAAAAATGGGGAAAGTAAAGAGAAGCTATGATAGAGAATAACAACATTCTGAAATTTGAGTTGGAAAAAATAAAGAATTCAAAGGAGAGGCAGGGAAACAAAATTTCTGAATTAGAAAAGGTTAAAAAATCACAGGAAAGTAGGATTTCTGAATTGGAAAAGATAAAAAATTCTCAAGAAAGTAGGATTTCTGAATTGGAAAAATAAAATAACTCTCTAAAAAATTTAGGGAAATGGAAAAAAATTCAATAGACTGAAATAATTCATTTAAAAACTCAATTGGGCATGTAGAAAAAGAACTAAAAATGGCAATGAAGAAAATAACTCATTAAAAATCAGGATGGAACAAATAGAAATGAATGATTCATTGAGAACCCAAGAATCAGTCAAACAAAACAAAAACAAAAACAAGAAAAAGAAAAAGAAAAAGAAAAAGAAAGAAAAGAAAAGCTGGAGAATAACGTCAAATACTTACTGGGAAAATCTATACACCTGGAAAATAGATCTAGGTGAGATAATCTGAGAATCATTGGTCTTCCCGAAAACTATGATCAAAAAAAGATCCTAGATTCTATTTTACAGGAAATCATCAAAGAGAACTGTCCAGAGATAATAGAAACAGAAGGGAAAACAGGAATTGAAAGAATTCATTGAACACCTTCTGAAAAAGACCGTAAAAAAAGAACTCCACAGAACATTGTGCCTAAGCTGCAGATCTACCAAACAAAGGAAAAAATATTGCAAACAGCTAGAAAAAAAAAAACAATTCAAACATCAAGGTGCCACAATAAGGGTCACTCAAGATCTGGCTGCCTCTACATTAAAAGATCGAAGGGCCAGGAACCTAATATTTCAAAAGACAAAGGAACAAGGATTGCAACAAGAATAAATTACCCATCTAAGTTTAGCATTTTCTTCCATGAAAGAAGATGGTCATTTAATGAAACAGAGGAATTCCATTTGTTCTAAGAAAAAACCAAACTTAAACAAAAATTTGATCTACATCCACAAGCCTTAAGAGAAGCAGAAAAAGGTAAAAAGAACTCTTGAGAACTGTATCTCTGTTCTGGATATACAGAAAGTCTACATGGATAATTTGATTTTAATGACATAAAAAAGTGGAGTAGTAAAGGGAAGGGGGTAGTATCAGATAAAGGGGAAGGAGTTATAAAAAGAGGGAAACCACATCCCAGGAAGAGGCATAGAAAAATATACCACATCTGAGGGAATTTAGAGAGGGGGTGAAACATTGTGTGAATCTTACTCTCATCAAAGTAGGCTCAAAGAGTAAATTATTGCAATATTTGTTTTTCAGAGAATTCTTTCTCACCTCATAAAAAGGGGGGAGAGGAAAAGGGAAAAGGAAAAGGGGAATAAGGGAAGGCTACAAGAAAGGGGAAGGGACTTAAAAGGAGGGGGGAGGGATACTAAAAAGGGAGCGCTGTGCGTCACAAGTGGGGTCTATAAATTAAATATAGTTCAGAGTTGAGGGGGGTCAAGGGACAAAAGTGTAATCTGGGGATAATATGATGTCAGGAAAAACAGAATTAGTAATTTTAACTGTAAATGTGAATGGGATGAACTCTGCCATCAAATGGAGATGGATAGCAAACTAGATCAAAATGTTGTTTACAGGAAACACACTTAAAGCAGGGAGATACATACAGAGTAAAGGTAAGAGGTTGGAGCAGAATCTATTATGCTTCAGGTAAAGGCAAAAAAGCAGGGGTAGCTATCCTTATCTCAGATCAAGCAAAAGCAGAAGTTGATCTAATTAAAAGAGATAAGGAAGGAAACTATATCCTGCTAAAAGGTAGCATAAACAATGAAGCCATATCAATACTAAACACATATGCACCAAATGGTATAGCATCTAACTTTCTAAAGGAAAAGTTAAGAGAGTTGCAAGAAGAAATAGACAGTAAAACTATAAAAGTGGGAGATCTCAACCTTGCACTCTCAGATTTAGACAAATCAAACCACAAAACAAATAAGAAAAAAATTAAAGAGATAAATAGAGCATTAGAAAAACTAGGTATGATAGACCTTTGGAAAGCTGAATGGTGATAGAAAGGAATATACTTTCTTCTCAGAAGTTCATGGAACCTATACAAAATTTGACCATATATTAGGACATAAAGATCTCAAAATTAAATGTAGGAAGGCAGAAATAATAAATGTCTTCTTCTCAGATCACAATGCAATAAGAATTACATTCAATATGAAGTTAGGAGTAAATAGACCAAAAAGTAATTGGAAACTGAATAATCTCATCTTAAAGAATGACTGGGTGAAACAGCAAATTATAGAAACAATTAATAATTTCACCCAAGATAATGACAATGATGACACTCATACCAAAATCTGTGGGATGCAGCTAAAACGGTAATAAGGAGAAATTTTATATCTTTAGAGGCTCATTTGAACAAAATAGAGGAAGAGAAGATTAATTAATTGGGCCTGCAACTTAAAAAGCTAGAAAAAGACAAAATTAAAAACCCCCAACCAAAAATCAATCATGAAATACTAAAATTAAAAGGAGAAATCAATAATATTGAAAGTAAAAAAAAAACAAACTATTGAATTAATAAATAAAACCAAGAGTTGGTTTTATGAAAAAGTCAATAAAATAGATAAACCTTTTTTAAATCTGATCAGAAAAAGGAAAGAGGAAAATCAAATTGTTAGTCTTACAAATGAAAAGGGGGATCTTTCCACCAATGAAGAAGAAATTAGAGAAATAATAAGGAGTTACTTTGCCCAACTTTATGGCAATAAATTTGAGAACTTAAGTGAAATGAATGACTACCTCCAAAAATATAGACTTCCTAGATTAACAGAGGAGGAGAAAAATTGATTACATGGTCCATTTCAGAAAAAGGAATAGAACAAGCTTTTAATCAACTCCCCAGGAAAAAATCCCCAAGACCAGATGGATTTACATGTGAATTCTACCAAACATTTAAAGAACAATTAATCCCAAAGTTATATAAACTATTTGAAAAAATAGGGGATGAAGGAGTCCTACCAAACTCCTTTTATGACTCAGACATGGTACTGATACCTAAACCAGATGGATTGAAAACTGAGAAAGAAAATTATAGACCAATTGCCTTAATGAATATTGATGCTAAAATCTTAAATAAGATATTAGCAAAAAACTTCAGAAAATCATCCCCGGGATAATACACTGTGATCAAGGAGGATTTATACCAGGAATGCAGGGCTGGTTTAATATTAGGAAAACTATTAGTATAATTGACCATATTAATAATCAAATTAATAAAACCATATGATCATGTCAATAGATGCAGAAAAAGCATTTGATAAAATCCAACATTCATTCCTACTAAAAAAGCTTGAGAGTATAGGAATAAATGGACTACTCCTTAAAATAGTAAGGAGCATATATTTAAGACCCTCAGTAAACATAATAAGTAATGTAAATACTGGGAACCCTTCCCAGTAAAATCAGGAGTCAAACAAGGTTGCCCACTATCACCATTAGTATTCAATATTTTATTAGAAGACTAGCCTCGGAAATAAGAGTTAAGAAAGAGATTAAACGAATAAGAAGAGGTAAGGAGGAAATCAAACTGTCACTCTTTCAGATGATATGATGGTATATTTAGAAAACCCCATAGATTCTAATAAAAAGTTATTAGAAATAACTCACAACTTTAGCAAAGTTGCTGGATACAAAATAAATCTACATACATCCTCAGTATTTTTATACATCACCAACAAAATGCAACAGGAAGAGATACAAAGAGAAATTCCATTCAAAACAAATGTCAAGAGTATAAAATATTTGGAATCCATCTACCAAAGAAAAGTCAGGAATTATATGAGCAAAATTACAAAACATTTGCCACAAAAATAAAGTCAGATTTAAATAATTGGAAAGACATTCAGTGCTCCTGGATAGGCTGAGCAAACATAATAAAGATCACAATACTCCCCAAACAAATCTATTTATTTAGTGCTATACCAGATTCCCAAGAAAGTATTTTAATGACTTAGAAAAAATAACAACAAAATTCATATGAAAGAATAAAAGCTCGAGAATTGCAATGGAACTAATGAAAAAAAAGTCAGATGAAGGTGGTCTAGGTGTACCACATCTAAAGATATGTTATATAGCAGCAGTCACCAAAACCATTTGGTATTGGCTAAGAAATAGACCAGTCGATCAGTGGAACAGATTAAATACAAAGGACAAAAAAGGGTACATCTATGGCTATCTAGTCTTTGACAAACATAAAGATACCAACATTTGGGATAAAAATTCATTATTTGGAAAAAACTGTTGGGAAAACTGGAAATTAGTATGGCAGAAATTAGATATGGATCCACACTTAACACCATATACCAAGATAAGATAAAAATGGGTTCATGATTTAGCCATAAAGAATGAGATCATAAATAGATTAGAGGAATAGAGGATAGTCTACCTCTGAGACCTGTGGAAGTGGAAGGAATTTATTACCAGAGGAGAACTAGAGATCATTACTGATCACAAAATAGAAGATTTTGATTAAATGAAACTAAAAAGTTTCTGTATAAACAATACTAATGCAAACAAGATTAGAAGGGAAGTAACAAATTGGGAAAATATTTTTACAGTTAAAGGCTCTGATAAAGGTCTCATTTCCAAAATATATAGAGAACTGACCCTAATTTATAAGAAATCAAACCATTCTCCAATTGATATATGGTCAAAGGATATGAACAGACAATTCTCAAATGATGAAACTGAAATTATATTTCCTCATATGAAAGAGTGTTCCAAATCACTACTGATCAGAGAAATGCAAATTAAGACACCTCTGAGATACCAGTACACACCTGTCAGATTGGCTAAGATGACAGGAACAAATAATGATGAATGTTGGAGGGAATGTGGAAAAACTGGGACACTAATACATTGTTGGTGGAGCTGTGAAAGAATCTGGCCATTATGGAGAGCAATTTGGAACTATACCCAAAAGAATTATCCAACTGTGCATACCCTTTGATCCAGCAGTGCTGCTATTGGGCTTATATCCCAAATAAATACTACAGAGAGGAAAGGGACCTGTATGTGCCAAAATGTTTGTGGCAGACCCTTTCATAGTGGCTAGAAGCAGGAAGATGAATGGATGTCCATCAATTGGAGAATGGTTGGGTAAATTATGGTAAATGAAGGTTATGTAATATTATTGCTCTGTAAGAAATGACCAGCAGGATGAATTCAGAAAGGTTTGGAGAGACTTACATGAACTGATGCTGGGTGAAATGAACAGAACCAGAAGATTGTTGTACACTTCAATAACAATGCTGTATGAAGATGTATTCTGATGGAAGTGGATATCTTCAACATAAAGAAGATCCAACTCACTTCCAATTTTTAATTGATGGACAGAAACAACTACACCCAGAGAAGGAACACTGGGAAGTGAATGTAAATTGTTAGCACTACTGTTTATCTAACCAGGTTACTTATACCTTTGGAATTAATACTTAATGTCCAACAAGAAAATTGCATTTACACATATATATTGTATCTAGGTTATACTGTAACACATTTATAATGTATGGGATTTCCTGTCATCTAGGGGAGGGAGTAGAAGGAGGGAGGGGAAAATTTGGACAAATGAATACAAGGGATAATGTTATAAAAAAAATTACTCATGCATATATACTGTCAAACATTTTTATAATTATAAAGTTTATGTATATATATATATATATATATATATATATATACATATATATGTATATGTATATATATATATAAAGAAAGTATACTACTTTATGTCTCCATTCAGTTTTCTCCAAAGATCTATCATACCTAATTTTCCAGTGTTTTGTTTATTTCTTTAACTGCTTTCTCATTTATTTCGTGATGTGATTTATCTAGTTCTCTCTGAGAACTAAAGCAAGATTGAGATCTCCCACTATTATAGTTTTGCTGCATCTTTCTTCTTACAACTCTTTTAACTTTTCTTTTAGCAATTTAGATGCTATACCACGTGATGCATACATATTTTGTATTGGTATTGCTTTATTATCTATAGTAGGCACTGGCAAGATATAGTTCCCTTTCTTATCTCTTTTGATTAGATCAATTTTTTTCTACTTCATCTGAGATCAGAATGCTTTTACTTTTACTCTGTATGTATTCCTCTGCTTTAAATGTGTTTCTTGTAAACAACATATTGGGGGATTCTAGATTTTAATCCTGTCTGCTATCTGTTTCTGCTTTATTGGAGAGTTCACCCCATTCATATTTATGGCTACAACTATTAATTTATGTTTAATTTATGGCAGATTGTTTGCTGTCTTGGGAGGGGGAAGAGAAAAATTTGTAATACCAAGTTTTACAAAACTGAATGTTGAAAACTATTTTTACATATTTTTGGAAAAATAAAATGTTCCTTAAAAAATAACTAAATAAAAATAACAAAACATTCTGAAAACATTTTTAAAGTTTCTTCTTTCAAAAAATCTCTTTAATTTTACATGATAGTGGTAAATAAGGATCCTCCTATACCTATACATGCAAGGATATTTAAAACCCTAAGAAGTACTTTGTCAGTGACATTTTCTGAATTTATTGTTATTTCTTTGCTTGCTTTTTTCCAAATGTGACATTTTATTGCCCCTATTGCCAGAAAGAAAAGATTATTAAATTTCATCTCTTTTCCAGGGTTCTCTCATACACTAAAAAAGGAATAATTGGCTGCTGTTTCCAATAATAGTGTGCCCCCTAGTACAAGTAATGTTTTTTGTACTCCAATTCCTTTTAGCTACTAAAAGTCAAATTAGCTTTACAAAGAAACATATACTTCAAAATGTAAAATTCCAAATAAACTAACTTATTTCCAATATTAGGGAGAAATAATCCTCTACCAAACCACTTCATAAAGAATATACAAAAGGGTCTTAGCCAGAAAAGGTAAATTTGAAAGTGCAGCAGAAAAGAATGTCTATCTCAGTTTTAGGTTACCAATATGTTCCAGTTATATAGACTTTCAAATGATCTAACACTCATCCATGTAGAGAAGGACAAAGAGTATGTCCTTAGTAAGACACCTAAACATTTCCAGCAAGTGCCCTTAAGAGGTGCTTCCTCCATCTTAGATCATAATGGAGCATTTCTGCATTTGAAATTTGCTGTCTATGGAAGCTAAAAGGGGGTATTTTCTCTTCAAGACAGTTTTCATCTCAAATTAATATCCTTGTTCCAAATTTAGACTAGTTCTGGATGTTTACCTGAGAGGGATAGACAATGTTTTTTCACTTCCTTTCCCCAATGTTATATAATAAAGTCTCAAAACAAGCAATGCTGCATTATTATATTAGTAGAAAAATGAAAAAATAGAAAAAAACCTATAAAATACCTAATTGGGAAAGCCACTGACATGGAAAAGAGATGTAAGAGAGACAAACTAAGAATTATGGGACTCCATGAAATTATAATGACAAAAAGAGCCTAGAAACAATTTTTTTCCAGCAAATCATAAAAGAGAACTATATGGATGCAATAAAGTCAGAATTTGGAGATACAAAGAGAAATTCCATTTAATATAATTGCCAATAGGATAAAATATTTTGGAATCTATCTGCCAAGGAAAAGTCAGGAACTATATGAGTAATAGTACAAAACATATTCCACACAAATAAGTCAGATCTAAGCAATTGGGAAAATATCAAGTGCTCTTGGATAGGTCAAGTGAATACAATAAAGATGACAATATTCCCTAAATTAATCTTTTTATTTAGTGCTAATCAAACTCCCAAGAAACTCTTTTACTGACCTAGAAAAAAATAACAACAAAATTCACCTGGGAGAACAAAAGGTCAAAAATTTCAAGGGAATTAATCGGGGAAAGAGGCAAATGAGGGTGGCCTATCTGTACCAGATCCAAAATTGTATCATGAATCAGTGGTCATGAAAGCCATTTGGTACTGGATAAGTTGATCAGTGGAATAGGTTAGGTTCACAGGACAAAAAAAAGTCAATGAGTATAACAATCTAATGTTTGAAAAACCCAAATATCCCAGCTTTTGGGATAAGAATTCTCTATTTGACAAAAACTATAGGGAAAAATGGCAGAAACTAGGCATTGACCCATACCTAACACTATAAACCAAGATAAGGTCAAAATAAGTTAATAATCTAGACATAAAGAATGATATTATGACCAAATTAGAAGAATATAAGATAGTTAACTTCTCATATCTGTGGAGGAGGAAGGAATTTGTGACAAAAGAAGAACTAGAGATCATTCTTGATCACAAAGTAAATAATTTTCATTACATTAAGTTAAAAAGTTTTTGTACAAACAAAATAAGGGAAGCAATAAACTGGGAAAATATTTTTACATTCAAAGGTTCTGATAAAGACCTCATTTTTTTAAATATATAGAGAATTAACTCAAACTTATAATAGTTCAAGCCATTCTCCAATTGATAAATGGTCAAAGGAAATGAACAGACAATTTTCAGATGAATAAATTGAAACTATTTGTAGTCATATAAAAAAATGCTCCAATCACTATTGATCAGAGAAATGCAAATTAAGACACCTATGAAATATCACAACACACCTGTCAGATTGGCTAGGATGATAGGAAAAGATAATGGCCAATGTTGCGGAGATGTGGGAAAACTGGGACACTGATACTCTATTGATGGAACTGTGAATGGAACCAACCATTCTGGAGAGCAATTTGGAACTATGCTCAAACAGTTATTAAACTGTGCATACCCTTTGTTCCAGTTGTGCTTCTACTGGGCTTATATCCCAAAGTGATCTTAAAGAAGGAAAAGGGACTCCCATGTGCAAAAAAAATGTTTGTGGCATCCCTTTTTGTAGTGGCAAGAATCTGGACATTGAATGGATGCCATCAATTAGAGAATGTCTGAATAAATTATGGTCCATGGATGTTATGGAATAATATTTTTACATAAGAAACAACCATCAGGATGATTTTAGAAGGGTCTGGAGAGACATGAACTGTAAGTGAAATAATACACGATAACCACAAGAATTATCAATTCAGATGGACATGACTTTCTTCAACAATGAGATGATTCAAACAACTGCCACTTGTTCAGTGATGAAGAGCCATCTCCACCCAGAGAGAGGATCATGGGAACTGAGTGTGGAACACAACATAGCATTCTCACTCTCTCTGTTGTTATGTGCTTGCATTTTGTTTTCTAACTCAGTTTTTTTCTTCCTTCTTGATCTGTTTTTTTTTTTTTTTTTTTTTTTTTTTTTTTTTTGTGCAGCAAGGTAACTGTATAAATATGTATACTTATACTGGATTTAACATAATTTTTTTACATGTTAATTGTAGGACGAGATAGTGGAAAGAAGGGGAAAATTTGGAACAAAATGTTTTCAAGGGTCAGTGTTGAAAAATTACCTATGCATATGTTTTGTAAATAAAAAGCTTTAATAAAAAAAAATCTGCTATTTGTTTTAGAGAAGTCAGAGGAAGTCACAGAAAGTCATTTCTGCTCTCTGCCATCTTGGCTCCACCAGTCTCCAGAAAATGTCATCTTTCAGTAAATGATTAATTGGTAAATATGTAGTCTGTTGTTGAATATCACTCTGAAAATCCAGACTATTACATTCTAATTTCCTTGTGAAATTTGTCTTTAGTTTGCAAAAATGACTTAAACATCTTATGTAGTTAAATAGTTATATAAAATGTAAAAATTTTCCTTGTCTTTAGTATCTTTCCCTCCTTTACAAATTTGTTTATGGGTTCAAAAATATAAATATAAATAGCATGAAAATTATATTATACCTAACACTTGTCTCTTCTGTACATAATACATTCAATTGGCTTATATTTATCTTTCTTTCCTGTTTTATGCTCTTTATACTTCTTCTATAAGTATATTTAAGATTGGCATTTGCATCTAAATAAGGTATTTCCATTGGAATTCAGGGAGAAAACAGCTTATCAAGAATGTTTTCCCAAATTTTTCATTTTTCTTCTATTTTTAGTTTCGTCATTTTCATACTTGATTTTCTTGGGATGACTTTGCTTAGTAGGATATTTTGCCAAGCTTTCATTAAACTGATTTTACCCTCCACTGCTTCTCTCAGTTTTATGAGTCCAAACTGATCATAATTTTCCATCTTCCTCCTTTCTATAATTTTATAAATCTTTTTCTTTTTGGAAAGCAAGTCAAACATTTGCTGAATAAAGGGCTTCCTAGGGTTTTTTTTTGCTGTAGGAGTGCTATTATTTCATTTCCCCCTTTTACATTTTCATACACTTGTGTAAATATTTCAGGTTAAGTTATTACATGTATACCCTGAATGTTTTTTCAATCATTTCTTTCTGCTCAGGTATGTTTTATTTTTAATAATTCTGATCTTGGCTTTAATGAATCTCTGTTCTGTATAGAACACGGGATAGACTCATGGATATCTAGCACATCAATAATAATTTCCTCCCACCCTGGAAATTTAAATGTAGCTTAGTTCTTTTTTCATGATCTTGTTTAGATCTCCTCATGTACAGAGCATGGCAATTTTTTTTTTGGAACAAAGTATTATTGTCTACATTATTTGCAAATGTGTGGTGTTTCTCACTCTTTCTAATTCAGTCATAATTTTCTTTTTACTTGTCACCACCACTTTATTTGTCACCATGAATCATTATTGAATTAAAAATAGATAATTTTGACTATATTAAGTTTAAAAGTCTTTGTAGAAACAAAAAGAAAGCAGACAAGATTAGAAGGGAAGCAATAAACCAGAAAAAAAATACATTGAAAATTTCTGATAAAGGCCTTCTTTCTAAAATATATAGAAAATTGACTCAAATTTATAAGAACTCAAGCCATTCTCCAACAGATAAATTTCAGAGAAAGAAATTGAAACCAGTTCTAGTCATATGAAAAGATGTTCTATATCACTATTGATCAGAAAAAAAGCAAATTAAGACATCTGAACTACCCCTACACACCTCTCAGATTGGCTAAGATGATAGGAAATGACAATAACAAATGTTGGAGGGATGTGGGAAAACTGGGACACTAATACATTGTGGTGCAGTTGTGAACTGACCCAACCATTCTGGAGATAATTTGGAACTATGCCCAAAGGGCTATCTATCTAACTGTGCATACTCTTTAATCCAGCAGTATCTTTCCTGGGCTTGTATCCCAAAGTGATCATAAAAAAAGGGAAAGGACCCACATGTGCAAAAATGTTTGTGCCAGTCATTTTTGTAGTGACAAGAAACTGGAAACTGAGTGGATGTTCATCAATTGGAGAATGGCTGAATAAATTATGATATATGACTATATTATGGAATATTGTTGTTCTATAAGAAATGATCAGCAGGATAATTCTGAGAGTGCCGGAGAGACTTACATCAACAGATGCTAAGAGAAATGAGCAGATTCACAGCAACAATAAGATTATAATATGATCAATTCTGACAGACGTGGATCTTTTCAACAATGAGATGATCCAGACCAGTTCCAATGAACTTTTGATGAAGAGAGTCATCTATACCTAGAGGGAAGACTAGAGGAACTGGGTATCACAATATAACATTTTCACTCTTTTGGTGGTTGGTTGCTTGTATTTATTTTCTTTCTCATTTTCTTCTGTTTTTAATCTGATTTTTCTTGTGCAGCCCAATAATTGTATAAATATGTATAGAACTATTGGATTTAACATGTATCCTTTTTTAATTAAAGCTTTTTATTTAAGAAATATGCATGGATATTTTTTATATTAACCCTTGCAAAACCTTGAATTCCAATATTTCCCTCACTTCCCTCATCCCTCCCCTTAGATGGCAAGTAGTTCAATATATGTTAAACACAGAAGAAATACATGTTAAGTCCAATATATGCACAAATATTCATACAATTATCTTGTTGTAAAAAGAAAATCAAATCATACTGGAAAAATGAGAAAGAAAATAAAATGCAAGCAAAAAGAAAAAAGAGTGAAAATGATATATTGTTGACAACACTCAGTTCCAACAGTTCTCTCTCAGGGTGTAGATGGCTGTTTTCATCACAAAATCATTGAAACTGGTCTGAATCATCTTTGTAATATTATCCAAGCTGACATATTTAATGTTGTACCACATAGCTGTTTTAATTTATGATTCTCTAGTAAATAGTTTTTACAGGATTATTTCATATGACTATGAATTACTTTTTTTGTTATTTTTTTCAATTTGAAAATAGATTATTCATACCCTTTAATGATGATCAATTGGGGAATGACACTTCTTATGAATTTGAATCAGTTCTCTAGATTTTTGAGAAATGAGGTCTTTATCAAATTGTTTTCAAGCTTTCTCCTTTTTTTCTAATCTTGGTTGCATTAGTTTGTTTCAACAAAACCTTTTCAATTTTAATATAACCAGAATTGTGCATTTTACACCTAGTAATGCCCTCTATCTCTTATTTGGTTATAAATTCTTCCTTTCTCCAAAGATATGACAGGTAAATTATTTCTTGCTCTCAGAATTATTTCTTGGTATCATGCTTTATGTTTAAGTCATGTATCCATTTTGATCTTATTTTGGCATATGGTACAAGATGTTGCTCTATAGCTAGTTCCTGTCATATTCTTGGTTAGTTTTCTGGATAGTCTTTGACAAATAGTGAGTTCTTGTTCCAAAAGTTGATTTATTTGTGAATATCAAACATCAAATTAATATGATCATTTTCTACTGAATATTATGCACCTAATCTATTCTATTGATCAACCATTCTTTCTTATCTAATACCATATAGTTTTGATAATTACCACTTTATAATACATTTTGAAATCTCATGCAGCTAGGCTGCCTCTCTTCACATTTGTTTTCATTAATTCCCTTTAACTTCGTGACCTTTTGTCATTCCAAATGAATTTTTTATGACTTTTTTTTCTAGCTCTGTGAAATAACTTCTGGCAGTTATTTCACAGAGCAGTATATATACTTTTGGTAGTATAGTTGATGTGATCCCAAGTAAGTAGATTACTTTAGGCTGAATTGTAATTTTTACTGTTTTGATTTGATCTACACATAAGCAATTATACATTTTTGAATTGGTTACATATGACTTAATGTGAAATGTTTCATAATTTGTTCATATAGTTCCTGGGTTCATCTTACCAGGTAGACTTCTAAATATTTTTCTAATTTTTTTTAGGTCTACTTTATATGGAATTAATCTTAATATCTTTTGCTGCTGGACTTTTTGTTTATTTATGAAAATGCTGATGATGTATGTGAGTTTATTTTATATCCTGCAATTTTGCTAATTATTTCAACGTTTTTTAGTTGATGATTTGGAGTCTTTATGTATACTATTATATTACCCTTCACGAGTGATACTTTTGCTTTCTCAATGCCTAATCAAATTCCTTCAATTTATTTTTCTTCTCTTATTGTGAATAAAAGTGGCAATAATGGGCATCTTTGCTTCACTCCATCCCATTATAAATAATGCTAATCATTTTAGATAGATAGTATTTATGTCTATTTCTTCCTATGCTCTTTATTGTTTTTAATAATAATGACTATTGTATTTCCTCAAAATTATTTTTAATCTATTGAGATAATTATATGACTTCTATTAGTTGTGTTATTTATATGATCAGTGATATGATCAGTGATGCCAATGGTTTTCATAATATTGAACCTGCCGTGCATTTCTGGTATAAATCCTACTTGGTCATGATGCTATGATGCTGATAATATAATTCTGTAATATTCTTTCTATCCTTTGCATCAATATTCATTGGGGAAAATATTTTATAGTTCTCTGTCTCTGTCTCTTTTTGTCTGTCTCTCTTCCTTCAGCCCTTCTTCTCTCTCTCTCTCTTTCTCACTAGCTCGCTCTTTCACTTTTTTGTCTTACTTTTTCTCTTTTTTTCTCTGGCTCTTCTTGATTTAGAGATAAACACCATATTAATGGCATAAAAACAGTTTGAGGACTCATTCTTTTTCTATTTTCCTAAATATTTCATATACAACTGGAATTAATTGTTCTTTATATGTTTGGTAGAATTCACTGGTGAAATCATCTGACTCTGGCCTTTTTTTTTTCCTTAGAGAGTCCACTGATGTCTTCAATTTTTTTTTTATCTAAGATGGAGTTTTATAAATATTATATTTTGTTTTTTGTTAATTTGGAATGTATATTTTTATAAGAATTCATCATTTTTATTAGATCATCAGATTTATTGCCATACAATTGGTCAAAAAGCTTCTAATTATTGATTTAATTACCTTTTCATTGGTGATGCATTCACACTTTTAATTTTTTTATCCTGGTAAATTTCTTCTTTTTTTCTTGGGTAATCAAATTAACCAATAGTTTTCTATTTATTTCATATTACCAGTTTCTATTTTTATTTATTAACTCATTGGTTTTCTTATTTTTAATTTTACTAGTCTCTTCTCTGATTTTCATGATTTCTAATTTGATGTTTATTGGGGATTTTTAGATTGTTCTTTTTCTAGATTTTTAAAGTTGTATTCTCAGTTCTTTGATCTGTTTTATATTTTATTGATATCATGATATAAACATATAAATTTATATGTTGCCTTATTTTTATCATTCTTTTTAATGAAATTATTGATGATTTCTATGATATTTTCTTTGACACTCATTCTTCACTATGTCCCACTTCTTTTTTAATTCAAATTTTTTTTGTTTCATTTTGGAGTATTTAAGAAAAATGAATTCTTACAAACTCTTATTAGGCATAATCCATCCCTGGTTATCTATACATTATTTCTGGATATTAAACTTTAAGTAAAGCCATAAAGAAAGAAGTTGGGCTTTGCTTCCCCTTTTTTGCATCTGCTCATTTTCCCCAATTCATGATCTGGTTTCTCCATGAAAGGTGTGCTTCACTTTATTCTCTCCTCCAGTCATTAGGGATTTCTTCCAGATGACAGTAGCAACAACTTGGCTATAGTTTTGTCATCTTCCCACTCAAGTTTTTGGTACTAAGAATCATAATCCCAGTATGCTGTTGTTCCTGAAAAAGGTATGTTTACTCAACAAAATTTGTTGACTAAAATATTTATTTCTGATCAAAATTCCCTAATGTTTGTTATTTTTCTTATTAATATTTAATATCCTTGAGAGTAGGACCTCTCTTTTTTAAATCCTAATAGACTAGCACATTGTTTAGCTTATAGTAAACTCCTAATATTATTTTATTAATGTAACTTGAAGCTCTTTATTAAAGTCTTTCCTCTCATTTTTTGGATCTTCTCTGCTCTCTTAAAATAAAATTTCAATGGTCTCTACTTCCTTCCTTCAGTTCCTTATTCTTTATTGTTAAATAAATTGTTCTGTTAATAGTTTCTAAAGGCTTTATGCATTATCTGTTTCAGATATTATACTGACATCTCACAATACTATTCTCAGAGGACCTGATTCTATTAGGTAGATGGGTTCTTAACTGTGAGCAAGTGGGCACACTTAGAGTGGCACTGAGTAGAGTCTCCTCTGTGCATTTAACTGCTTGAAAGGTGTGCTTATACTGCCCTATTAATTTGAATTTTTTCACTAAGATAAATCCAAACTGTTCCCCATCATCTAAGGTGAACAAATATACTATGTAAGCAGATTAACACTTGGATTACAATAATAAATTGTGTTGATAGATAATGTGCATTTGGGAAGTACAACTCATTTTTGGAATATTAATTCTTATGATTCCTCTGTGAAGTAGACAGAAAGCCAGTAGGTATTATCCCCATTTTACTGCGCCAGTGGTTAGGCTGGCAACAAAACTCACTTGTTAATTCCCAATCCTATAGTTAATTCACTCAGTCATAATTCTTTGCCTTCAAATCTCTAAAACATTTTTCTTGGTTGGTTGACATTGTCTTGCCTGTTATTCAGCTTATAACCTTATACTGTAATAATTTCTAATAAATGTGATAGTCTTAAAAATAAGTATAATAATATAATAAATTAAGAATATGAATTTTTCAGTTTTTCATCATTTTTTTCTTTATCTGCTAAATCACCAATTCTTCTTCCCAATATCAACCTTCCACTTCAGATAAACTGATTCCTTTGATGTCTCCCCTCCCTTACACTTGTGATTCCCATCTCTGATTAGTGATTACACTAATTCCCATGCCTGAAGGTGTCAGAAGCAGTAATATAAGCTGTTTCTTCATGAATCCAATGCTTACCCTCTATCCACTAGGAAATATTTCTGTAAAAATTGTTGATAGGAAATCTAATTTGATACTCCGAATTTTATGAAGCAGTTGAATCAGAATCCTTTCCCCCACTTATGCGTGAAACTAAAATTTAAGAGAATTTATAATAGTTGTCTAAGAAATCCCTCAATTAGTAAGTGTCAGAGTTGGGATTTGAATTCATATATTTTAACTGAACCAAGTCATCTTTCCTATGAACTACAAATTTGTCCTATTCATCCCTTCTTTTTCTTATTTCCTCTCATTCTTATAACTTTAGGACACTGCTATGAACTTCACTATGTTTTCTCCAGGCTTGTTCCTAATCATTTAATCAGAGTTCATTTTCATCCTGACTGGGCTGAAACAAAATTAAAAATTTAATGATGTTTATCCTCAGTGCTGTAGTAATGAATGTTTACATTTGTACAGGACTGAAAAGTTATTTCACATATACTATTTCATCAGGCCTTTGTAATGCCTCCTTGTGATGTCAGCAGAGAAAGTATTTTTATCCTGCAAGTATATAGTAAAGAGAATTCAGTCAAAATAAATCACTTTCCCAAGGTCACAGTTAGTAGTAAAGGTGATTGCTGGACACAGATCAAAGTGGCTTAACTCATGTCACAATCCTTTTACTATTCAATTCTACTCTTCCTTTTCTCTCCCTTTCAGAATTTTTTTTATGTTATGAATTAGTCCTCTGTAATACACCAAGTGCCTACTTGCTATTCTCTGCTTCCCAAGACATCCCACTCAGACAGCTAAGTTGCTTAATGGGGAATGCATTAGAGAGATTCAGGAAAACCTCTGTTCAAATTCTACCTTTGACACTTACTACCTGTGGGACCCTAAGTAAGTCAGTGAAACTCCCTCAATCAGCCTGCTTTTTTATCTTAAAAAATGGGGGAAAATAACACTTTTTGGTGTTATTGTAAAGGTTAAAGGAGATAATACTTTTCCAATACTTTGTAAATTTTGAAGTTCTATTAAAAAGTTTGTTTCTGTTATTTTCATCAACATCATATCTTACTCAGAACTTCAATTTGTGAAAAAGGTATAAGTTCCATTATATTGCACCCCAATTACTCTCCTTTTGGCATCTTAACAAAACTATACTATAATTTATCCATGCCTTTAATGAGCTATGTTCTTTTGGAAAGCAACTTTGCAAAATAAGGAAAATAACCAGCTTACTATGTTGTATATCTCATCACAATTTTAGGATGACTAATGAAATAAGCTAGAGTATGATAGTTGTCATTATTGATTCCAAAGTAGCATTGTGTCTCTTTAGTAACTCAAGAAACATCAAGAAAACATAATATAACTTCATGTAGATTAGATTTGGTCTATGAGTTAACAGTAAATTCTCAAAACTGAATCACTGTTTTCCCTTTTCATTTATATTTACCAGACTTTACCATGATTATTCTCTTTATCATTTATCAGTCAATCTTGAATAATGGACTTGAATGGAGAAAGATGTTATTTACAAGTTCTATTTAGTTTCCTTTATTATGCTGTAAGGACCTCTGCCAAAAAGCCAGGTATGTCAGCTACTAAATCCATTTTGGCTGGGGGATAGCTGAACTGAATTTGTTTTCTCAGATAATTAGTTTATTCAGACATGAAGTCCAGGAAGAAAAAAAAAAGGCTATTTTCCAAAAATACTTCAGTATATATATGCCTTAAGTTTGCTTTCATATCTTCCCCTCTACTTGTTTTTAAACAAATTGTTGAAGACTGAGAACAATAAAAAAGTTTAAAAAGTGAAAGAGTAAGAGATTATTTTTATTTTATTTGAATGTAATCTAGAGTTATGTAGGATATGATAATATGGGTGACTGTGAGATAAAAGACTGAAGATATAATTGCATGAATCAAAAATAAACATTCTGAAAATCAAGATTTAGAAAATAGAGCCAAGATGGTAAAGAAAAGCTAGAAAGTTTTCTCAGATTTCCCATTTCCCTTAGAAATAAAGGTAAACCAAGGCTTCTGGAATGACAGAACACACAAAAATCAGATTGAAACAATTACATATATATATATATATACACACACACACACACACACACACACACATATATATATATATATAGAGAGAGAGAGAGAGAGAGAAAGAGAGAGAGAGAGAGAGAGAGAGAGAGAGAGAGAGAGAGAGAGAGAGAGAGAGAGAGAGAAAGAGAGAGAGAGAGAGAGAGAAACACCCTCAGGAAAGGTCTGACTCACTTAGGTAAAAGAAGAGCATGTCCCAGGACACGTGCAGTACTGGCAATGTTATCCACAGCATAGATCAAAATCAAAAGCCACTATATCCTATCTCAGCAAGTAAGTAGCTCAGCACACCATCTGAGAGACCACTACCCAAAGCATAGAAGCAAAATTGTGAGCCCCTAAAACCTGGCAAAATAGGTGGCATTAGGCCAAGTCAACTCAGTGCACTGAGGAAAGCAGAAACACCTCTACTCCAGAGTGAAAAGCTAGCAAGAAATTGTTATCATCTGCAAAAGAAACATTGAACAGTCTTCCCTGTGATCCAAGAGCACAGTTCAATTTTTTTAAAAGGTATAAAAGTGCAACTAAAAAGTTAGAAAAATAAGAAATTAAAAACCCCTATTAAATACCAAATTAGAAATTCAAAAATTCAAAGAAGAAATTTATAAAATTGAAACTAAGAAAACTATTGAATTAATAAATAAAACTAAGAGTTGGTTTTATGAGGAAAACAACAAAATAGATAATCCTTTGGTTAATTTGAATAGAAAAAGGAAAGAAAAAAACCAAATCACCAACATCAAAAATGAGAAGGGTGAATTTGCCACCAATGAAAAAGAAATTAAATCAATAATTAGGAGCTATTTTGTCCAACTGTAATGGCAGCAAGTCTGATGATCTAACAGAAATAGATGAACATTTACAAAAATATACATTGCCCAGGTTAAGAGAAGAGCAAATAAAATACTTAAATAGTTCCATTTTAGAAAAAGAAAACATCATTAATGAACTCCTTAAGAAAAAATCTTCAAGGCCAGATGGATTCTATGAAATATTTAAAGAATATTTAATTCCAATACTATGTAAATTATTTGGAAAAAGATATACAGCTAGATAAGATCAGAGGAGAAAAGGGATGCCTATTATTCAACACCTTACTAGAAATGCTGGTTTTAGTAATAAGAAAAGAAAAATAACTTAAAAAATTATAATAGGAAAGGAGGAAATAAAACTACAACCCTTTGCAGATAATATAATGATATACTTAGAGAATCCTAGATCCAAAAACCTACTTGAAACAATCAGCAGCTTTAGCAAAGTTCCAGGATATAAAACAACCCATAGAAATCATGAGCATTTCTATATACATTACTGACAAAGCTGAGACTAAAAGCAAGAGATTAAAAGGTAAATTCCATTTAAAATTGATGTAGAAAAAATAAAATACTTGAGGTTCTACCTTCCAAGACAAACCCAAGAGCAATATGAATATAATTACAAAACAGTTCTCACACAAATAAAGTCAGATCTAAACATTTGGGAAAAATATCAATTATTCATCAGTAGGCTGAGTTGATATAATAAAAATGACAATTCTGTCTAAATTATTCTACTTGTTTAGCATCATACCAATCAAACTGCAAAAATTATATTATCCAAGTAGAAAAATAATAACAAAATTCACCTGGAAGAACCAAAGCTCAAAAATATCAAGGAAGCAAATGAAAAAAAATACTAAGGATGGTGGCTTAGAAGTAGAAAAATTAAAACTATACTATAAAGCAGCAGTCATCCAAACTATTTGTACAGGCTAAGAGATAGAGTGGTGTATCTTATTATAGATTATATGCATATGACACAATAATGCCCATAACAATGTAGTATTTGATAAATCCCAAATCCCAACGTCTGGAATAAGTACTTACTATTTGACAAAAATTTCTTGGAAAAATTGAAAATAACATGTCAGGAAAACTGAAATAGACCTACATCTTATACCCCATACCAAAATATGGTGAAAATGGAAACATGACTTGGGCATAAAGGATGACACCATAAACACATTAGGAGAACAAAGGGTAATTTAGCTATCAGACCTTTGAAAAGGGAGGAATGTATGAACAAGGAAGAACTAGGAATCATTATGAAACGCAAAATTGACAACTCTGATTACATTAAATTAAAAAAAAAGTTTTTGCACAAACAAAACTAACAGAAACAAGATTAAAAGGGAAGTACAAAGTTAGGGAAAAATCTTTACAGGTAGTATTTCTGATAAAGGTCTCATTTCTGAAATATGTAAAGAATCATGTCAAATGTATAAGAATGCAAGTTATTTCTGAATTGATAAATGGTCAAAGGAAATGGACAATTTTCAAATAATGAAATTAAATGCATTTATAATTATATAAACACTGTATATCACTATTGATTAATGAGAAATGCAAATTAAAACAACCTCTCAGATTGACTAAGATGACAAAAGAAAAATATAATGATCAATATTGGAAGGGATATGGGAAAACTGGGACACTAATGTACTGTTGATAGAGTTATGCAATGATCCAAATATTCTGGAGAGCAATATGGAACTATGCTCAAAGAATTATAAAACTCTGCATATCCTTTGACCCAACAGTGCTATTTCTAGGTCTGTATGCCAAAAAAAATCATAAAGGAGGGAAAAGTAACCACAAATGCAAAAATGTTTATAGCAGCTCTTTTTGTGACAGCAAATAATTGGAAAAGGGGTGGATGCCCATCAATTGGGGAATGGCTGAAGAAATAGCGATGCATTAAGATAATGGAATATTATTTATTGGTCTATAAAAATGATGAACAAGCTGATTATACAAAGAGTTGGAAAGATTTACATGAACTGATGCTAAGCAAAACAAGCAGAAACAGGAATACATTATACACAATAATAGCCAGAACGTACAATGATAAATTATGAAAGGCTTGATTTTTCTCAGTGGTACAGAGATCCAAAGCATTCCCAATAGACTTTGGAGAGAAAATGACATCTACATCTAGAGACGATCTAAAGGGAAAATAACTCATATGTGCAAAAATGCTTGTAGCAGCTCTTTTTGTGGTAGCAAACAATTTGAAAAGGAGTGGCTGCCCATCAATTGTGGAATGCATGAACAAACAATAATACATGAAGGTAATTGAATATTATTGTTGCATAAAAATTATGAACAAGCTCATTATAGAAAGAATTGGACATGTTTACATGAACTGATGGTGAGACAGATAAGCAGAACCAGGAATACATTGTACACAATAATAGCAAAAATGTGAAATGTTCAACTATGAAAGCCTTGGTTCTTCTCAGTGGCTCAGTGATCTGAAGCAATCTCAATAGATTGCTTGAAAAGAAAACGTCATCTGCATGCAGTAAAAGACATAAGGAGATAATGTAAACCAGCACATTATGTTCACTTCTTTTTCTGTTTTCTTTATATTTCCCATAGTTTTTGTTTTCTTTTGTTCTGATTATTCTCTCAACATGACTCCTAAAGCAATATGTATTAAAAATAAATAAACTTATTACAACAAAAAAGAGATTGATTTGTTCAAATGACAATAGAGGCAGCTAAAACACGTGTTATGGAACACATAAATCTTAGATATGATCAATGTTTATACTCACACCATGATGAACTTTGATGAAGTCAAAGAATATAATTATAAAGACCTAAATACCTTTGTCATCAATGAGGCAAAGGGAGACAAGTTTATAATTTTTTAATGTTAGAGTAGACTTAGACTACCATAGATAGCAAGGAGTCCTTGGGAGGAATGAAGTTGGAAGGAGCAACAGCAATGATCACTTACCACTGAAGACTTGTGTATCTTATGCATGACCTTCTAATCAGAACTTTGTCTTCTGTTTACCTAAATGCAAAAAATAAACTATGTGTATGTACCCTTGCAGCAAACCTTTGCATTTCACAGACTATATAATTATAAGGAAAAAATACAAGGGAATGTAAGAATGACCAAAAGCAATAAGTTGTGCATAGTGTTGTATTGATCCTAGACATTTTCTCCAAGCTAAACATTTGCACTCAAAAAAGAATATCATCCCCAGGACAAAAAGACTACCAGAAGAATTTTTATGTCAATATATTAGAGTGTTTCTCTAAGTTGGAAAAGCCTCTTGCTAAATTGGAAGGAAAGTTGAGCCAACACACAATTGGGAATATTATAGCAGTAAAGGAGGAGGCAGCTTTCTGAGATTTAGTACACAGTACTACATTTGCCTATTTGAGTGAAAACATTAGCAAACACCAAGATTTGTTTGATTAAAATGTTGAGAATAATGCTGCTAAATGAAAAACAAGAACTCCATAGGGTGTTCCAGCAAGAGAGTTCATCCATATTTAAGAAGGCCTCATTTAATTCCACAAAAGTAAAATACAAGCAAAGCTTAGAAAGACAGTAAATAAGTAAATAAGACAGATAAAATTCAGTTTTATACTCATAGCAACAATCCAAAGTGTATTTAAAGGTAATAATCAAAACCCCATGGTGCATTTCAACTGCTTAGTGTTGATGGAGCCTCCTTGATTACTGATAAGGACAACATTCTGGAGAGATGGGCTGAGTGTTTCCATACTGTTCTCAAAAGACTGTTATAGTCAGTTGCTGAAATCATTAAACATTTATCTCAGGGTGAAATAAGTCCCTCTCTAGCTTAAGTTTCAACTGAAGAAGTTTGGAATGTCATTAGATTCCTTTTGTGTGGCAAAGGACCTGGTGCTGATTCTATTTTAGCTGAGATTTACATGGTGGGAGTGTCCATTACTAATACAAAGCTAATTGAAATTTTCTGGATTATATGGCAAGAGTTTATACCCTAGGAGTTCAAGGATGCTAAAATTACCCATTTCTATAAGGTCCCTATTTTAGTCATTGCCCCATTAAAAGGGTGATTCTTCAACTGAAAGATGTTCTTCTAGCCCAGAGTCTTTCTTCAGATCTTCTCTGGGTTATAACTGGAGGACTCGTGTTCTACTGAGAGCCACTGTGGCTTCAGAAGGAGCCAAGGAATAGTTAATATGGTGTTTGCTGCCTAACAACTCCAGAAGAAATTCCAGGAGCAGAAGAGCATTATCATCTGCAATGTTTTATGGAAAAATTATGTCAAAATTTGGTTGTCCAGAATATTTCATCCGTATCATACATCAATTTCTTGATGTAATGGTATCTGGGTTTTGGACATTGGACAATGCTCTTGAGTTTTCCCAGTCACTAATGGAGTAAAACAAAATTGTGTACTTACTTTTTAGCATGATGTTTTAAGCCATATTTTCAAATGTCTTCAATGTGGACAAACATGGTGTTAAGGTCAGCCACCCCACTGATGGTAAATTCTTCAACTTGAAAAGGTTACCAGGAAAAAAAAAAGAAAACAAAAAAGCAAACAAACAAAAACTAAAGTAGAGAGACTATTGAAGCATTGTGGTTTGTTTATTTTTTCAGTTGATTGTGTATTCACTGCAAACTCTGAGGTTGAGATGAGACAATATATATGGATCAATTCTTAGTTACTTGTACTAGTTTTAGCCTAACAATTAACAACAAGAAAACACAGGTGTTCCATCAGCCAGCACCACACCATCCAAATGAAGAACTATTGGTAACAATAAATGGAGAAGTTCTGAATATTGTGGATAAGCTCATTTTCCTTGGCAGTATGCTTTCCAGGGATATGCACATTGATAATAAGACAAATACATGCAATGCCAGAGCTAGCTCAGTTTTGGGAAGCTCTGAAGGAAAGTGGGAGAGAAGTGATAATAGATTGACTACCAAACTGAAGGTTTACAGAGCTGTTGTAGTGACCTCATTGTTGTATGTCTGTGAAACTTGAACTACAGCAAACCAATGCAATGCGAGGAAACCACGTCACTTCTGTTTGATTTGTATTAAAAGATTCTGAAGATCACACAGCAAGAAAATATACCAGAAATTAAAGTCGTTTCTTCAACTAAACTTCCAAGCATTCAAACTCTACTGGACATTATTCAATTGTCCAATATATGCTAGCCAAAAAGACTTTTATGGAAAATTCACATGGTCAAGTGGTCATATGTGGTTTAAAAAAATGATACAGGAGGATTCTGGGAAGATGATGGAGTAGGTTGGTAAATTTCATGCTCTTTTGATTTCCTTAACAAATTTGTGCCTTAGAGTGAACATAGGCTGGTAAAAAAAAAAAAAAAATCAAAACAAGATTTGGGAACAGAACAGGGGTCCTCCAGTTACACTAGGGAAGATTTGAAGAAAGACCCTGCACTGGAAATTAAGCAGTGTGAAGTGCAAACATCTCCAGGCTAGCTCTGGCAGAAACACCAAGTGGGGAACCCTGGAGTGAGCTGTGTTTGGCTGGAGCCTCAGCAGGATACACAGAAACTTTAACCTCCTGGACTGTTTGTGAAGTCAGGGTCTGAGTCTAGGAAGACTGAGTGAATCTCAGTTGATTAAGAATGCCATGATCAGTTGTGTTCCAGAGATACAGCCCTGGGTGAGAAGGAACCAGCATACCCATGAGAACAGAGGCAATGGGGAAGAGATGCAGCTGACTATGGATTCCACTATAAGGTGGAACTCTTGATTTGGGATTTCCAGTCAGAAGGGAGAGCTGAAGTGAAGCTTGAAGTCCCATCCTACACCCCACAATTAGAAGGCACTTACACTAATAACTCTTATTAAAAAAAGAACCAGTAAAGAAGAAAGAAGCCCACTACAAAAAACTTAACATGGGAATAAGGAAGACTGGGCTTCATCTTCAAAGGAGGACACTGAAGTAAAAACCTTCTGCCCCAAAAAATAATGTGAAATGACTCCCTGAAAGAGAATTTATAGAATTCAAAAAGAAAGTAAAACTTAAATGACAGATATTGAGGAAAAAAATTAAAATTAAAAAAAATCCAGAAAAACAAAATTTTAAAAAAATCAATTAGAAAAGGAGATACAGAGTTTCAAAGATGCAACTAACTCTTTGAAAATTAGAATTGGGCAAGGGGAAGCCAGTGAAGCTATGAGAGATCAAAAATTAAAGCAGATTATAAAAATGAGAAAAGAGAACAGAATGTGTAACATAAGAAAAAAATGACAAATCTAGAGAACAAATCAAGAAAGGAAAATATAAAAATAATTAGACTGTCTGGAAGTTGTGATCAAAAAAATGACCTTAACACAATAGTGCAAGAAAAGTGTCCTGGAGTGATAGAACATGACAGGAAAGAAGAAATTAAAAAAAAATCCACCAATCACCACTTCAAAGACATCATTTAGGGAAAATACATAGAAATATTAATGCCAAATTTTGAAACCTCCAGATCAAAGAGAAAATTTTGCAAGAAACAAGAAAAAAACATAAATATACTAGAGCTACAATCAGAATTATACAGGACTTATAAGCAGCCATAATAAAAGACCAAAGGTCCTAGAATCATATGGACTAAAAATGAAAAGAACTAGGTCTATGGTGAAAAATATTATATCCAGTAAAATCATCTATAATATTGAATGAAAAAAAAAATGGACATTCAATGAAGTTTCAGATTTTCAGGATTTTCCATCAACCAAAACTGAAATTAATTGAAAAATTAACAAATAAAATACAGTATCAAAAATCAATTTCAAGGAACTCAACATAAATAAATTGTTTATATTTTTCATTTTAATTGTATGCTATATGTTTAATTTTGACATCAACAATAGAATAGCTCAAAAGAAATATTGGGGCAGAGTTAAGGTAAAAATAGTAATCCTGTTATACAAATGAGGTACAAAGGAAGAATAGAAGTAGAGGCATTAGAGCCGGGAGGAGTGCTCACAGTTCTGAAAACCAACTCACATCAGGAATAGGTTAAATGGGCAACACTACATATATACCATGAAAGGTAATACTCCCTCCGAAATCTATAAGAAATAAGGAGAGAGGGATGGGCAGATGGGGAAGCAAAGAATGAGGGAAGAAAACAAGGGAGGAATCTATGGATGGGAGAAGGTTAAGTAATACCAAGCAAATTAAGGGGTGGAATTAAAGCACAGAATAAGCAGAGATAGGAAAGGGGTGTGTGTGTGTGTGTGTGTGTGTGTGTGTGTGTGTGTGTGTGTGTGTAAATGCGGGGGGCTAGTATGTGTGTGTATGTGTACAAACATACACACACATATATTCATATATATGCATATGTATGTATCCTTTCTTAATTTTCTGCTTGGGAGTGGGGGAAGGGATGAAAAGGAAAAAAAAGTGAAAAATATGTTCAGCAAAGACCAAAAGAATAATTTATCAGGAAGTAAAGAAAAGGTAGACATTTATGAATATTGTTTCTTCTACTAATAGATAGAGAGATATAATTTCTTGATTTGGTAATTTGTTGTTATATATTTTTAATCCTCGATGTTTTGCTGGACACATGACAATGTTCTCTTTTGTTTTGTATTCCTTTTCTGTTTCTAACAAAAATAAATAAATAAAATTATAAAAATATTATAAATATTTTTCAAAGACAAAATAAAAATAAAAAGTGATACAAAGACATTTTCAAGGTCTCTCTGAAGAATTTTAAAATTGATTGCATGACATGGAAGACACTGATAAAGGACCACTCAGCATGGCATGCCCTCATCAAAGAAAGTATTGTACTCTATGAGCAAAGCAAATTCAAAGTAACTCTAACAGAAATGTGAGAACAAACTTAGATAATCCACTCCCAATGTTTATAAATAGTCTTTTTGCCAGACCAACGGTAGAGCATTCGAAGCTTGTATTGGTCTGTCTGGTCAATGACATCAAAATATAATTTGACTCTCTCTTTATATCATTTTGGTCTTCTTCGAGAATAAAGGGCAACAATTATTTCCTAGTACTAAAAATAGTGCCTGACATATATTAATCATGCAATAAATGTTTTTTTCATTCACTTATTCATTAATTTGTCCATTCATCCAATCCATTTTCATCTATTCCAACTATCACTATCCCAATCTATTTCCTCAATGTATCTTATCTGGTCTTTCGCAATAAAATCCTAACAGCTTTCCCTTCCTTCTGCTGTCTAATTCATTCTGGACAGTACACTAATTTAATCATACTCATGTAGAACTCACAGTTCTTCATTACTGACTCAATTAAGTTCAAATTCCATAGCCTAGTGTTCACAATTTTCCATCTTCATTCCATTCTTTTTCCTTACTTTTTTTTTGGATAAATTCATATTTACTTTAATGTTTACTAAATACATTGGCTTTCCCCTTTCTGTTGTAACATTATTTAAAATGTCCTCTCTAATTAAATGTCTATTACATCTTTGATTTTGAAATAAGACTTATTTAAAGAATTAAATAACCCAAAATCTGGAAAGGACCTCAGGTCCCATTTGAACAATAATTTTCTCCACATCAGTTCCCCTCCTTCCCAAAATGATTATCTAATTTCTTTCAAAGACCTCCAATGAGAAAGTAACCACTTTGGCATATCTCTAATTACTAGAAAGTTTTATTTATATTGGATATATAAATTTGCCTTTCTAAAATTTCCTATCATTAATTTTGGTTCTACCTTCAAGGGCCAAACATAAGAAGGTTAATTATTCTTCAACATTACAGCCTTTCAAATACTTTTTTTTTCAAATACTTTTAAACAATTATCAAATATATTTTCTAAATCTCTTCCCTGAGCTAAGTATACTAAGTTCCTTCTACCACTGGATAGATAGTATGGAGATGGGGCATGAATATTAAATTTATTTAGTACACAGAACCAGACAAATGACAAAGATAGAATACAAAAGGGCACAGGATAGAATCTGATTATCTAAGAAGATCTATACAATTAATTTTATAATGCCACTACTTTCCACTTACTTTTCTTTTTTTATTAATTTTATAATTATAAAAAAATTGACAGTACATATGCATGAGTAAATTTTTTATAACATTATTCCTTGTATTCATTTTTCCAAATTTACCCCTCCCTCTCTCTACTCCCTCTCCCAGATGACAGGCCATCCCATACATATTATATGCGTTACAGTATAACCTAGACACAATATATACATGTAAATCCAATTTTCTTGTAGCACGTTAAGAATTGGATTCCGAAGGTATAAGTAACCTGGGTAGAAAGACAGTAGTGCTAACAGTTTACATTCAATTCCAGTGTTACTTCTCTGGGTTTAGTTGTTTCTGTCCATCCTTGATCAACTGGAAGGGAGTTGGATCTTCTTTATATTGAAGATATCCACTTCCATCCGAATATATCTTCACACAGTATTGTTGTTGAAGTGTATAGTGATGTTCTGGGTCTGCTCATTTCACTCAGCATCAGTTTATGCAAGTCTCTCCAAACCTTTCTGAATTCATCCTGCATGTCATTTCTTACAGAGCAATAATATTCCATAGCCTTCATATACCAATTATGGCATAATCATAAGTGGTCTGACTTCAATATACCTAAAAACAGAGTTCAAGTATTGATCCTGAAACATACTATCTTGAGCAATATTTTAATTCTACTGTCCTACACTACTCCCTAAGACTACATATTGTATTGTAGCTGCAGAATAGCACTGGTACTGCTTTTCATCAGTGAAAGAGTTTCCTACAAGAATAAAAGCATTGGTCCATTAAGAAATATTCTCACATATGCATATACCCTACACATATTACCTACCCCAAAAGAAATAGTGGCAGATAAGGAAAGTAAAGCTTCTTGAAACTCAATGGTTTTCAAAATTTGTAAGAAAGGTAGACTGATAGATCCTAGAATACCACCATTATTCTTTGTGTTAGTAAAGTTCAAGTAACACTACACAAATTCTTATCACTGAAATAATTATACCTGTGACAAAAAGATTTTACAGATAATATATTCTTGTATTTTTTCCCATTTTACAATAAGCTTAGCACAAAAGACTCATCTTGAATTGTATTGCTATAAAGTTTTAGACAGAGTATATTTAAAAGTGCATAAAACTAGTAGTTAATAAGAATAGCACATTTCCTATAATTTTAGATTTACAGTGGTGGTATTATAATTTAATTTCAGGAATGCTGCTGTACATGAACTTCTCTAGCATGTAATTTTCAAACATGATTCACAATCTAAGAGCCCTAACTAGAGCTGCTGACAATAGTTCTGTCAAATGTGACTCCTGATTATGGGAGATATTTCTTTAAATCCTGGAGCAAATGGCCTTTCAGTTTTCAATAAAGGCAATAAGCAATGGCAGAAATAATAAAAACATGACTGGAACTCCCTACAATGAGGGCAATGGGCAAATGCATAGAACACACAGTGGTAGAGTTTGCATTCTGTTATAGTCACTAATGATAGATTAATTCAAAAATTACATTTGCCTTGATGGGGGTGGGGTGGGAGTGGAGTTAGAACTTGTTCTTATGGCATTTGAGGTGGCAAATTGTACTACCATTAACTGGCAGGAATTACAGCAGTTTTCCTAAAAGTAACAGAAATTCATTGTGTGTGTGTGTGTGTGTGTGTGTGTGTGTGTGTGTGTGTGTGTGAGAGAGAGAGAGAGAGAGAGAGAGAGAGAGAGAGAGAGAGAGAGAGAGAGAGAACCAACCAGGATCTGTAGTTGAAGTTATCAAAGTATGCTTGTACTCATAAAATAAAATAAGAAAATCAACAAATAAATGAAAATAGCTGGATAGATTTTTAAAAATCTGCCAATGTTTACTGACTGTAAGGGGCCTTTAAATGGGTGCCACAGCGCATCGGGAGATTGAGGCCCGGAAGTAATTTCTGTGGATATTAGGACTGCCCTTGGGTGGGATCCTGGCCATATTGAGATAGCTTCGTAATGGGTGACTCTCTCGCTGATTGGCTGTGTGTGTGACCTCACAGGCCCTATGTAAGCCCACTGCAGGCAGCAATCGCTCTCTTTAACCTGGCGTTCTTCACCTTGGCTTCCTAGCCTGGGTGGCCAAGCCAAGATGGATAGCCAAAAGAGGTAAGGATTTTGGTAGTGAACACATGGTCAGTAGAGCATGGGACTCTTAATCCCAGGGTCGTGGGTTCAAGCCCCACGTTGGGCGCCATTTGTAACGTGCTCTCCTGGCAGTTACAATTACTAGTCTGTCCTAGACCCACCAGAGTATCTTTGACCACTGTCCTTTGCAGTGTGAACTCTACCCGGCTCGCCTCCTCTGAGGCCTTCAAAGGTCTCTGGCCACAATCTCTTGAATCTATAGCTTAATAACTGGTAGCGCACTCAAGAACAGCCACGTGTAATCTTAAAAGCCTTTATTATACCTACTCACATAATGCCCTAACTGATGCCCTGACTTGTTGGTTCCCAAGTGAACACCTGGTCAGAAGACCCATGTGTTCACTACCAAAATCCTTACCTCTTTTGGCTATCCATCTTGGCTTGGCCACCCAGGCTAGGAAGCCAAGGTGAAGAACGCCAGGTTAAAGAGAGCAATTGCTGCCTGCAGTGGGCTTACATAGGGCCTGTGAGGTCACACACACAGGCAATCAGTGAGAGAGTCACCCATTAAGAAGCTATCTCAATGTGGCCAGGATCCCACCCAAGGGCAGTCCTAATATCCACAGAAATTACTTCCGGGCCTCAATATCCCGATGTGCTGTGGCACCCATTTAAAGGCCCCTTACAACTGACCTCAGTAAGAATATATACTTTGTGATGCTCCAAGTCATTATTAATCAGAGAAATGCAAATTAAGACAACTCTGAGATACCACTACATACCTGTCAGATTGGATAGAATGACAGGAAAAGATAATGCGGAATGTTGGAGGGGATGTGGGAAAAGAGGGACATTGATACATTGTTGGTGGAACTGTGAATACATCCAGCCATTCTGGAGAGTGATTTGGAACTGTGCTCAAAAAGTTATCAAACTGTGCATACCCTTTGACCCAGCAATGTTACTACTGGGTGTATATCCCAAAGAGATCTTAAAGAAGGGAAAGAGAACTGCATGTGTAAGAATGTTTGTGGCAGTCTTCTTTCTATTGGCCAGAAACTGGAAACTGAGTGGATACCCATCAACTGGAGAATGGCTGAATAAATTGTGGTATATGAATATTATGGAATATTCTTGTTCTGTAAGAAATGACCAACAGGATGATTTCAGAAAGGCCTGGGAGAGACTTACATGAACTGATGCTGAGTGAAATGATCAGGACCAGGAGATCATTATATACTTTAACGACAATACTATATTATGATCACTTCTGATGGACGAGGCCCTCTCCAATAATGAGATGAACTAAATCAGTTCCAATAGAGCAATAATGAACTGAGCCAGTTACACCCAGCGAAAGAATTCTGGGAGATTACTATGAACAAAAAAAAAAAAAAAAAAAAAGATCTTGGTGGGGTGGATTCTGGGCAAAGTAGGTCAATAAATTTTAAGCTCTAAAGATTTCATCCTACAAACAGAAGTAATCTTCCAGGTGAACATAATCAGATGGAAAATCAAGAAGACACTAAAGCTAGGATTTCTATTTTTTTTCTTTTTTATTATTATTATATCTTTTTTATTTACAAAACATATTCATAGGTAATTTTTTCAACATTGACCCTTGCAAAATTTTCTTTTCCAAATTTTCCCCTTCTTCCCCTACCTTTGCCCCTAGATGGCAGGTAGTGCAATACAATGTTAAATATGTTAAATTATATGTTAAATCCAATATATGTATACATATTTCTACAGTTACCTTGTTGCACCAAAAAAATAGGATCTAGAAAGAAAAAAAAAAAAAAACCTGAGAAGGAAAACAAAAATACAAGCAAACAATAATAGAAAGAATAAAAATGCTATCTTGTGGTCAAGTTCCCATAGGCCCCTCTCTGTGTGTAGATGGCTCTCTTCATTACTGAACAATTAGAATTGGTTTGAATAACTCATTGTTGAAGAGAGCCACATCCGTCAGAAATGAACATTGTATAGTCTTGTTGTTGCCATGTATAATGATCTCCTGGTTCTGCTCATTTCAGGTAGCATCATTTCATGTAAGTCTCTCCAGGCCTCTCTGAAATCATCCAATTGTTCAGTTCTTACAGAAAAATAATATTCATAACATTCATATTCCATAATTTACTCAGCCATTCTCCAATTGATGGGCATCCATTCAGTTTCCAGTTTCTAGCCAGTACGAAAAGGACTGCTGCAAACATTTTTTGCATGTGGATCCTTTTCCCTCTTTATAATCTCTTTAGGATATAAGCTTGGTAGAAACACTGCTGTATCAAAGGTTATGCATAGTTTGATAACTTTTTTTTATTTAGAATTTTTTTCCCACAGTATATATGCATGAGTAATTTTTTTATAATATTATCCCTTGTATTCATTTTTCCAAATTATCCCCCCCTCCCTGCACTCCCTCCCCCCGATGACAGGCAATCCCATACATTTTACATGTGTTACAATATAATCTAGATACAATATATGTGTGTAAATACCATTTTCTTATTGCACATTAAGTATTAGATTCCGAAAGTATAAGTAACCTGGGTAGATAGACAGAGGTGCTAAAAATTTACATTCACTTCCCAGTGTTCCTTCTCTGGGTGTAGTTGTTTCTGTCCATCATTGATCAACTGGAAGTGAGTTGGATCTTCTTTATGTTGAAGATATCCACTTCCATCAGAATACATCTTCATACAGCATTGAAGTGTACAGCGATCTTCTGGTTCTGTTCATTTCACTCAGCATCAGTTGATGTAAGTCTCTCCAAGCCTCTCTGTATTCCTCCTGCTGGTCATTTCTTACATAGCAATAATATTCCATAACCTTCATATACAATAATTTACCCAACCATTCTCCAATTGATGGGCATCCATTCAACTTCCAGTTTCTAGCTACAAAAAAAAAGAGCTGCCACAAACATTTTGGCACATACAGGTCCCTTTCCGCTCTTTAGTATTTCTTTGGGATATAATCCCAGTAGCAGCAATGCTGGGTCAAAAGGTATGCACAATTTGATAACTTTTTGGGCATAGTTCCAAATTGCTCTCCAGAATGGCTGGATTCTTTCACAACTCCAACAGCAATGTATTAGTATCCCAGTTTTCCCATATCCCCTCCAACATTCATCATTATTTGTTCCTGTCATCTTAGCCAATCTGACAGATGTGTAGTGGTATCTCAGAGTTGTCTTAATTTGCATTTCTCTGATCAGTAGTGATTTGCTTGATAACTTTTGAAGCATATTTCCAAATTATTCTTCAGAAAGATTGGATCTGTTCACAGTTACACCAATAATGTATCAGTGTCCTAGTTTTCCAACATCCCCTCCTGTAACGTGCTGTCGTCTCCAGAAGCTGCTGGATCGCTCTCTGGGAAGAGATCTGCTGTGTCTTCTACTCAAATCTCTCCGACAGATTCTTCTTCCTGTAATGAACCGTTGTCTCCAGGCAGTTGCTGTTAACTCTTGTCCAAAGAAGTGACTTCCCTTCCTGCAGAGAGCTCCGTCAAGCCTGATGCAATTCAGAGTGTCTTCTCTTTCTCTGAGAGTCCTCTTCTTTTATTCTCCCAGAGAATGGGCGTGGGATAATGCAAGGGCTTCTGGGAAGAACCACCCCAGCCAATGAGCTTGCCCCCTCTATCAAGTCAACCTGAGTTCTCACCTTGTAATTGTCCAGAAAACCTGAATTCTCACCTTGTCACTGTCCAGACAACCTCAGTTCTCACTTAGTAATCCCAACATCTCCCCCTTTCTTTTGATTTAGAACATAGGACAGTCATGACCTTGAAACATAAATCCATCAATATGGGAAGTATTACAGATAATTACATAAATGACCTTGAAACATAAATCCATCAATATGGGAAGTATTACAGATAATTACATGAATTACATAAGCACATAGTAACATAGTAACATAACACATGCTAGAAGTATATAACATAATCATAAATTGAAAATTTATAAATGTCCATAAGTCCATTGTCCATTAGTCTCATCTTGTGTGAGGAAGTCCAATGATTCCTGCTGGTTTTTAAAGTTCTTTAACAGTCTTCTTATTATCCATGATCTTTCAGTGTCAGATGTTTCTTAGATCTTCTCCTTTATTTTGAGGTCTTTCTCTTTTTCTGTCTCTCTCTGGTGGACAAGGCGAATATGACTCGTTGGCACCCATCTGATTCCTTCTCCTGCTGAAGAAATACAAGCAAACCCTCTCCCCCAGGCAGTTAACCTATCTGGTCCCTTCCATTCACCACTTTCTGGATCTCTCCACATCACCTGGCGATTATCTAAGGACAGTGGAGCTGCTCGCACTGGACACTGCCCTTCTGGTGGGTTATAAAACCTGTCTGCTGGAGCCAGTGCATCTTTGTCAAAAATTAGAAAATTAATGGTATAGAGAACTAAATTTAGAAGTTCTCTAGGGTTACCTGTGGCTCCCCCTTTCTTTTGTTTTTGGAGGAGTGTCTTAATATCTCTGTTTCTTCTCTCTACTATTGCCTGCCCTTGAGGATTAAAGGGTATGCCCGTGGTATGTAAAATCTTATACTGTGCACAAAAGTGTGTAAAATGTTTGGACGTATATGCAGGTCCATTGTCTGTTTTTATTGCTTGTGGCACACCCATAATTGCAAAAGCTTGTATAAGGAATTCAGTGACCACTCGGGCTGTCTCTTTTGCTGCTGGCATTGCAAATGTGAATCCTGAAAAGGTGTCTACCACGACATGAATAAAAGATAGACGACCAAAAGATTTATAATGGGTCACATCCATTTGCCAGATTTCATTGGGTCTCAAACCACGAGGATTCTTCCCTGGAGGGAGTGTAGGAGCATGGAAAGGAAGACAAGCTGTACAGCTTTTTACTATGCTCCTAGCTTCCTCTCTTGTGATTCCAAATTGTAAACGTAAAGCTCGAGCAGCCTGATGATATTTAGAATGAGATTCTTGTGCTTCCTGAAATAAAGGACTACTGGCTAACATGGTTAGAAGGCTATCTGCCTTTGAATTTCCATCAAAAATGGGACCTGGAAGTCCACTATGTGAGTGGACATGCAAGATATAAATCTTGCCTGGATGTTTTCTCACTTGCTCTTGAAGTTCCTTAAAGAGCTGATAAATATTGGAGGCTGCAAATTTTATTTGGGCTGTGGCAATTCTTTGTACTACACCTACTGAATAGGCTGAATCAGTAATTATATTTACGTCTCCTGGGTAATAAGTGAGAGCTAGCATGATAGCAAATAATTCATTCTGTTGAGTGGATTGAAAAGGAGTCCTGATTACTCTCTTTATGGTTAAATCATGAGAGTATATGGCACAAATATTTTCTTTGGAGGCATCTGTAAAGATTGTTGGTCCTTTAAGAGGAACCTTAGAAACCTTTTCTTCAAAAATCCATCGCCAATTATGTAGTAGCCGGGTAATCTTTAATGGAGATCCATGTGCAAAATTTGGAGCGGTGGCCAATAAAATTTGCCATTCTGGGATGTTCTCACAGCATACATTAATCTGTGCGTTAGTATAGAATGTGTATATTTTTTCAGGACTTATCCCAGATAATTGTGTTACTCTCTTAATAGCCTTTAATAAAATCCTAGCCACAAGCACTGGGTAAGGTGTAAGGCTTTGTTCTGGTTGTGCTGGGAGGTTCACCCACTCAATCACTCTGTCTCCTTGATGAAGGACTGCTGTGGGTGCCTCTTTTGTAGCAAAAACTGATATTTCCAAGGGTTTTTGAGTGACTCTTTCAACCACATTGGATAAAGCCAGTTCAACTTCTCTCAAAGCCTTTTGTGCTTCTTTTGTAAGCTGGCGTGGTGAATTTAAAGCACTGTCTCCCCTTAAAATATCATATAGTGGTTGCAATTGACAGGTAGTCAAGCCTAGCACGGGACGCATCCATTGGATATCTCCTATCAATTTCTGGAAGTCATTTAAGGTGTTTAGCTTCTCTGTTCTTAAGGAGAGTTTTTGTACTGTAAGCACCTTAGGATATACTTCATATCCTAAATATTGAAAAGGAGCATGTCTTTGAATTTTTTCTGTAGCTATATGCAGTTTGTAGTACTTTAATGTTTCCATGGTCCTTTGTAGACATGCCTCTAACATTTGTTCCTCAGGTGCACATCCCAAAATATCATCCATATAATGTAACAATATTACTTTTGGAAAGGCTTTTCTTACTGGAGCAAGAGCAGCTGCAACATACATTTGGCACATAGTAGGGCTGTTTTTCATTCCCTGTGGCAAAACTGTCCATTCATATCTTTTATAAGGCTCAGCCAAATTAACACTAGGCACTGAAAAAGCAAATCTTTTCATATCCTCCTTATCTAGAGGAATAGAATAGAAACAATCCTTAATGTCTATAACCCATAGAGGCCATTCTCTTGGCAACTGAGTAGGAGATGGAAGTCCAGGCTGAAGAGTTCCCATAGTTTCCATCTGTTCATTTACTCTTCTTAGATCAGTTATCATCCTCCATTTTCCAGATTTCTTTTTCACCACAAATACTGGGGAATTCCAAGGACTTAGAGAAGGCCGCAAGTGTCCTTGGTCAAGTTGTTCTTGCACTATGTCTAATAAGGCCTGAATTTTATCACTTCTTAAGGGCCACTGTTCTACCCACACTGGTGAATCAGTTTTCCACTGAATAGGAACTGGTGAAAGTGCAGGTAGGCCTTCAACAGCAGCCCTGCCTAAAAAGCCGAAGTGCTTATTTGTAATCCTATCTGCTGTAAAATGTCTCTTCCCCACAGATTGATGGGGATTTTTTCAACCACAAAAGGAGTAAAAGCTCCTGTTTCTCCTTCAAATACCCATCTCAAAGGCCTAGCACTAACTTCTGCTGCTATTGATCCTCCCACCCCAGACATATAGGTGTCTGCTTTAATCTTTGGCCAGTGACCGGGCCAATTGGCACCTCTAATAACTGTACGATCTGCACCCGTGTCTACCAATCCTTCAAATGGTATTCCGTTTATATAAATAGTAAGCATAGGTCGGTCAGCTGTCACAGCTGCTGTCCAATATATTCCTGGATTTTGTTCATTGGAGTCAAAATCTAGGCGACTATCACTAGATTGCTTATTAGGGGTCCGTAACAATAAGGCTGATGCTACTACTTCTCCTGGTTGATAAATCACACGTTGTCTGCCTGTGTTAGTGACTGGGATATTAGATACACATTCTCCAGTCTCCCACATCAGTGTATGGATGGACACTGTTTTGTAGGCACTCTCAGAAGGTGAAATGGTCAAGCCTACTGTGCCTGGAGGCAAAGGATCCATAGGCTCAACAGGAACAGATTTCACTTCTCCAGGGAGTATCTCGGTAGTCTCTACTGCACACAACTCTATTTTTCCTAATTTCAATCCCTTTCTTCCATCTGATTGCCTTTTGGCTGATTGATCATGTCTTAAAATTCTCTGGATGTAACCTCGGCTGCCATCATGCCCCACTTGGGGGGCTGAAGCTGGGCCCCATCTGTCATTTCCCTGGGTCAATCTACAATCGGAGGCCCAGTGGAGGCCCTTGTGACATTTTGGACATGGAGTTTTAGGTCTTCTCTCACCCTGTCTTCTCACTGTATCTCCATATCTACACTGAGCTCTTAGATGCCCAATTTTTCCACATTGAAAACATCGCCGAGTTTCTCTAGAAGGCCCTTGCCAGGAGGGACCCTGCCTTTCCACATTCATCATAGTCCGGGTGTAAAAAGCATTTGTTCCCACTGTAGCACAGCGTCTTATGATCTCCTCTAAAGGAGCATCTTTGTCTAATCCCCATATAATTCTTTTGCAAATCTCATTGGCATTTTCCTTAGCCAGATGTCTGGTCATTATTTCTGTAGCTGAATTTTCTCCAATAGTTCTTTTGACAGCAGTTTGCAAACGTCCCACAAAATCTGCAAAAGGTTCATTGGGACCTTGCTGTATTTTAGTGAAAGCCTCTCCATGATCTTTCTGTCCAGGAAGGACACCCCAAGCTTTTATTGCAGCCTTAGCAATTTGTTCATATATTGTCATGGTATAATGAATCTGTTCCGAATTCTCTCCATACTGACCTTCACCAGCTAAGTGCTCAAAAGTGAATTGTGTGTTAACTCCTATTTCCAAATTGCATCTGACTTGAATTTTACATAATTCATGAAATTCCGCAAGCCATAATAAATTTTCTCCAGGTTCCAGACATGTCCTTGCTATGGATTTCCAATCATTCGGGGTTAGGACTTCATAAGACAAACCATCTAGTAACATTTTGACATAAGCTGATGTAGCCCCATAAAGGGTACAACCTTTTTTCAAATCCTTAATTTTATTCAAATCTAAAGGTGCATATCTTCTCCTTTTTTTACCTACAGAATCAATCTCTTCAATCACAGGATATGCATGTATAAAATCACTTATATCCTGTCCTTCTCTCTTAGCTTTAACCAATGCTTTTTCTAATCTTGTCATAGGCTTAGGCTGCTTCACAGGCAATTCTGTTTGTGTTTCTGCCTCTTCCCCTCTTTCTTCCTCCATCTCTGAAGGTGGGGTTGATGTGGGCCTGTCAATAATCTGTTCTCTAGGCAGGGTTGAAGCTTCTTCAAGAGAATCATACCATAATTCCTCATTTAAATCCTCTTGCTCTAGGGAAAGATCTTGATCTTTCCTTTTTTCCTCACACTTCCTCCTCTGTTCATTTTTAGAACTTTTCCTTCTCCTACAACTTGCTTGATAGTTTAAGGCTAATTGAACTATGTTGTAGATATAAAATACTTCTGCAGAAATTGAACGAGGCCCATTTTTTGCTTGAAATTCTTTCATTTCATATCCCACTAGCTTCCATTTATCTACATCTATCTTTTCTTCCTCTAAGAACCAAGGGGATGTGCGTCTTAATGCAGCCAAGAGTTTAGCAATCTGTACCCAGGTTACAAGTAAACTCTGCTCCTCAATTATGTTGATTATACTCTCTATAGTACCACTCCTGAATGGAGCTGAGGTTGCGTCTGGGGCTGAGGTTGAGTCGGCTGAGGTCCAGGGATTGAATATAGCTAACATCTGCCCCATTTCAGCTATAAGAGATTCCTGGTTTAGCCCTTAACAAGTTAAGTTCCTTATTTATCTATTAGCACGCTCACTTAATCTTTAACAAAGTTTCCTCGTTACTCACGGTTCTGGGTCAGAGAGACTGAGATCTGGATGGGAGGCTTTTCCACTGGAATCAGGACCGTGTCTGTCCCTGTTCGGGCGCCAAATTGCGAAGGTCTGGTCTAGCTCCTCTTGTCAGGATAAGCAAAAGTCCTGGCCCCACGTGTGGACGCCAAATGTAACGTGCTGTCGTCTCCAGAAGCTGCTGGATCGCTCTCTGGGAAGAGATCTGCTGTGTCTTCTACTCAAATCTCTCCGACAGATTCTTCTTCCTGTAATGAACCGTTGTCTCCAGGCAGTTGCTGTTAACTCTTGTCCAAAGAAGTGACTTCCCTTCCTGCAGAGAGCTCCGTCAAGCCTGATGCAATTCAGAGTGTCTTCTCTTTCTCTGAGAGTCCTCTTCTTTTATTCTCCCAGAGAATGGGCGTGGGATAATGCAAGGGCTTCTGGGAAGAACCACCCCAGCCAATGAGCTTGCTCCCTCTATCAAGTCAACCTGAGTTCTCACCTTGTAATTGTCCAGAAAACCTGAATTCTCACCTTGTCACTGTCCAGACAACCTCAGTTCTCACTTAGTAATCCCAACACCCTCCAACATTGGTCATTATTGTTTTCTGCATCTTAGCCAATCTGACAGGTGTGTAGTAGTATCTCATAGTTTTCTTAATTTGCATTTCTCTAACCAATAGTAATTTGGGGCACCTTTTCATATAACTAGAAACAGTTTCGATTTCTTCATCTGAGAATTGTCTATTTGTCCTTTGACCATTTATCAATTGGAGAATGGATTGGTTTCTTATAAACTTGAGTTTATTTTCTATATATTTTAGAAATAAGGTCTTTATCGAACCTTTGAATGTAAAAATATTTTATTGCTTCCCTTCTAATCTTTTCTGCATTAATTTTATTTGTACAAAAACTTTTTAACTTAATATAACCCAAATTTTCTATTTTGTGATCAATAATGATCTCTAGTTCTTCTTTGGTCACAAATCCCTTCCTACTCCACAGGTTTGAGAGGTAAACTAACCTATGTTCTTCTAATTTATTTTTAATATCATTCTTTATTCCTAGATCATGAAACTATTTTGAGTTTATCTTGGTATATGGTGTTAAGTGTGTCAATACCTAGTTTCTGACATACTAGTTTCCAATTTTCCCAGCAGTTTTTGTCAAATAGTGAATTCTTATTCCCCCAAAAGCTGGGAACTTTGAGTTTGTCAAACATTAGATTGTTATAGTTATTGACTATTTTTTCCTTTGAACCTAACTTGCTCCAGTGATCAACAAGTCTATTTCTTAGTCAATACCAAATGATTTTGATGGCTTCTGTTTTTAATATAGTTTTACATTTGGTACAAAAAGGCTACCTCCATTTGATTTTTTTTTCATTAGTTCCCTTGAAATTCTTGACTTTTTGTTTTTCCAGATGGATTTGTGGTTATTTTTTTCTAGATAAGTAAAATAGTTTCTTTGGAGTTTGATTGCTATACCACTAAATAAATAGATCAGTTTAGGTAGTATTGTCATCTTTATTATATTTGCTCAACTTATCCAAGAGCCTTTGATATTTTTCCAATTGTTTAGATCTGACTTAATTTGTGTGGAAAGTGTTTTGTAGTAATCAACAATCAACTATCCATCAAGCCGAGTAAAATTTTTTTGGAAAAAAGTAGAAATCAATTAAATAGAGTACTTTCAATCATTTGTGATGAAAAGACCAGATCTGAATAGAAAATTCAATTTTCAAATACAGGATTCAGAAAAAAGCATAAGGAGATAATCAAGAAAGGGTTATCATAAGATGCATCCTATATGGGAAGATGATACTTTTAATTCCTTAGAACTTTATCATTATTATGGCAGTTAGAAGGAGTACATATAGACAGAGGACACAAGTGTGAGTTGAATATGAGTGATAATATCTTTAAAAAATGAAATTAAGGAGAGAGAGGAATGTACTGGGAAAAAGAGAAAAGTAGAAGTGGAATGGCGTATATTATCTGCCATAAATAATGAGGCAAGTGGAAGGGAAGTGGAGGAAAGAGGGAGTGATTGACTCTTACTCTCATTAGAAATGGCTCAAAAGAGATATAACATAGATATTCAATACTGGCATAGAAATCTATCTTATCCTTCAGGACAGTAGAAGGGGAATAGGATATGGGAAGGGGAGAGGGTGATAAAAGAAATTTCATATTGGGGAGTGTCAGAATCAGTAGGAAAACCCTTTTGAGGACAAATAGGGTAAAAGGAAAGAGAGAATAGAATAAATTTGGGAAAATATAACTATATTACAATAGTAACTGTAAAAATGATTTTGAAGTGAGTGTCTCTGATAAGACCTCATTTTTCCAACATAGAACAGAGTCAAAATCTAAAAAATAAAAGCCATCCTCCATTTGATAAATGATTAAAATATGGTTTTATGTTCAGAGAGTTAAAAAGTCATTCATATCTTTGATATAACAATACCATTACTAGGCATGAATGCCAAAAGAGACTTTAATAAAATGAAAAGGACCTATATGTATAAAAAAGTTTTTGCAGCTCTCTATTCAGGGCCAAAAATTGGAAATTAAGGGGATGCCCATCAACTGGAAAATGACTGAATAAATTATGGTGAGTGATTATGATGGAATATTATTGTTCTTTGGGAAATGAGGAGCAAGATGTTTTCAGAAAAAAATTGGGACAGTCCAACATGAACTCAAGCAAAGTGAAATTGTACTATATACAAAATAATTAAGTTCTGGGATGATCAGCCATAAATAGCATTGCTATTTTGAGCAGTAGAATGATTCATGACTACTCTGAAGGACTCAAGATGAAAACTCTTATCCATACCCAGAAAACAAACTGATTATGTTTATACATGTTAAATTATTATCTCTCCCTCTCTCCCTCTCTCTGTCTCTCTGTCTGTCTCTATCTTTGTCTCTCTCTGTCTCTGTCTCTCTGTCTCTTTTTTTTAGGATGGGAGATTTATATTATATATCACAACATATCTTTTACAGAAATGTGTCCTTTACTTCACATGTGGTTTCTTAAGGAAGACTGAGCGTGTAGATAAGGGAAAAAATCTGGAACTCAAAAGTTCTAAAAAAGAAATGTAAACATTTTAATGTAATTGTGGAAAATGTTAAAAATAAAATGTAAAAAAAAAAAATTTCAACCTTGGTTGGACAGAAAGTTCATTGGCATAATATGGCAAATTCACGATGGCTTGCTCAGGTTCTGAACAATGCTTGAATTTTTCCAATCACCAATAGAGTGAACCAAGGCTGTGTGATTACTCCCATTATTTTTAGTATTATGTTTCCATCTATGTTGTTAGATGCATTTAGTGACAACCAACATTGAATCGAAGTCAACTACCACACTGATAGTAAATTATGCAACTTGAGAAGGCTACAAGCCAAAAGTAAAGTGAAGGAGTGTTAGTGTATGTTTTTTTTTAATTTGTTTGCAGATGAATGTGCATTCAATGCAGCCTCTGAAGCTGACATGAATAAAGCATGGATTGATTCTCTGCTGCCTGTGATAATTTTGGCTTAACAACACAGAGAAAACATAAGTTCTCCCTTAGCCAGCACTACCGTATTCAGATGTGGAACAATAAGCTACATCAAATGGTGAAGTTTTGAATGTTATGGATAAGTTTCTTACCTTGGCCATATGCTTTCCATATGTGATAATGAGATTGACACATGCATTGCCAGAGCAAGTTCAGTGTTTGGAAATATATTAATAAAGTGTGGGAAAGGAAAGGTGAGTCATAGAACTGACCTCATGATTGCATGCCTGTATAAACTGAAAAATAACAGTAACATGGCAGGAAACTGAATACGTTCCATTTGAATTGTTTCAGGAGGATTCAGAAGATCACCTAGAAGAATAAGATATAACACATACATCCTTTTTTGAACTGAACTGCCAACCATTCCAACTCTACTGCAGAGAAAACAACTCTGTTAGGGTGGCCATAGTGTTTGAATGTTAACTGTATACTTGTCAAAAGATTATTTTTATGTAGAATTCCAACATGGCAAGCACTCAAAAGGTGGTCAGAAAAAGGAGTTCTCTCAAGATATCTCTTAAGAGGGAGCGGAGCCAAGATGGTGGAGAAGATACATGCAAATTTGTAAGCTCCCTTCTTCCCTCATTACAAATTAGTTAAATCAGCCTCAAAAATAACGCTAGACTGATAAAAACCACAAGGATTGGAAGCACAATGTACCAGCTGAAGAGAATCTGAAGTTTCAACAGAAAAAGTCAGTTCCAAGGGGAGGAAGAAAAAAGGTCAGCACAGATGGTTAGGTGCTAGCACACTTTGCCAATCAGACTGGGGAGAACTCTGGGATCAGAGAAGCCACTGAGATAGAGGAATCTGGCACAGGCTGTTAGCTCTTCTCTGCTTATAAAACAACAGTTCAGAAGAGAAATCAAGCCACTTTAAAATATAAAGCCAGATACTAGAACCACCCCAATACAGAAGTGACCTAACAGATCTTGGCACAGCTGTGCAGCCGCTTTCTGCTGTCTGGGCTTCACTTTGGGGTAGTTAAGAGCTTGAACATCTGGGACACAGCCTGAGGCAACATCTAATCCACATAGTGCTGGACTTGGCCAAAGGCTGTGGAACTCAGCCACAGAAGTCCCAGAGAAGCAGAACCTTTGAAATAGGGACCATAGTTTCCGGGCAGAGACTTCCGGTTTGAGAGCAGGGGCTTTTCACTTCAGCTGATGATATCCACACACAACGGGATGCATTGGCTGGGCTTTGTGTCGCCTTTACTGTTCAGTCTTAAACCTCAGGGAAGTCGCTAGGACACACAGCGGGGTCCTTCACTGTGCAATCCTCACAGCGCAGTTGTACTAATCACCTCTGAGGCACTTCCAGGGAAGGGGAGGGGAACTTTCTCCCAGAGCTCTCTCTTAGCTCAGACACAGGAGCCGCTGCATCCATCCAGTCTGGGAGGAAGCTGGTAAAGAAGTAAATAAATAAACTTCTTACCCCAAGGGCAGACCCCAAAAGATTTTTTACCATGAGTAAAAAGCTGAAGAGAACCATTGATTCCTTCTACACAGAAAAAGAGCGAGTATCCAACCCTGAGGAAGTTAATAGCAGAGAGTCAGCAGATAACAGCCTAAAGGGGAATGATACCTGCCCCCCCCATCACATAACTCTCTCCTAGAAGAAACTATTAAAAAGTTAAGAGAGTTTGAAGAAAAATGGGGAAAGTAAAAGTAAAGAGAAGCTATGATAGAGAATAACAACGTTCTGAAATTTGAGTTGGAAAAAATAAAGAATTCACAGGAGAGTCAGGGAAACAAAATTTCTGAATTAGAAAAGGTTAAAAATCACAGGAAAGTAGGATTTCTGAATTGGAAAAAGAAAATAACTCTCTAAAAAAAATTAGGGAAATGGAAAAAAATTCAATAGAGCCAAATAATTCATTTAAAAATTCAATTGGGCATATACAAAAAGAACTAAAAAATGTGAATGAATGAAGAAAATAACTCATTAAAATCAGGATGGAACAAGTAGAAATGAATGATTCATTGAGAATCCAAGAATCAGTCAAACAAACAAACAAAAAAAAAAAAAAAAAGAAAAGAAAAGAAAAGCTGGAGAATAACATCAAATACTTACTGGGAAAATCTATAGACCTGGAAAATAGACCTAGGAGAGATAATCTGAGTATCATTGGATTTCCCGAAAAGTATGATCAAAAAAAAGAGCCTAGATTCTATTTTACAGGAAATCATCAAAGAGAACTGTCCAGAGATAATAGAAAAAGAAGGGAAAATAGGTGTTGAAACAATTCATTGAAAATATTCTGAAAAAGACCCTAAAAAAATCCATGGAATATTGTGGCTAAGCTGCAGAACTACCAAGCAAAGGAAAAAATATTGCAAGCAGCTAGGAAAAAAAAAACAATTCAAATATTAAGGGACCACAATAAGGGTCACTCAAGATCTGGCTCCCTCTACATTAAAAGATTGCAGGGCCTAGAACCTGATATTCCATAAGGCAAAAGATCAAGGATTGCAACCAAGAATAAACTATCCAGCTAAGTTTAACATTTTCTTCCATGAAAGAAGATGGTCATTTAATGAAACAGAGCAATTATATTTGTTTCTAAGAAAAAAACTAGACTTAAACAAAAAAAAAAATTGAAATACATCCACAAGACTGAAGAAAAGAGAAAAAGGTAAACACAACTCTTGAGTACTGTATCTCTGTAGCAGATATACAGAAAGTCTGCATGAATAATTTGATTTTACTGATATAAAAAAGGGGCAGTAGTAAAGGGAAGGAGGTAGTATCAGAAAAAGGGGAAGGAGTGATAAAAAGAGGGAAACTACATCCCAGGAAGAGGCATAGAAAAATATACCACATCTGAGGGAATTTAGAGAGGGGATGAAACATTGTGTGAATCTTAGTCTCATCAGAGTAAGCTCAAAGAGTAAATAATTGACATATTTCTTTTTCAGAGAATTCTCTCTCACCTCATTAAAAGGGGGGAGAGGAAAAGGAAAAAGGAAAAGGGGAATAAGGGAAGGGTACAGGAAAAGGGAAGGGATTTGGAAGGAGGGGGGAGGGATACTAAAAAGGGAGGGCTACACATCACAAGTGGGGTCTATAAATTAAATATTGGGGAAGGGGTTCAGGAGGGTCAAGGGAAAAAAGCATAATCTGGGGATAATATGATGGCAGGAAATACAGAATTAGTAATTTTAACTGTAAATATGAATGGGATGAACTCTTCCATCAAATGGAGACAGATAGCAGACTGGATCAAAAGTCAGAACCCTACAATATGTTGTTTACAGGAAACACACTTAAAGCAGGGAGATACATATACAGAGTAAAGGTAAAAGGCTGGAGCAGAATCTATTATGCTTCAGGTAAAGCCAAAAAAGCAGGGGTAGCTATCCTTATCTCAGATCAAGCAAAAGCAGAAATTGATCTAATTAAAAGAGATAAGGAAGGAAACTATATCCTGCTAAAAGGTAGCATAAACAATGAAGCCATATCAATACTAAACATATATGCACCAAGTGGTATAGCATCTAACTTTCTAAAGGAAAAGTTAAGAGAGTTGCAAGAAGAAATAGACAGTAAAACTATAATAGTGGGAGATCTGAACTTTGCACTCTCAGATTTAGACAAATCAAACCACAAAACAAATAAGAAAGAAATTTAAAAAGTAAATAGAACATTAGAAAAACTAGGTATGATAGACCTTTGGAGAAAACTGAATGGTGATAGGAAGGAATATACTTTCATCTCAGCAGTTCATGGAACCTATACAAAAATTGACCATATATTAGGACATAAAGATCTCAAAATTAAATGCAGGAAGCCAGAAATAATAAATGCCTTCTTTTCAGATCACAATGCAATAAAAACTACATTCAGTAAAAAGTTAGGGGTAAATAGACCAAAACATAATTGGAAACTGAATAATCTCATCTTAAAGAATGACTGGGTGAAACAGCAAATTATAGAAACAATTAATAATTTCACCCAAGTTAATGACAATGATGAGACATCATACCAAAATCTGTGGGATGCAGGTAAAGCAGTAATAAGGGGAAATTTTATATCTTTAGAGGCTTATTTGAACAAAATAGAGAAAGAGAGGATTAATGAATTGGGCCTGCAACTTAAAAAGCTAGAAAAAGACCCAATTAAAAACCCCCAACCAAAAATCAAACTTGAAATACTAAAATTAAAAGGAGAAATCAATAATATTGAAAGTAAAAAAAAAACTATTGAATTAATAAATAAAACCAAGAGTAGGTTTTATGAAAAAGCCAATAAAATAGATAAACCTTTGGTAAATCTGATCAGAAAAAGGAAAGAGGAAAATCAAATTGTTAGTCATACAAATGAAAAGGGGGCTCTTTCCACCAATGAAGAGGAAATTAGAGAAATAATAAGGAGTTACCTTGCCCAAATTTATGCCAGTAAATTAGATAATGTAAGTGAAATGGATGACTTCCTCCATTTCAGAAAAAGAAATAGAACAAGCTATTAATCAACTCCCCAGGGAAAAATCCCAAGGACCAGATGGATTTACATGTGAATTCTACCAAACATTTAAAGAACAACTAGCCCCAAAGTTATATAAACTATTTGAAAAAATAGGGGATGAAGGAGTCCTACCAAACTCCTTTTATAACACAGACATGGTACTGATACCTAAACCAGATAGATCGAAAACTGAGAAAGAAAATTATAGACCAATTTCCTTAATGAATATTGAGGCTAAAATCTTAAATAAGATATTAGCAAAACATTTCAGAAAATCATTCCCAGGATAATACACTATGATCAAGTAGGATTTATTCCAGGAATGCAGGGCTGGTTTAATATTAGGAAACTATTAGTATAATTGACCATATTAATAATCAAATTAATAAAAACCATATGGTCATCTCGATAGATGAAGAAAAAGCATTTGATAAAATCCAACATCCATTCCTACTAAAAACTCTTGAGAATATAGGAATAAATGGATTATTCCTTAGAATAATCAGGAGCATATATTTTACAACAGTCAGTAAGCATAATATACAATGGAGATAAACTGGAACCTTTCCCAGTAAGATCAGGAGTGAAACAAGGTTGCCCACTATCACCATTACTCTTCAACATAGTACTAAAAATGCTAGCCTTGGCAATAAGAGCCAAGAAAGAGATTCAAGGAATTAGAGTAGGAAATGAGGAAATCAAAGTATCATTCTTTGCAGATGACATGATGGTATACTTAGAGAACCCCAAAGACTCTGCTAAAAAGCTATTAGAAATAATTCAGAACTGTAGCAAAGTTGCAGGATACAAAATAAATCCACATAAATCCTCACCATTTTTATATATCACCAACAAAATGCAACAGCAAGAGATACAAAGAGAAATTCCATTGCAAAAAAAATGGTGAGAGTATAAAATATTTGGGAATACATCTACCAAAGAAAAGTCAGGGATTATATGAACAAAATTACAAAACACTCGCCACAAAATAAAGTCAGATTTAAATATTTGGAAAGACATTCAGTGCTCTTGGATAGGCTGAGCGAATATAATAAAGATGACAATACTCCCAAATCTAATCTATTTATTTAGTGCTATACCAGACTCCTAAGAAACTATTTTAATGACCTAGAAATATAACAACAAAATTCATATGAATGACTAAAAAGTTCAAGGGAACTAATGAAAAAAAAGTCAGATAAAGGTGGTCTAGGTGTATATGATCTAAAGCTGTATTATATAGCAGCAGTCACCAAAACCATTTGGTATTGGCTAAGAAATAGACCAGTCAATCAGTGGAACAGATTAGGTACAAAGGACAAAAATGGGTACAATTATAGCAATCTAGTCTTTGACAAACCCAAAGATACCAACATTATGGATAAAAATTCATTATTTGGAAAAAAAAAACTGTTGGGAAAACTGGAAATTAGTATGGCAGAAATTAGATATGGATCCACACTTAATACCATATACCAAGATAAGATCAAAATGGGTCCATAATTAGGCATAAAGAATGAGATCATAAATAGATTAGAGGAACAGAGAATAATCTACCTCTCAGACCTGTGGAGGAGGAAGGAATTTATGACCAGAGGAGAACTAGAGATCATTATTGATCACAAAATAGAAGATTTTGATTACATCAAACTAAAAAGTTTCTGTACAAACAATACAAATGCAAACAAGATTAGAAGGGAAGTAACAAATTGGTAAAATATTTTTACAGTTAAAGGTTCTGATAAAAGTCTCATTTCCAAAATATAGAGAGAACTGACCCTACTTTATAAGAAATCAAACCATTCTCCAATTGATAAATGGTCAAAGGATATGAACAGACAATTCTCAGATGATGGAATTGATATTATATCCACTCATATGAAAGAGTGTTCCAAATCACTACTGATCAGAGAAATGCAAATTAAGACAACTCTGAGATACCACTGCATACCTGTCAGATTGGCTAAGATGACAGGAACATATAATGATGAATGTTGGAGGGGATGTGGGAAAACTGGGACACTAATACATTGTTGGTGGAGCTGTGAAAGAATCTGGCCATTCTGGAGAGCAATTTGGAACTATGCCCAAAATGTGATCAAACTGTGCATACCCTTTGATCCAGAATTACTGCTATTCGACTTATATCCCAAAGAAATACTAAAGAGGGGAAAGGGACCTGTATGTGCCAAAATGTTTGCGGCAGCTCTTTTTGTAGTGGCTAGAAACTGAAAGATGAATGGATGTCCATCAATTGGAGAATGGTTGGGTAAAATTATGGTATATGAAGGTTATGGAATATTCTTGTTCTGTAAGAAATGACTAGCAGGACGAATACAGAGAGTTTTGGAAAGACTTACAGTCAACTGATGCTGAGTGTAATGAATAGAACCAGAAGATCGCTGTACATTTCAATGCTGTATGAAGAGGTATTCTGATGGAAGTGAATATCTTCAACATAAAGAAGATCCAACTCACTTCCAGTTGATTAATGATGGACAGAAACAACTACACCCAGAGAAGGAACACTGGGAAGTGAATGTAAAATTTTAGCACTACTGTCTATCTACCCAGATTACTTATACTTTCGGAATCTAATACTTAATGTGCAACAAGAAAATTGGATTTACAAGCATATATTGTATCTAGGTTATACTGTAACATGTGTAAAATGTATGGCATTGCCCGTCATCTACGGGAGGGAGTAGAGGGAAGGAGGGGATAATTTGGAAAATGTATACAAGGGATAATTTTATTTAAAAAAATTACTCGTGCATATATACTGTCAAAAAATTATAATTAAAAAATTTAAAAAAAGATATCTCTTAAGAATTTTAGAATTGATTGTATGACTCAGGAATCATTGGCAAAGGACCAAGCCAAAAAACAAACAAACAAACAAACAAACAAACAAAAACAAAGCATGGCATGCCCTCATCAGAGAAGGTACTGTTCTCTATGAGCAAAGCAGAATTGAATTAGCCCAAAAGAAACATTAGATGCACGAAATTAGAGATGCTACTCCAAATGC